>NC_058388.1:4064230-4376863 GCF_019915245.1 Fusarium musae
TACACATCCTCATACAACGTGCCCCCTGCATCCGCCTGCCATCAATCGGTTTTGCATACATATATATGTTGACAAGATACAGTTAGAGAGACCAACAAGTCCCCCTTAAGCATACCCAACAACCGCGTTTCTCAGGCAATTTTGTCTTGTCTTTCTGATTGCGGCGATATTCTAAAATCAGCAACCAAGCATTCAACTCCTTACTCCCAGTATGACCTCATTTCTCATTTTTAAAGGGGAAGACCATTTAGAACAGACCCCATCGGCTCTGCTTGCGGTCGCGTCGCGAGCCGGAGTTTCCTTTCTCGCGATCGCGGCCTTCAAGCTGCCGTAGACTTTCCATCTTCTCAAGGACCAACTCAAGCAGCTCCTTGCGGCGAATAACCTCCAAGTGTCTGCGAATCTTGGGATCCTCCTTGGCGAACTTCTCAATCTGATCCTCGGACAGGTGACGTCCTAGACGAAGGTCAAGCTCTCGGGGGAAGTTGTAGTAGAACTCAGAAAGGAGCTCGACATTGAGGAAAAGTACGGCAGTGGATGCCAGCTTGGTAGCAGCAGCATCAAGGAATACCTCGGGGCAGTAGTACTTGTTCTTGGCGTCAGCACACTGCTTTGACTTAACAGCCAGCAGGCGCATCTTGATGATGTCAGCTCTGTCGCGCAAGAAAACAGCCTCACGTCCTGTGAATTCGTTAGTATCTAGGCTTTTGGGGATTTGTGGTCAACTTACCCTTGCTCAGGAGAGCAGCGCTGAAGCCACCAGCGCCACTACGGTTGTCGCCCTCAACGGCGACCTCACCCTTGCGGGCCTTGTCGACAAAGGCCATGACTTCCTTGATCTTTCGGCGTCCGCCAACGCTATCTTCCAAATTCTTCATCGCCTTCTCGCAATCCTGGAGTTCCTTCTTGAGTACACCTCCAACGTGATCACGACCCTTTGTCCACTCCCGATCCTCAAGTTCAATCTCAAACTTGTAGGGCTTGATACAGTTTTCCACTTGGTCGCTGGTGCTGTAGAATCTCTCGTTCAAAATAGTAGAGGCAGCCTCCATGATGGCTTGTCGGGCGAAGGGGTGGCTAGCGAAGCTAGAGTTGCTGATGAGGGAGTCGATGTGAGCCTGGATAGAAGACGCAACTGCTGTAGTGGCCAAACGTCCAACACCAAGCTTCGTAAGCGCGGATGTGGAAGCATCCAGTTGTCGGTGCCAGTAAAGGGAGTCAGCAGGAGCCTTGGGAAGATCGGCAAGGTTGTCAAGGTCGGGGTTGATGGGTGAAAGGTCATCGATGGGCTTGTTCCAATATCTGGCAGCTAATAAATCGAGAACCTTCTGGTCGAGCTCGTGCTTTAGAAGCTCATGCATCTGAGGGCGGCCGAACTCCTCTGCAAATTGCTTGAAAGAGTGCTTGAAAGCGTCAAGGCTCTCCGCAAGGTAAGACTCGGCTGAAAGAGGTCGGTCGTTGTATTGGACCTTGAACTCGTAAGTGGCCTCCTCAAGTTCTTGTCGAATAGCATCACTGGTGCTTTGCAGGCTGCTCGACATGGTCTGTTCCAAAACGTGCATGAGCTTCTTACGCAACGTGGGCGTTCCAACATTGACACCGGCCTCAGGACCAAACTCCATGGGGTGAGAAGAGAAGAAAGCATTCTCGTGCTTGACGATTTGTGAGAGTAGGTTAGTGTTTCCCATCTTAAAGAGGCCCTGGTTCTGAGGAGCCTTGGGAACAACACCAACATAACCCAGTCTCAGAGGATATTGCTGGTCATTCAAAATGCTTGCTCCACGGACAGGGTCAACCAAGTCCATCTTGGTGATAACACCAATAGTTCGCTCGCCTCGGGGATCAACTCGCCGAGATGCTCTAAGAGCAGTGGAATTCGCAAGATCGACATCGGCAGCTGAAATGGCGAGGATGACATTGGGAGGCTGGATGTACTTGTCGCAGAGTTCGGAAATCTTCTGCTTCAGTTCCAGAGGCTGGTTTTGTCCCACAACTTGGATGTAGCCAGGAAGATCGATAAGTGATAGGTCAGGAACATTGGGGGAATAAATTGTAAGATGAATCGGGTCGTCGGAGACACACTGGCTATCAGGAACGGCAAGGTTAAGTTCAGTCAATGTTCGCTGAATAGATCCGAAGTCGGAAATACGCCTCAATCCGAGATCAGGGAATTCACCATACTCCTCCCGGGATGAGGGTGTGTTGACAAGTGTCAGTTCGATCGGCCTCCTGGTAACCATGTTGGATCCCTTGGGGAGAAATTCGTGGCCAACGATAGCTTCCAGGACGGAGCTCTTTCCCGAGGACTGAGAACCAATAACGACGATGGAGGGCAGTGTGAGGGTGCTTGACTGTCCAACTCTCTGGAGAATGCTTCGGATCTCAATCATCTTCTTGGTCAGAACCATCATTTGGTCATCCTTGGCCGCCTGTTCGCCGTTTCGAGGATCCTCGTCATCCGACTTGTCGTATCCGTAGGCGGCGGCTGAGGCACCAACAGCAGCTGCGGCACCGAACTTGCTCTGCTTTGGCTCACCACCACCGCCCGAACCTCCCGAACCGCCAGTACCGATATCTTCTTGAATTTTAAAGAGTTGTTTAGCCCAGTCGGGTAATTCTGCTTTTTCTTTCGTGCTTTCCCATCCTCGGTTGACCTGATCGGCGATATCCTTGGCACCTCCGAACAAGCTCGAAGCCGTACTCGATATAGTATCCGTAGTTGTGTTGAATAAATTCACGGCGAATGTACCGGCCTCTGCGTTGAATTAGTGAAACCGTTGGAAACTTGTTATCCGAGTCTTGACGTACGGGCAGCTTGATATTGTACCCAAGCAAAAGCACCTATGGCCACACCGCCAAACATTGCCGGCACCCTTAGAAACTTGACCATCAGCTTGGGCAAAAACCTCGCGAAGGAGGCATTCCTCGTAGTGACTGCATTGTGAAATGCATTTCCACCCTGCCACATTCGCTTTCGGGTGGCTCGTATCGCAGCATCGGCTTGAAGAAGTCCGCCAGTAGATTGGCGATGCAGGTGTCTAACGGGAAGAACCGCAGCGCGGCGTGGGAGAGGCCGTAGCCCTGCAGCGAGGACTCGTCCGCTCATGATTGTCGCTGGTCGTGTTGCAGTAGTTCAAGATCAAAGTCCTGATGGTGAGGGCCGACGACGCGCCCGAGTTGTTGGTGACAATGACCGAGGCAGGCGAGGAGCATTCAAGGTCGAGTTGAGTTGAGCCGCTTTTTAATGTGGTCTGTTCTCCCGATAACTTCTGATATCATTCGTGCCGCCATTTCGAGAACGAGAAGCTAATGCGGGAGTTAGGTAATCAGCCCCACTGCATTTGATTGCGGCTTATCGACGCTGAGTTTACTGATAATCTTGTCAAGCATTTCAGCAATTGACAAAAGCAAGGTCTCAAAAAACATCATCTTTGTTGTTCGAATCAAAGGCAAAGTGCTGCCCTCGGGAACAAGAGTTTCATTCATCAACCGCCCAACATTTCAATATCGGTACTAATTGATCTATGTCCCAGAAACTACCTACTATAGTAGGGACCAGGCTTTAGTCTTATCGGCACGTGATTGGCTTATCGGTCGCAAAATTTCTGGTGGGGCCGAACTTTTTGAATCTCGAGGAAGATCGTGTGTCGTCCTTCTACAACATCGTCAACACAACATCGTCAATACCGCTGCCTTAGGACCACGATCTCGTCTGTACTGCCAGAACTACTATAGGAAGTTCGGAGTCTACGGGGAAGTGCTTTCCCAGACTGTTACTCGCTCGTCCCAAGTCATCAAGATGGCGATCCAGAAGAAGGTAAGTCAACCATTCTTTTCTTCAGCGAGCAGCCTAACAATGAACTCAGCATGGCAAAGGCCGTCTCGACAAATTCTACAGGCTAGCCAAGGAGCAGGGATGGAGGGCCAGAGCAGCTTTCAAACTTATTCAACTCAATAAGAAGTATGGCTTCCTCGAGCAGAGCAAGGTTGTCATCGACCTTTGCGCCGCGCCTGGTGTAAGTGTTATGATCTTGCTATCTTATGGTTCCTCAATAACACCTTTATAGAGTTGGTTACAAGTGTGCAGAGCCAACTGTCCAAAGGAAGGTTTGTCAATATATCGAAAAATATAGTATGGATCACTAATAGCGATACGTTAGCGATTTTGATCGGATGCGACCTTTCACCAATTAAGCCAATACCCGGCTGTATAACCTTCCAATCTGACATAACTAGCGAAGATTGCCGCTCCACGCTTCGGCAGCACTTGAAGACATGGAAGGCGGATACCGTGATACACGACGGAGCTCCAAACGTTGGAACTGCCTGGGTACAGGACGCATTCGACCAGAACCGACTCGTTCTTGAGTCCATGAAGTTGGCAGTCTCGTTCTTACGAAGTGGTGGAGTATTCGTGACAAAGATCTTCCGCTCAAGGGATAGCGAAGCTCTCCTCTGGGTTTTCAGGCAGCTATTCGACAAGGTCGAAACAACAAAGCCCCCGGCCAGCAGGTTAGTGTCTTCAGAATATTTTGCGGTATGCAGGGGTTTTAAGGCCCCTAAGAAGTTGGACAGTCGATTTCTTGACCCCAAATATGTCTTTGCTGAGTTGTCTGGTCCGAACGCAAACAACGAAGCCAAGGTCTACAATCCCGAGGTCAAAAAGCGCAAGCGAGACGGTTATGAAGAGGGCGACTTCACACAATACAAGGAGATGCCTGCCTCGGACTTCATCCAGACCACCGATCCAATTGCTGTACTTGGTTCATACAACAGACTAAGCTTCAAGCAGCCGCCTAACGGGGATGTGGCTCTGGCTGCTCTTGACAAACTTTCTCAGACGACGGACGAAATTCGGAACTGTTGCTCTGATCTAAGAGTACTGGGACGCAAAGATTTCAAACTTCTGCTCAGGTGGCGGCTCAAGGTGCGGGAGCTGTTTGGTCTCTCGGCGGCCAAGGGCATCACAACAACAGAAGATCCAGAAGAGGTGGCTGAAGTTGAGTCAATGGATGAAGAACTCAAGATCCAGCAAGAGCTCCAAAACATGAAGGAACGTGAAAACACTAAGCGAAAACGGGAAAAGCGAAAGGAAAACGAGCGGAAACAACGTGAGGTAGTGCGCATGCAGCTCAACATGGGCACGCCTTTCGACATCGGTCTAGAAGAAAGTGGACCAATTGGCGAGGGGGCAATGTTTTCACTCAAGAAAGTCGACAAGACAGACGCCATGCGAAAGTTGAACCGTGGCAAGATGGTTGTTCCCACCCAAGCGACGCAGAAGGAGGCCGACAGTGGCCTTGGTTCCTCAGGGGAGACAGACAACGAGAGTGACCCAGAAGAGGATCGCTTGGAGCGAGAGCTTGAGTCCATGTATGACCAATACAAGGAGCGCAAGGCTGAGGTTGATGCGAAATATCGAGCAAAAAAGGCTCGTAAGAATTTTGGTGATGATGAGTGGGCTGGTCTGTCTGGCGAAGAAGCAGAGGAGAAAGATGACTCCTCCGAGCTCGAGGAAGATGATTCTTCTGATGACGAAGACGAAACTCCTACAACAGGACTTATTCGAGATTTGGATTCTTCAAAGGGCGCAAACGGCCTGTCTAAGATGGCAACAGCCTTTTTCAACCGAGATATCTTTTCAGGCATCACTGGGATCTTACCTGAGCAGGAAGATGCTGCTGAGGACAGTGCGGACGAAGAAGTCAACCGAGACGCAGAAGCTATCATGGCTCAGCAAGCGAAGACCCGTAAGGCTGAGGCTCCTGCTAAGTCTACCAAGACCAACGCGGTCCAAGTCGACTCTGATGCCGAGATGGAGGACAATGATGATGGGTTTGAGGTTGTCAAGCGAAATGACGACGACGACTGGGACAAGGACACCCGACGAGCCGATGGCAGACCTGGTAAGTGCAAGATTTCTTAGACAATGGCACATAGTACTAACAGCTGCACAGATATCGACATTATTACTGCTGAAGCGATGTCCCTTGCTCACAGACTTGCTACTGGTCAAACAACAACCCATGATGCCATTGACGATGGTTACAACAAGTATGCCTTCCGTGATCGGGATGGTTTACCAGATTGGTTTGTCGAGGATGAATCACGACATGACAAGCTTCAGAAACCCATAAGCAAGGCTGCTGCGCAGGCGATCAAGGAGAAGATGCGAGCTTTCAATGCTCGCCCCATCAAGAAGGTGCGCGAGGCTAAGGCTCGCAAGAAGTTCAAGGCCGCGCAGAAGCTTGAGAAGCTCAAGAAGAAGTCAGAGTTGCTCAACAATGACGAAAATATGACCGAGAAGGAGAAGGCTGCCAGCATCTCGCGCCTTATTTCGAGAGCAGCAAAGAAACCCCAGAAGCAACTGCCCAAGCTCGTTGTCGCCCGCGGTCTCAACCGGGGCATCAAGGGCCGTCCTAAGGGCGTACGTGGTCGCTACAAAATCGTTGATGCTAGACAAAAGAAGGAGTTGCGAGCGCAGAAGAGGATTGCCAAGAAGAAGAAGTAATCACGGGCGGCACGGGGTTGAGGCGTGGGTATAGATCTGGTGTTTTGGTTTTAGGTCGTGTGGGGCGGATTTCTAGACTACTTTCTATTTCCCAAGCTCATATCACGAACAAAAGTCGATGTAGGGTAAAGCGGACCTGTAAAGTCCAAGTCATACCTAGTTTAAGGGTTCCGGTTAGCATCGCAAGGGTAATGAAAAGCATGTGGTTTGGTACCAGTAGTTGACGGCGAGGACGAACCCTTCGTCTTCCTCGGCGCACGATTGGAGCACTTTGTGATACCTAACCGATTTTAGTAATTGATGAATAGTGGAAAAAAGAGGTTTGTGAAATGACGTACCACATAGCGGGAAGATAAAGCATATCTCCGGGGTTCAATGTTACTCGTAAAGGCTGGGCAAGATGGGAGAACTTTGTAGCATTTTGCTCAGGCCTATCCGGATCCCAAATTGCGAAAGGAACAGCCTCATCATAAGTATCATCAATCTTTAATTCCATGCCATTCTCTCCGCGCGTGTACGTTGCGGCCTTGAGAGGTTGCTCGTTGACGCAGGGGTGGCATAAAGAAGGCAGTAGAACGAAGTGCTTTCGTCCCAGAATCTGTACATAAATGTTTTCGTAATTGTCTTTGTGCATAGCTGTAACGGATTTAGAGTTACCGATCCATAGGTTCACGGCATCGGGGCACTTGTCTAGTGCTATCCTTGCAAAAGGGATGTCCTTTTGTACGTCTGAGAAGAGAGAGATGTACTCTTCGCGCAGGTTGTCATTTTCTCGAGGACAATCAGTAAAGGCTCCGGGAGAGAAATAGGATAACTTACGAGTTTGGGCATATCGCACTTCGGCATCAGGAGGAAAGTCAGGATCTGCGCCTTGACGTGCTACATACTCAAGTAGCTCTTCAAAGGGTTGATCCTCATAGTGAGGCTTTGCAAAGACCATTGATTCTTCACCAGGTGGCACGGTAGGCATATCAGCATTGCTGTCATCAGAGTCAGCGAACGGCTCCTTTCGTTGCTCATATCCAGCAGAGGGAACTAACCCATATGGCGTGACAGCAACATTCACATTCTGCCCTTTCATCACAGAAAGCAGATACGCAGAGTTCCAGTCCTGACAGGCTTTCCATGATGAAGCCCCGCCCCTTATCACGAATGGTGTGTTGCGAGCAACATATCGCATGAATTCTAGGGGACTTGGTTCATCGTGGAGCTCATCAATACTGTTGCTGTTGAGTTCGTTGAAAGTGGAAATGAGATTCTCAATGGCTTCGTCCGTAGACAAGACATTGCTTCTTGACATATTTGCTGTTGAGCAGCCAAGGTACTTCTTACGGTGTTGCCGGATGTGAGAATGTCAAGGTGAGGTTTGGCAGATTAACAGGTGGGCAAAATGAAAAACTCCGACATCGAACCTCAAATTTGGGGTTTGGCGTACTATCTATCTATTGGAGGTACAATATAATAGAAAACATCTCATCGATGTAGTATTCGATAATCCAATACATAAAATTGCAACGATTGCAGGAAATTTAAGCTCTTGTGTAATTGATGTGTTTGTGTAATATCAACAACTATGGCTACCCAGGTTCTTTTTGCAGAAGTCCAATACTATTACGAATGATCATGCTAAGATATTACCGGTTGACAATTTGGCAATTCTTGTTTAAGCAATCTTTTGAAATATCTTCTACCTGACCTAACCATTTGAAGGAAAACTAGAAGCTCAAGACCTGCACTATAGTGTTTCACCTGTTGGGTTTCAGTTGACTTTTAAATGAACATGATTGTATTGTACTCCGTAACTAAGGTTAGTACCTAGTAGGTATGACTCGAGAATTTGAATTTGGGGAAAGATGCTTATGTCATCTGTTTTTTTCGCCCTAGCTCATGCGGCTCTTTGAGTCCTCCACCCTTTCAGGTCCCGCCATCCCCACTTCATCATTCTTTCGTGCAGCAACAAGATCTTTCTGCTGGGGCTCATCAGTTCAATTCGCCCCAGACCAATTTCGTCAAGTTTTTTTTTTACGCGTCGCATCGACTTGAGAATGAACTGTAGGATACGTGTAATAACATGGCATCCGAGCTCGAAGGCTTGATCGCGGGCCTTTTGGTTCATATCTCATGCCATGGCGAAGAAGGCAAGTTCATGGATTGATTACTTTAATTCCTGTCGCTACTCAAGTACCAATCACTAACTGCTTCACTCTAGGCTGCCCTGTGGATGGTGTTTTGAAAGCTATACATCATCCATCAACCAAGACAGAATCAATATCTGAGGGTGATTCCGCTGTGCAAGCCCGCACTGCCGCGACCATTTGGAGCTGGCTGACTGCGAGACGGGATATTTCTGTCGGCGCTGATCGCGAGTACAATCACCTAACTCTAGACCAAGTGCTGGCACTTTCATCTGCTGGCGACACCCCTGGACAAAATGCAGAGCCTACAGAACCCCACCATGTTCGGGTCTACGCCTCTGAGGATACCATGTGGGAGTCTCTTACCGGCCATGCAGTGGACTACAAGCGAGTCCCCAAGTCTGAATGGATGCTACTATTGGGCATAGCCTCGACTACTACCCAAGGTATTCTTCAAGGAGATCTTGGGCGTCTGACAGATCAAGACAAGCGCAGCGTGCCAAAAAGAACTGATAGTCTCCTTAAGAAAGGATACATTGTCAAGAGAACAACACTTGTACGCGGCACAAAGACGAGTAAAATGTGGCTGAAGCTATTCGCTCCGCCTTTACCAAAAGATGGCGAGGGTGTAGACGAGGCCCGGCCAGACATGACACTAACTCGGCAAGTCCTTGTCGAAGATCTCGAACCCGTCCCTTGGCGCGTACGATGGACTGGTGAATCTATTGACTATATTGCCTTGGCAACAACCATTATGGCTATCGTCAAGGAGTGGGGAGTCCTCCAGATGAAAGACATGAAATCCAAGCTTGGTGTATTGGGAATGCGTTGGCAAATGAAAGTCTTGGCCAAAGTATGTCGCTTTCTCAACCAGCGAGGCGTTATTCAATATGTAGCAGCGAAGCTGGGAGAAAAGGTATTCAAGGACTGTGTCAAATATGTCCGAGACCTCAACGCAGAAGATTGGTCTCTGTATCTTTCAACAGGCAAAAGAAAGAGCAAGACTCCAAGAAACCCGGACCTGGATGGTTATGATGGGAACAAGCAACTCATAGGTCAAGCCTCTAACGTTTCCGAAGTATCCAAATCACCGCCTTGGTCTTTGGATAAGCCGATTCCCGTCATAATCGCCGAGATGGCAAAACGCCTAGGAGATGTTGGACTTACAAACCCAGATGTTTATGCGTTGACGTTAGGCCCTTCATACAGCCGACATCTGTCCTCAATGACCACAGCATTGGCGGTTCCTGGCCTACAACCACCTCACCTGGCCCACTTTCAGATTTATAGCGAACATACGAGATCTGGAAAGGTTGCCTCTTATCGTTACTTTGCACCGAATGCCCCTCAGACACCAGCTGATGCCGCTGACCAAGAATCAACACCGACTCCGGCAGATGTCTATGGGTTCTCCTCGCTATCCTCGTCATCGATATCTCATGAGAACTCGCCAACATTGGCAGAGCTTTGCAGCATGGGAATGGCCAACAGAAAATCAGTGGGCCGCCCTAGGGCCTTCAAAGCTAAGAAAGGGAAGCCTACACCAACAAAAAAGGCAAAAAGAGGCCGAAAACGACGTGCTCCAACACCAGAAGTCCCACCACAAGAGGAGGTTGTGCAAGACGATGAAGCCACCGAAGAAGTAGTCATCCCGCAAGTTCCAGAAACAATTGTTCAAGAACCCGAGTTACCTCCAGAGACACCAGCAGCTGAATCACTAGCGCCACCTGAGATAGATGAAGACCAGCGGGACGATGCTGTATCTGAACCTCAAAAGGCTGCTACCCTTGTGGTGACTCTTAAAGTCCCACCGGCAGCCCTCAAAGAACTTCTGACGAGGGCACAGCCAGATGTGGCGACACCTACACGGCAAACGAGAACTAGGCCAACAAGATCTTCCGCTAGGAAAGTCCAGACCAGGACCGTCGATGCTGATGCCGAGAACGAAGAAATTAATAACCGAATGGACATTGATGATGAACTGGAACACAGTAACGCTACCGAGAGCCTCCTCACCGGGAGGAAACGCGGCCGACCGAAAAAGGGTGAGGATAGGCCAAAAGGAACGACGGAACAAGCCACTGAAAATGATAATTCCTCACGGCCTTGGGTTTGCGAAAAATGTGGCAGAGCATGGAAAAATGACAATGGCCTGCTTTATCATGTGACCAAGTCAAAGACGAGTTGTAATCCATCATTTGATGTTTCTACAGTGACACCAACTCGACGCGGAAGAAAAGAATCGGCTATAGAAGTTGAAGATCAAGACACTGCGACACCTGCTGTTGACGAATCACAGGAGCCAGACCGACGAGCTGTGGACAACGAAGGAAGAGAAGTATCTCAGGAAAAAGACAAAGGCCACGATAATAATGAGAACACCGGAAGAGAGGTTCGCAACAATGAAGGTGAAAGGGACGGAAAGGCTCGTGGCGAAGGCAAAGGACCAGGCCTAGAAAATGAGGATATAACAACACCGATGCCAGTATCAAGAGTACGCGGCCCAATAGCAGCCCGGCCAACTTGGTCTTCAAGGCCAACCCTAAGTTTCAAAGGAGAGGCATTTCAAGTCAACCCGGAATTACAACGACCTCCAGTTGCAATGTTCGACTCTCCTAAAAAGCTCTCACTTATTAACGGTACTAATGGTGCCCTTGTGCAAGGCGAGAACAGCCAATTGCGCCCGGTTCTTAGTTCATTGGATCGATTCAGCCTCGTAGGAGCGTCTCCCAAGACGCCTCGATCTAAACTCCAAAGAAACGGATCTCATCCAGACCCAACTCCTCAAAACGAACAGCCTCAGCCTATCCAACCTTCTACCAATGGTACACCTAGCGCGGCAGGCTCTTCTGTGAAACCGAAGACGCCTATGGTCACCGATACCCCTATTACCAAAGCTGTCATCAACAGCCGTGTGTCCCAGATCATACAAAATATCTTGGCAGAGAATCAAGGGGTTTTCCCAGGAGGCAAATCTTTGTGGACAGCCATCAGTATCCGATGGGTCGAAGCCTTTCCTGAGGTAGTGCCACAAATCCGCTCGTATCAGGCTGCATTCAGAGAACTATTGAAGCACAAAATTGTGGCCGAACATTGGCTCACATTTCGCAGTAAGAAAGGTGTGACTGAGAAATGCCATTTGGTAGTCACAGCTGGGGTTGATCCTTTTTCTCCCGAAGCTTCTGAGGTGGCTCAGAAGATTCAAGAAGCCCATCCAGATCTGTATCTTCCCCCTCCATTCGATGCTCAACTTGATAGTGATCTCTTGAAACGGGGTCGACGAGATCTCCCTGAAGAAGTCGAGATGTTAGATGCACCGGTATACGTGGCACGAGCCGCCCAGAAGCGGGCTTTGGATGAGTATGATGACGATGGAGAAGACTTCCCGCCGCCTGCAAAGCGTGGTCGAAAACGCAAAAGCATGTTTGCAGATGGACGCGCTTCAAGGTCCCGGGCGTGGCAAAGCGACATGGGAGAGCCAATGTGCTATGAACACTTTGAGTCCTCTCAAGGTGCTCCTGAAGCCCTTCATTTTCTGGACCCTAACACATGTTTGGAGGAGGATGGTATCGAAGGATCCGAACGCTATTTCACCGATGACTTCAGGGCTACGTTGGAGCAACGGCTTTCCAGCTCTTTCTCTGGAGAGATTAATTTTGACAAGCCGATCATTGTTTCCGGCTACGACGGTGTCTGGCCACGTATTACACTCCAGGATTTCGAGATGCAAGATGGCAGCTACACGTTGACGGGATGGATTCCTGACTCGAATTGGTTTGCCTGGTCGTCTATGATAGACATGATTGATAGGAAAGCGCATTCACTCAACCGTGATAAGCTCCAGCGTCAAGATGTTCTTGACCCTTACCGGTGCTTCATTGAGAGGCTGTACTGTTGCATGGACCTGGAGCGAGCGTGGTCGGAATCATTCATCAATGCACCGCCTGGAGCAGCCGGCCCTCACAACATCCTCATCTCATTCTCGAGCGAAAGGGACGATCAAGTGCTTGAGACTCCAGCCCCTGAAATTTCTTGGCCCCTGGATTGGCAGCTTACCCCAACGTCTTTCCCAGGAGACGTTCCTGACCGTGCTCTTCTGTTGGACACTTCGTCCGATGAGGAAGATGACAGCACTGAATGGCCCGAATTCCCAGCATACAGGCAACAGAAGCTTGCTCGTGGCGCTGGCCGCCAATCGAGAGGCCGAGGTGTCGGTCGAGGCTCAGTCAGTCGACCTCGAGCGTCCATCAGTCGCCAGCAACTAGCACAACAACCAAGAGTCAAACGTGTGCGCCTGGTCACACGAGCTCTGATGCCCATTCCCGAGGAAGCTGAGCAGAGACAGCAAGGCCAGAATGACCAGCAGGGCCCAAGCTCCGTTGACAGTGACTCAGAGCGTCTTCTAGCTGCTTTGGTCGCTGTTCGTGTTCTCCTTGGTGGTGCCGACAAGTCTGTTGATTGGGGACTACTCCTTAAGCTTTTCCCTAATCTTGCCCTTAAGGATATCCGCCGGTTCTGGATCGATGCCCGGAGAGACCAGGGTGCATATGTCAGGAAGCTAACCAAGGATTTCCAAGATCGGTTCATAGTTGCCTACTCTAAGAATGAGCTCCCGGAATTCGACTTTGACGATCCTATGGACTATGACTGGGACAATTTGATTGAATGGACCCTTGAACTGCCTCGCAGAAAGGGTGTTGACCTGCCATCGACAAGGCATTACTTCGAAGACAACTTTTCCACCTCTGCAGCTGCTACTCACGAGGAAGAAGACCCACGGGAGAAATTCTACAATCCTCAGTCATCTGTCTTTGCCCGGTTCGAGGCTGTCACGTCCCCGGCATTTGTCACTGTTGACACGATGCTCAGTGGCCTGAATCAGAAAGTCAAGATTACGAATGAGGTCATTGCGAGGTCTTGGGTGAGATCTCTCTGCTGCACAGATGAGAGTCGCTACACAGTTGACCAGATACAACAAAAGTTTGGAACACTAGCAGACGGTGATCAAGACCAAATCAATGCCATGCTGAAGGAAGCCATCGATGTCTTGACAGCACAGCGCATCATTTGCAAGAGCAAACGACCGCCTCTGTCCGGAAGACCGTTCAGACTGAACGAAGCCTTCGGGCACGTACTTGGGAAACTTGCCCAACGAACAAAGTACCAAGATGCTGCAGACTTCAAGTCAAAACTGGATGCGACCTTCCGGCGTGGTGAAGCTTATCAGGTTCCTTTCAACCTCCAAGACGGAGCTGTGATGGCGCTCATGAATCTGAACGCGAGTGAGAGGATCAAGCTCACCCCAGTCAATGTGCCTCATATACCTCTGGGTTTCCGCCCGGGTTACTACGAGATGCGCAAGTTGAAGAAAGACAGCTACTTTTGGAACATCGAAGCAACCCCCACAGACTCATACAAGTATGATGAGGACGTGGATGTCATCCGCAAGAGCATCAATGAGGGACCACCCACTGCAAAGCACTTGCTTCCACAATGGGTTGACTTCTTCGGGCGTAGAGATGCAGAGCGGTGGATGGACGTTTTGGGAGCTTTCTGTTTTGTATATGCTACGAGAGGATATCTTACGATCGAGGGCGTGTGCAACGCACTCAAGCCAATCCTGGAAGAGTTTGAGGCCGAGCTCATCATGGAGTGGGGCATAAAAACTGGTGTGCTCGAAGAGGACGAGGATGGCCTTGGACTGAGAGTGGGAGAGTGGTGGTGGCTAGCTGTACCGTGGCAATGTGGACGGCAGCTCAAAGCCAGGAGAGAAGTGGAAGAGTGAGAATTGTTAAAATACATTGCTAATTAGGAGTCCCCGACAGGAAACTGGGATGAAAGTCAAACCATTATAGTTTGCCATAGTAATTAATATCTCCAGAAGATATAATTGTCACAACTTTGTGTCTTATGTAGGAGGGCGAACATCACTTTCATCCACAATTGTTAGCATCAACGTGAGTTACACGCTTTAGTGTTGCTCTTCCTCGCTTGGTTCACGTTTGTCACGCTTTGAGAGTAATTGGGCTCAACAGACGTGTATAGCAGGAAATACGGTGATTGCCTTTGTGATATTTACTGTTTGTGTCCAGGCTTCCTATAGCCAATCATCTAATATTGCCCAGTGTCAAATATTGTGAAGTTTGCCCCTTATAAAGATTGACCAAGCAGTCATATCAATACCAACTTTGCACTTTTCAAGATATGAAACTGAGATTTTGACATGATCTAGCTACAGAATAACGAAAACAGTAGAAGCAAATCGATAGTGATATTAGTAAATGCTGCTGAGCTGACAACAACTCGCAAACTTGCTGATTTGAGGTATAAAATCACGACTCCCCCCATTTCTGGTTTTATTCCTTTCCCATCACATCTCAAACTCCCTTTTATAGTCTCGTCTGCTTTTATATATATATATATTCACACACAACTCTAGCAGTAAAGGCCAAGCAACAGGCCGATGGTTACGTACTATTGAGAGGCAGTTAAGCAACACAGGTTCCACCTCGAGCAGAACTGCCTCGAAACTGGGATTAACTCTCAGAAAGTAGAAAATGAGACATAAAATAAGATGTCTGCGGGTTTGGCAGTGACATATTTGCTGCCTCGTTAACTCTTCTTCATCTGAAGATACCGACCTCTTGAGGCCCCTGAAATCATAGGGGTTGGAGTTATCATGCTCATGACATGGTGAGTACATGCCTTTCAGGTGGATCAATCAAGCTGACTTTTGAAGACTGAAACTTCATCCTCTTACAGAATCTCAGAAGCACGTTTGAAGCCGCAGCTGGAGAGCAGTGAAGTGCTGATGAAAGATATATAAGAGGCCGGGCGACATTGGCGGTGAAAGCTTGCCCCTTTGCTGCTGAGATATGGTATACAGTTACCGGAGCTCTGCTATACGGATGGATCACCGTCATAAGAAAGGTCTCCGGAGAAACTCTCGTTCTCGTCAACTTAGCCAAGAAATTTCCAGGAAGAGCCAGTTCATCAGCAACTGATCTGACATTGACGTCTCGACTCAGCTTCGTCATGGCAGAAACGCAGAAACCAAGACTGCGTCTCGCAGCAAGACACGCTTTCTATATCTATATATTACAACATCCCACTGTATCTTGGCGATTATATGCTTTCCGTAAACAACTACAGAAACTGGATGTCCACGAAATCGCCGAAAAGATCAATGAAACCGGCATAACCCCTGATAGTATTGTGCTTATGTGGCATATTTATCAGTCCGACCTTCAGCTTTTAGGGAGATCATAGCCGGCTGATGCTACCAAGATGTTAATATTCCTTCAGAGGATCTGCATTGTGTTCCTTTGCTTCAGAACTTCTCTTGCGGACTATAATATAAAATGTGCGAGCAACCCTGGAGGAGAGAACCCTGGTAATGTCAAAAACTGGCAGATAGTGGAAGAGTATGGCCAACGAGGAGAGCCAGTCTTTTCAAGGCGAGAGTATTAGACTACGGCTCCATCAGTCAATGTCATTCAGTAGAGTCGGACAGAATGCATACAGTCAAGTCAGTCACCAGCGCAGACAGATCCGCTTTCTCCCTGTCCAAGGACGAAAGCGAGTTCACTTTACAAACAGTCCGCAAACAGAAACAATCCGGTTCAAAATTCGAGACGGGAGAAAGACCTTCAAAACTCGATGTCCCCAATCACCAAGCACCAACATCAAGTGTCAACGTTCTTCAAGAATGCATAAGGCATGTCCAAGCATATAAAGGGAGACCACCCAATACAAAGACGCACAGAAATGTTCTCTGACAGATCAATCCTGAGAAATTAAGATAGACGTCTTCTGTAGTCAAGTTGCATGTTCATCCAGTTAACGTCTTTTTGTTTTACTTGTCACTTAATACTGGTGAAAGCTGTTAGACAAAGTCGAAAATGATCCAGGGACTTGGACTGGAGATCCTGAACTTAGGATGAGATTATCGTAACTTCTTCTAAAGATTGACTAGCATTCTCCTTGTGATTAAAAGAGTAAAAAGAAAAGTGGCAGGTTCTGCAATTGGCAAAAACATACAACAGCGGGGATTCGCTGGTCGTCACCGACCCAACTACTAATCCGCCCCTTACCAGCTTGACTATGGGAGAGCGGACGGGATCCCGTATTTTCTGGTAGGTATGGTCGTATGTACCAGAAGTCGTTGCAAACTGGATTATGACGACCATTTCAGACTGAACTATGACGGCCTCTTGGGACCCTGTGCCAACCACAACTACACCATTGATCAGATCAACTGTGATTCTCCTTCTCAACCAACTCATCATTGCCTAAGACTTCTTTTCTGCCATAGTGCTCGCAGTTCAGAACCCCTCGTCGTGACCACGCTTGTTGTAATGGGCGAAACATCCTATAATCCAGACGCCCACGATGAGTTCGCAGTTTGTCACCAAAAACTCATAGACCATAAACCTTTCAAAGGATTCGTTCCACCATAAATAAGCAAGGATCAATGCTTCCAAGGTGCCCAGGATAGATAAATACGCCAATAGCCTGGTGAAACCCTCAGCATCCATTACCTGAGCCAAGGTGGGCCAGCAGAGAAGAAACAGAATCGATCGGGGACGTGTAGAATCCTGGACTGGATGTAATACCCGCGATTAGCCATCCTTAACTTCCAGGGGTCGAGGAAGACTTGGGAGTGGATGGCTTCAGGATCAGTGTCGGTCATTTTGATGGTGTTTATGTGTAGGATAGGTGAGGTATTCTATAGAAGCGATTATGTTCACGGCCAAACATGGTAGAGATGGATGGGAGGTTACCGTAGAAAATTGTGCGTCGGCAGGTATATTTGACTTTTACGATAGGGGTTTTGGTGTCTCTTATATTTTTGTTGAAACGAGGTTCAGCCTGCGCACATAAACATATATTGCAAACGCCTTCGAGCTCTCGTTATCGGGGCGCCAGGAACATTAACTTTCAGGTGAGTCTGGCCTGCCGTGAATGCTGATGCTTCTGTGGCCACAGCAAAGCCCCTATCTGAGAGACAAAATCCCAATGTGTTTGACTGCCTCACATCAAAAAGACTAGAATGCCCCAGCAAGGTCTGCCTCTTCTACCAATCGAGTGGACCAAAGTCATCTATTCACTGGGGTTGGATATTCGAGTAACGTTAATAGTACACAAGACCCCTGCCTCACGTTCAGGACGGTAGTCACATCGGACTCAAATTGACCGGATATCTAATTCGCCCCTAACTGACTGATCAATGTAAAAACACCATACGCCATGCCGACAATAACATACGAAAACCTATAATTCGCAATCACACAGCAAAGATGATCTTGAGAACAAGGGCCACCAAAAGCACCACCAAAACAACGATAGTTCGATCAAGCCACAGAGGAACACCGTCGTCTGTTGCCCTTCGAGCTTGCTGCGCTTGTGCCTGCGCTGCAGCCTGTGGTACAAGTCCTTGAGCCGCCGGAACGGGGAGGGGTGTAGTTCGGGTCGGGGTGGGGTTTCGGTTCTCTGTTGATGGTTGAGGGGCCAAAGAATCGTTGGCAGCCGTGACGGCATCTGGTGCGGTCTGAACAAATCCCTCTGCAAGCTGAGCGGTCTCGGCGTCGTCGCTTGTCTGTTCGGGTTTGCTCTCGCCCTCCTTCTTGGCTCCCATCTCATCTCGCCATCCCATGTTCAACTCTTTCGGGATCTCGACTTCCTGTGCACTTGATGATGCTTCCTTTGCTCTCTCTTCGCATTCCTTGATGATCTCGCCGTTTGTCTTGCCGCACGTTCCGCATTTGAATGCAGGTGACTCGTTGGCAAGACGTTGGCGCACTGCGTCAGTGGTTTCAAGACCTCCAAGCTGGCCACGAGCATCCGTCTCCATAAAACTCCGGAGTCTATACAAGATGAAATGTCAGCTAATGTAGTCCCTACAAGAACAGGAGAAAAGCATACGCTACAAGAGCTGTCCGTACTCCCCATGCAGGTTGCCACGTCTCCTCATGATGGCCACTGATACTCAAGCAGATCTCACGATTGGCTTCGAACCGACCACTTGGTGTCATGAAGCGGAAAGAAGGCGGTCGGAGTGGGTATGTGGGTGGAAGAACTATGCGGCCATGATAGATGCCGTTGCTGTAGACTGAGTTGGGTGGCCCCTTGAGTGTGAAGTGCCACTCGAACAGGTCGGATTCGAGGGGCTCGGCTGTGTAATCAGGAGAAGGTGAGTTGGAGATTTCGGCTGCTTCACGAACTATTGCTCTAGTTAGTTATGGGGTCGATGATTCGAGGTAACGATGCTCTGGTATTTGTGTTGTATGTTTTGGAGCTGGTCACTTACGTATTCGTCTAATCGTAGGCGATTTCGAGCTGAACTTTGGAGTCGCCATGGCGAAGATGTTTGCAACGTTCGCTTGCGTATTTCGTGTCACAAAAATGGAAGGTCCTTTGAAAGATATATATGTATATATATATATATATGTCGTTGGATGGATGATTGCTCTAGACGGTCATTGCTTGGCGAACGTGGGGAGCTCGTTCAAGGAAGCCAGCTATCGATAGCTTGTGAAGGACAACGTGGAAGGTGAAATGTTAAGGTTTTCAGCTTGAAAGCAACGATAGAGAATCGAGTGGCAACAATGGATTCAGGCTGAGAAAATGAAAGTAAGCTTAGTCTAGGTATGAAGTCAACGAAGCTCTTGTAAAACGCAAACGCAAGGTGGTATCTTATGGGATACCTCGTCTCGTCGCTATGATTGATTGCCGGAACTAGAGTGGGCGGAACCCCACTCATGATGATGCACGCAAGACGGGCTAGGCTCTTATACAGCGCTCTATCCACTATTAGCATGCGAATGCACTAAACCGTAAGACACCACATATCGGTTCTATCCAATCACAAGCTTTCCTTACCTAAGCAGAGCCATCACTGAATTGGCCCGGTTCAACGACTGCATCACGACTGACTATTGCCGTATCATCACTATCCTCGTCGTCTCGTCCACGGCCCCCAATTCGGTCTCTACGTATGTCAATCGCGATTTGCCGCTCGCCTTCATATATCGACGAAGTTCAATCCCCACTAACACCCCCGATCTGTGCAGCCCAGAACCTCGAAACGAGCGACTATCACATCCGATTTCATCATGGCTGGTCACGGTCACCACAGCTTTAACGGCCCCCCTAAGCCCCCGGTAGCTCACGTCCCCCGCATCTACCGATTCACCGCGACAGCTCTAGGCGCTGGCATGTGGTTCTTCGTGAGTCACCCCAAAACCTTGCGACTTTGAACCATGGATTGGTACATCAAAGCGAGGGTTACAACGTTTAGACGGATGAATTGCTAATGAAACGAAATAGCTTATGTACCGGGCGAAGAAGGATGGTACGTCTTTAATGATTCGGTCTCTTGTGAGGTGTTGGTTCGAGAGATCAATGGCTGACACAAGCTTCAGGTGCCGTTCTCCTCGGCCTCAAGCACCCTTGGGACCACTAAACGATTACCATGTGCGATTACTTTCATTCCTGCGGCAATTACAACAGAGAAGGCATTGGGCGTCGATATTAGAGGACAAGGAGGTTCAATGCGGTGTATATAGGGCAGAAAAGGCTCTTGAATTGAAGAAAAAGATCAAATGACAGTTCCGAAGTGATACGCATGATGTTCCGAGTGCCAACGTATCATGTCCCCTATCAGCAATTGTATTCCCCGTGGACGGGAAATCTGAAATCTGAAATTATCAAGGACTCATGTGTTTTCTGGAAAGACTGCCTCCAGTGGCACAATGCACATTATCGAGGCCTCTAGATCCTTACTATTCACAGCGAAGAATTGGTTCGGCAAACATATCCATGAAAATTCTGGTATTGGTCTTTTATCCAACCAAGCCTCTTGTATTTTGATCTTATTAGTGAGACCAACCGCTTCACGCTTCCTTCGCAGTCTTTATACTCTATAACAGCTTCAATCAATACTCACATAAGTCTGCTCTCATCCAATCGCTATGCAACTTGCTTGTTTTCCTCCAAACTTAAATCCGAGATCCCTCTGCAATCACCTTATACTCTTTGCGCTTCTTGGCCTTGCCAGTCACTGACTGCTTGACTGAGCCTATCAATCGAGCCAGTCGCAACGCAAGGAAGTGCTCAAAAGCCCATGCCACGATCAAGTAAGCAGCACCCAATCCGATCAGGAACAGTTCATAGTCCCAGCTCATGTCTGTCAACTGCATCAGGTCGATGACCCATTGAGCAGGAGTCAGGATCATGTAGACGGTTATCAAGAGGGCGATGGAGATGGTTATCGCAAATGGCCCTAAAATATGGTCAGCTTTCACTATCAAGGTGGTGACTGAGAAGACTTACAGTTTTGTGTGGTCCGCTGCCGGAATGGGCGTCCAGCATTAAGAATAACTCCCGAGAGGATATACTCAAAGCAAGAGAACAGGAAGAGTGCCGTGTTTTGCGAGTTCTCAATGCTAGGCTCATCCTTGTGCACCACAGGAGGAATATACCAGGGCTGCTCCTTGACAGTAACATACGTCACAGCTTGGAAGAAGATGCAAATAAGCATGAATCCCAACAGAGGCGTGAGCACCTTTCGTGAGACCAAATCCGCAGTAGGTCGCTTGCGGCAAAGTCTCGGAGCAGGTCCCGCCCATCCCATGAAGATAGCGATCGGAAGAATAAGCGCGAGATCGATAAAGAGGAACTGGAAATCTCCCAAATTGGAAGCCCTGGCATAAAGGAATGTGACTGATGTGAACTGAATTGCTGAGTACAAACTCATGTACTTGAAGCAACTGAAGCTTGTGACCAGAGCGGCTCGACCCTCCCTGAAGGCTTGTTAGACTACTTCAACCAATTTGCTTCTCTCAACTTACTTGATAACTTCCAATACACAACGGATGTCAAACACACGAGAAGTGAACGGAGCGGCCACGGAAGCCTCTGCCTCAGATAAAGAGATGCCAACATCTGCGGCCTTCAAAGCACCGCAGTCGTTTGCTCCGTCACCACAGAAGCCACATGTGTAATCAATGCTCTGCAGCTTCTCGACCAACTCATGCTTCTCATCAGGGGACATTCTGGCAAACACTTTACCATTGATGAGCATCTAGAGGTTTGTTAGCAGAGGCAGTAGGAGATGGAAAATGGGATACTGACCCGTTGAAGTGCTTGTGGCGACGCAAAGTCAACCATCCATCGGAACACATCACCACTGACAGCCAAAGAATAGTTACGCAGGCTGGTGATCTCAAAAGGTAGTGAAGCATCCGCCTCTGGAGGAGGCGGCAGGGGCTGTTGATGTTAGCCGTGATCCATTGTGGTCACAGGTGCAACAAGAACTTACAAGCAAGGTCTTTTCATTCAAGTGGTACAGATTGTTGTCGATACTTTCCCATTGAATCTTGGCTTCCGCATTACGGAAATCACCTGGTCAGGTTAGAATACTTTCGACAAGATCATAAATCTGAAACGTACCCTCGATGAAGCGCGGCACGAAGCAATGAGCCTTTCGATCCATGAGTCCGCACTCTCGGGCCACGCTAATGGCCGTCAAGATGTTGTCACCGGTTACCATGACTGCGCCAATGTTGGACGCCAGAAGCTCCTCCAGAACTGCGGCTGTTGTGGGCTTAAGCTTGTTCTCAAACACAATGAAACCAACAAAGTCGAGATCACTCTCAACTTCAGTTCGACTCATCTTCTGAGCCTTGACCCAGCTAAGCTTCTTGAGATGCCGGCTGGCGACACCGATGACACGGTAACCTTTGTGAGTATACCACGACAGAAGCTCATCATAATCGTCAGGAACTGCGAAAGGTCAGTAGGCGTAGGTATCCTTAGGTTATTGAGACACTTACAGCTTTCAGGGCGGCAGATCTCCTTCATTGCCTCAGGGGCTCCCTTGACAAAGATGTCGCCACTCTTCTGGCCGAATTGTCGAACAATGACACTGGCGCGTCGCAGATTGGAAACGAATTCAAAAGACTTCTGTACCCCAAGCTCGATGTTGCCCTATAAGACTGTCAGTAATCCGTTTCCCGCGGTCACTGCAGGGGCCATACGTTAGGGGGTCGTGCAATAGAGGGCGCCAGTCCACCTTGCTCCTCTTCTTCTTCAGAAGCACTCTGCTTTCCCTCTTCGTAAGTCCAGCGTGTGAACTCAAACATCTTGAGATCCAGTGGATCGCCGACAAGTTCATCATCAACGGACCGCAGAGAGTGACAGGTGGCCATAGTGTGCAATGCGGCGCGGTAAGTATCCTGGGCGTTCTGTCGTGTGGCTTCAGCCAAGAGCATCTGAGGCTCAGTCACAATTTCACTGAACTTCTTCGAGTCGCGATCAACGACTCGAACTCCCAAAACATCCAGTCCCTCTTCCGTCAAAGTTCCTGTCTTGTCAAAGCACATGATATCAATCTTTCCGCCAACATTCACTCGCTGAGGACTGATACAGAAGATTTGCTTCTTCTTCAGTCGACTAAGAGCAAAGTTGGTACCGATTGTCAAAGTTGCAGGCAGGGCAGGAGGCACGACAATTGTGATGAGATCGAGCGCTCGCACGATAATAAGGTGCCATGCAAGACCAAGTCTGATGAAGTTGACCAATGAGGCCAAGAATCCGATTGCAGCAACGATAGCCATGACGCTGATGTACCGGAATGAATCGCGGTAGAACTTGAAACCTGAGGGCTTAGGGAACAGCATCGACCGTACCAGGGCACCTTTTGTAGTGTTGAAACCAGTCCGGACAACGAGAGCGAGCGCAACGGCGTCGTCCCCTTGGTCTTCCTGAGGCCTTCTGGCGCGGATGATTTTGGTACCACAAAATAGGAAGTGTCTGGCGGTCTCAGGGGTAACTGACGACGCTCCCAGATCCATTGTACGCAAAGTTTCGTCGGTGGCTGGCAACTTTGAAACGGGGACAGATTCACCAGTCAACATGCTTTCGTTGACGATACAGTCACCAGTAAGCAAAAGACTGTCACTGGGAAACTGTGTCAAACTGGGATCGCTCAGTTCGTAGACATCTCCAGGTACCAGTTCACTTGAACTGATGAATCGCCAGAAACCGTTTCGCAGAACTCGCACATCACATTCGAATCTCGAAATCTCACGGAGGCGCTTCATGGTAGCTCGAGTCTCGATGAGGGTAGCAGCAATACTACCAACCGACATGAGGAAGATAGCAATCGCATAATAGTAGTAGCTGTCCATGGACCATAGGACAAGACTGGCGATCTGAAAGACATAAAAAGGGTGCAAAACTTCGTCCACTAGAAGCTGGCCAGTTGTCTTCTGCTCGATATCGATGAGGTTGCTGCCAAAGACAACTTCACGGACTCCCCTCTCATCGGTATCCAGACCAGCACGAGTCAGTCGCACATCGGTCCAGTTAGGGTCTTTCCAGCCGTTAAAGAGCATAAACTTGTCTTTAAGAGGGTGGAAGCACAGTCGAATGTAGCGGTAATCCAGTGTTCGGAGGTCGTCAATAATAGGGTCAACATCTTCATCCAATGCGTCAGAGTAGAATTTCTCTGGCAGGCCGAAGACTGTTGACAAAGGTCGACCATAAATTTGAGATCGAACATCCATAGTGACAAGTTCACCCCACTGGTTCTCTATCACGACCCATTCGCACTCTGCAAGCGAGGTTGCTTGTCCAAGCAGACCAACGTACCACCGGGGCAGCCATCGAAAGAGGAGATAAGCGAGACCGCAGGTAAGGATACACAAGGAGATATAGATCGCAGAGCCAATCTTGCTTGTCTTGAAACCGGCGATGACGATAGTGAGATCTTCGTTCTCTAGATAAACTTTTTGACTGACACGTCCATGGCGACGAAAGCTTCCAGCAGTAGCTGTACTATCTCGTCGCAAGAGATGAGCGTTTACCGAATGGCGAGAGTATGCGGATGAATGTCTACGCAGGGCATAGTTGTCTTCGGAAATGCGATAGTCTCGTTCTGGGGATTCGTCGTATTCCTCGGCGCCATCAACACCAAATTCCAAGTCTCCGATATCTGAAACGCTGCGCCGGATGTAGTCGCCAGCAATGCTCTGCACAGCTACACTCTCTGCGTCGTCATCGTCGGGAAATCCTTCGTTATCGTCATCGTAATAGGCGAAGCTGGCGGTCGAATCGGCGCGAGGTCGTCGATGGGAAAACGCCGATACACTGGTGGGAAGACTTTCGGCGACAGGACCAGAGAAAAGCTGATAAGGACAGATCGTTAGTATTTACGAACATATAACGATAACGGCTTGAGTATTTGATAGTTACCTCCTCATGCGCCATCTCAACATCTTCAAAGATGCTCGACCTGCTCTGATTAGAGCTCATTCGATAGAGTCCAGCGCGACCGTTGCCATTGGCATTGGATGCGCGATGGCGGCGATGGCCATTATCTTGGCCCGGTTCCGGGCTAAGAGGAGCGTCTTCATCCATCAGTTCGTTTAAGGAAAATTGGTTCGCATGATACACAAACAAATCCTCAAAGTCGAGATAAGAATTTTGCGTATAAGTTGCAGGTCGCACGCCCGATTACGTCGTTGGTTGGCTCAGCGCTCGTGCCCTGACCAAGGCTGACCCGGAGAGTCATACCGATATGCCGAACTGGCCCCGCTATACATCATTGGTCTGTTTCTATCTTAGTCCAAGACGCAAGGCTGAGAACAGAGATGGTTCAGGCCGTAACGTCAATAATTCTGAAAGTTTGGTGATGACATGCACTGGCTCAACTTAGGATGTCCATAGGACTACAGGATTGGCCAGCATGTTGACTCGAGGGCCACGTCAAATTGTTTCCTGATTGTGGTGCTTTATGAGCAAGGTTCCTCGGCAAAGAATTTGGCTGGGTCTGGGGTTGCTGTCCACCTATAGCATCTAGTTGTGAATGCCATCCGCTTCCTTGTTTGACCATTTTGACGACCGCTTTTTTATTTATCTATTGTCAACAGACAAAGAAGTGGTGGGCGAATAGGATGCTGCATAAACAATCCGCTCCTCCTTCACGATACAAGGGCGCGCGCGATTCGTGACGCATCCCTCGACTTGTTGGTATCGGAGATTCACCAAAGCTGCAGCCAATCGTGCAGGGCCCATCACAGTGCGTGCGAGCCACGTTCTATCACGCGTATGTAGGCAGAGAGATACCATCAGTTGAGTTGTTGGATATGCTTGTCCTTCAACCCTTCTATCCGAACCAAAGGGGTATGTTCTTGCTCCAGGACTCTTTCGGAGGATCCATCCGTGGCCCTTTGCTTTTTGATGGTTGGGTACCTACATGTCCAGCAAGCGAACTATTATCAGTAGATATTGTAGGGTTGGCCTCGCTTGATTCATGCTCTTCGATGTAACATGTAACTTTGAAGCGGTTCCCCGAGATTATGTATGTACCTTGCTATAAATGTAGGAGCCATGCCATGAGCCATCAGACCCGAGTGTTCCCTTTCGGGCGAGGCCGGGTGTATCTAGTCAACAAAAAGAAGCCCAAGGCACAACAGTTATTCAGCCCTTTCTTTCATTATCAGGAACAGCATGTCGTCGATATGTCGTCGTTGTTCCTGGTTTGAGCCTGGGGCGCGCCACCATTCCAGAACCTTTATGACTGAAAGAAGAAGGGCCGGTGACTGAAGGGGAAGGGTTACTTTGATGGGCAAGGGATCAGAGAGTGTTGTGTTCTGGAATCCGTCTAGATTGTGGCGAGTGCTTCCCTTGTACTGCGAATGGATGAGTCGGAGAGAATCACGCATCCAATCCCTGTGCGACGCCACAGGATGGAAACAAAGGTACATGCATATTGCAGTTGTGTGGCCTCGTGTGAACACGTTCGGAGATGCACTGTGTTACTGTGGCTGTCTGTAGGTCTCCTCCACTCCCCAGGCTCCCTTGGGTTTCTGTTGTCTCACTTCTCCGCTCTCTCACAGCGCCTCCACACTCAAAGCTATTAGGTACCTAGAGCCCGCCCAGAGGAGAGAGGGGGACCCATTGGATCCTCTCACACAGTTTGGCTGGGCTGGGCTGGGCTGGGCAGGTAATTTTTTTTTTTTTAGTTAGGCGATCGACCAGTTGAGCTTGGTGCTTGGTGGGCGGCCCAACAAGTTCAAAAAGTGAGAGAGGAGACTGGACCGACCGAGGGGAACCTCCATAGTACTACTAGTCTGGGCTACCTTTACCTACCGCCCTCTCTCTTCTCCGTCTCTCTCACTCCCGTCTCGCTCGCTCGCTCTGTTTTGTAGGTACAAGCCCAGTGCCCAAATTTTTTCAGACTTATCGCCCCCCACCAGAATTTAGCAAACGTCAACGGCCGCTGCTTTCTCAACTTCCTTTCATCCCTCTCCTCTCAACCTCACCTCGTCCCCAAAAGACGTTTATCACAAGCGCCTATTCGGATCTTTCATTATCAGACAAAATGGCCGAGCCCATTCGTGGAAAGCGTGCTCAGGACGCCGTGGCTCCGTAAGTTATTTCCTTCCTTACCTTGCAATATCAATCTTCTGCCCTTGATTGTTTGTTTCTTTGCTTGCCCGCCGCTTCACGATCCACGATGCTAACTACCCCACCTTCGACCAGTACGCCTCAGAACACACCCGCAACTGCTGCTCCCATCTCTTCCCACGCTCAACAGCCGGGCGTTGCTAGTATCAAGGAGGGTGAGTATCTCTTTTTGGTTTTTCATGACTTGTCGTGGACCAATCCCTTATACACCAGGATCACTGTCTAACCCCGCTGTAGAGGATCTGGACCGTGCCGCGGCGGCTTCAGTTTTCGCCCAAAACCCCAAGCTTATCCAGATGATTCAAGGTCGCCTCGGCTCCCTCGTGGGCCAATCTTCGGGCTACATCGAGTCCCTGCCCGCTCCCGTCCGCCGACGTGTCGCTGGTCTTAAGGGTATCCAGAAGGACCACTCCAAGCTCGAGGCTGAGTTCCAAGAAGAGGTTCTCCAGCTCGAGAAGAAGTACTTCGCCAAGTTCTCTCCTCTCTACGAGAAGCGTTCCGCCATTATCAACGGAAAGACTGAGCCTACTGAGGAGGAGATCAAGGCCGGTGAGGAGGACGATGAGCCCGAGACTGAGGATGCTGCCAAGTCTGAGCAGAAGTCCGATGTCCCCGACAACGTTTCCGGTATCCCTGAGTTCTGGCTCTCTGCCATGAAGAACCAGATCTCACTCGCTGAGATGATCACTGACCGTGATGAGGCTGCTCTCAAGCACCTCACTGACATCCGCATGGAGTACCTTGACAAGCCTGGTTTCCGTCTCATCTTCGAGTTTGCCCCCAACGATTTCTTCAAGAACACCACCATCACCAAGACATACTACTACCAGAACGAGAGTGGCTACGGTGGTGACTTCATCTACGACCACGCTGAGGGTGACAAGATTGAGTGGTTGCCTGGCAAGGACTTGACTGTCCGAGTCGAGAGCAAGAAGCAGCGAAACAAGAGTAAGCCATGGTTTTGGGGGTTGATCCCCTTTGTTCTTTGAGCCTAGCGACTAACCCAACTCTAGACACAAAGCAGACCCGAATTGTCAAGAAGACCGTTCCTACCGAGTCATTCTTCAACTTCTTCTCGCCACCCAAGGCTCCCACCGAAGACGATGACGATGATGCCGAGTCCGACATCGAGGAGCGCCTCGAGCTCGACTACCAGCTCGGTGAGGACATCAAGGAGAAGCTCATCCCCCGCGCCATCGACTGGTTCACCGGTGAGGCTCTGGCTTTCGAGGAGATCTCGGACGATGAGCTTGATGGTGCCGATTTCGACGACGATGATGATGAGGACGAGGACGACCTGAGCGAGGAGAACGATGACGAGGAGGAGTCTGACGACGACGTACGTTACCTCGCAGCAAACAAACCCTTTGTTGATCTTTCGGACTAAACTAACTTTTATCTTTAGGATGAGTCTGGCAAGCCCAAGCAGGAGGCTGCTGAGTGCAAACAGAGCTGAGCGGCGCGATAGAGCGCGACGTAACGCATATTCTCACTCATGACATGATTGACTTTTATCGGGTTGAAGGATTTCATCTAAGTCACCGACCTACTCGGAAGAAAAAGGGTGGGCGGTGAACGACGGGAAGAAAAAGGCTACAGAATTGGGAAGCGGTTGAAACAGGTCGGCGTTCCAGCCGGTGCCGTTTTTCAGAACAAAAAAGGTAGCATCGTCATTTGATAGGCATCGTTTGCAAGAAACAAAACCTATGGTTTTTGCAGGCAAACTCTGGGACTGGAAACCACGTTGATAGACAGACACACAGCCAGAGGGCACAAGTCGGCCCCGCGCGATTATTATGTTGCCCTCCTCTTTTTTGCAGCCTTTTTCTCTTACTTCGTTTTCAGGGGTTCTCTGTCTTGTGTTTTGTTTTTTTGCAAATAACGCTGATTTTTGTTCCTGGCATGGATGTAAGGTAGTGACAGAAGGGATGGTTCTTACAGGGCAGGGAAGGGTGCAAGGGTTTTACCAGGTGCATAATATATAGAGAATGATTCTGCCATGATGCAATAATTTGTATGTTGTTGCAGTAATATTACCGGCTTTGTCTGTGTACTTTTGTTTGTTTGTCTTGGTCTTTGTTTACTGTGTTTTGACGTAGTGGCTGCATACTTGTGTCTATCGAAATGCGGTGAGATCGTTATTACCACCACGGAAATGCAAGACATGTTTGGAGCCGACGCCACGACGACAATGTCTCAGTTGTGACCCCAGGGACATGCATGTACGTCACAGTATGGCGAGTCATGTTGTTTACAGTTGCGTTGACTATGATAGATATATCCTACATTCGTCGTTGATGTCTTGCGTTATTGCTCAGAGTACTCAGGCCTCCACAATGTTTCCATCATGTATCTTCCAAAGCACGGTGCTTATTGAGTAACTATTAAGTAAAAGACTATCATTAATATGACTTTCCCAACCCTGTCTAGCCCTTTGAAAGATATAGACTGGAATTTTATAGAACAATGGCAGCATATAGGGTAGGCCTCGCGGAGCAAGAAAACATTAGACCTTGATATCATATGTCAAGACAAACTCCGTAAAGGTATTCTAAGCCTACATCCTACACTTATACCAAGTTACCCAAGTCTTTTTCTCACTTAGGATCGAGGTCTTGAGTTTTCTTTCCTCCCCTAAGTTGGGTATCAGTGGACAAGGTGCTTCATCCGATAGCTAACTAACAAACCCCAACTGGATCGCATCCGGGACCAATTATCAAGACTTCATATGGCTTCAAGATACACTGACAGAAGATGAAATGTCAACAGTTGAATTGACGGATGAAACTAATAGTTAAACGTCCGTCCGTCTGTCCATCCGCCGCTCAGCTCCGCTGCATCCCGCGCCGGCCTGCATATCCTCCGACTATGCCGTACACCGAATGGAATCACCTCCGCCAGCGGGACTGCTAGAAGCGGCAACACACAGCTGTACCTATCCCTAGCAATCGGGCGCCGGGAGATGCAGAGATTGACGCCATTGCGTGACGGCATGGTGGCATTTCCGGTCTCGGTCAAGGGCCAAAGTGAGCAGACAACCACTGTCACAGCATAAGTTTTTTTTAAGTGGTCCTGTCCAGGGCTGAGTATATTGTTAGCGGCGTGGTAGTCCAAAACGCCGAAGGGTATATTCGGCCTGGACCTCGTTTTCTTTGTTATAAATGGTCCAAGGATACAGAGCCAGCTCTTTCGTGGCCGACAGCGGACTAATGTACGTAAAAAGTTTTCCTATGCCAAAGGTGTCACGTCCGCAATGTTCCCACTCCCACGTTCATGTAGGTCGTGTAAATGCGACTAAGAGCCGCAAGGGTACACCGAGCGAATGCTCTATTTACTTGTAGTTGCCCTCTGATTCGGCAGTGATGGCATCAAATACCCAGGGTGAGTCAGTTTGCGGAAGTCGGTAGACGTTCATTTGCCTGAATTCTGGTGCTGCATCCGGCCCGTCGCGACCTGAATTGTCAGCACTGGTTAGACTGGAGTCATCTCATCATAGGTAACCGAGTCCAGCTCATACGTAGATTTTGGTGGCATCATAAAACCAATTGACTCCCCTCCTGATCGTCCGAGTTTCTTCCTAGTATTCTAATTCCCAACACACCATAATCTCATCCTTTCCTAGACAGCGGGCAATTCTTTGATACCTCCTCTGTTCACAATTAAACGATCTTACCTAGCTCTCCAATTGCTCCCTCCGTATCCAAACTCCCCGCTGTTTTACAACCCCTCCACCCTTCTCCAACAACACCACACCGACCGCGACCATCGACACATTTCATCATGGCGCCTGCTCCTCAAAACATCGCCAGCAACCTCTCTGCTGCTGCTCAGCGCGGCGAGGTCTCTCACAGCTGGGATAAGAACGTGGCCACCTCGCCGCTCGCTTCTTTCCACTCTCCTCCCAGCTGGACCGCCAACCTCCCTAACCGTGGCGCGCCCAAAAACTTGAAGCCTTTCAACACCAAGGATATCAAGATTCTACTTCTCGAGAACGTCAATGTCACCGGTCAGGAGATCCTGAAGGCCCAGGGCTACCAGGTCGAGGCCCTCAAGACCTCCCTCCCCGAGGACCAGCTCATTGAGAAGATTCGGTGAGTTTGCAAAAATACCCCGCCATCCCTCAACTTTTTTTTTTTTTGTGAAGTTGTGCAATGCCCCTCCATCGAAGGGTTCACAAATGCCCCTCGTCCATGAGCTCCAAGCACCCCACCATGAATACTAACAAATGGTGATCATAGTGACGTCCAAGTCATCGGTATTCGCTCAAAGACAAAGCTCACCGAGAAGGTCCTGCGACAGGCCGAGAACCTCCTCGTCATCGGTTGCTTCTGTATCGGCACCAACCAGGTCGACCTCGAGTTCGCCGCCAAGAATGGTATCGCCGTCTTCAACTCCCCCTTCGCCAACTCGCGCAGTGTCGCTGAGTTGGTCATCGCCGAGATCATCGTTCTTGCCCGTCAGCTTGGCGATCGATCCAACGAGATGCACCGAGGCACCTGGAACAAGGTCAGCTCCAAGTGCTGGGAGATTCGAGGCAAGACTCTGGGTATTGTTGGCTACGGTCACATTGGTTCTCAGTTGTCCGTCCTCGCTGAGGCTATGGGTATGAACGTCATCTACTACGATGTTGTTACCCTGATGGCTCTGGGAACTGCCAACCAGGTTCCTACACTTGAGAAGCTCTTGGGTGAGGCTGACTTTGTCACCCTCCACGTCCCTGATCTCCCCGAGACACGCAACATGATCTCTACTCCCCAGTTCGAGCAGATGAAAACTGGTGCCTACTTGATCAACGCCAGCCGTGGTAGCGTTGTCGACATTCCCGCTCTCATCAAGGCTAGCCGTGCTGGCAAGGTTGCTGGCGCTGCTCTTGATGTTTTCCCCGCCGAGCCCGCTGCCAACGGTGACTACTTCACCAACGACCTCAACGCCTGGGGCGAGGATCTCCGAAGCTTGAGGAACCTTATCCTGACACCTCACATCGGTGGTAGCACCGAGGAGGCTCAGCGCGCCATTGGTATCGAGGGTAGGTGCAAACCTAGAACATCACGTTGAACTTATCACTAACACCCAAATAGTCAGCGAGGCTCTGGTTCGCTACATCAACCAGGGTATCACTCTGGGCAGTGTCAACATCCCCGAGGTCCAGCTCCGTTCGCTGACTTCCGACGAGCCCGACACCGCTCGCGTAAGTCTATGCCGAAACCCGAATTTGACATACTCAATACTGATACAAAATCATAGGTCATCTTCATTCACCGAAACGTTCCTGGTGTGCTCCGAAAGGTCAACGAGATTCTCGGCGACCACAACGTCGACAAGCAGATTTCCGACAGCAGAGGCGACAACGCCTACCTCATGGCCGATATTAGCAGTATCAAGTATGAACAGATTAAGGATATCTACGACAGCCTCGAGGCTCTTAGCGGTAAATCGAGTCAAGTGAGACAAGCTCAATGCCATAAACTGACAGTTCGCGCACAGCTCGCATCATGACCCGTATCCTGTACTAAGAAAAGAGGCATGGACCACTCGGTGGTCGTGAGGTTCAACCCTTACCCTTGAACTACCACAACTCAGTAAAAAGAAACGCGATGCGACCAACAACCGCACGGGACTTTGAATGCATGGAGAAGGGGGAAATAAAGGGGGCGGCCCGTTCGTTTTGATCCGGTCCTTGATTCCCGGACGCGGTTGACGCATTGATGCATTGACTAAGGTCAATGAAGGCATGAGCAATTCAAATCTCCATGACGCGACTTGACGATCGTGGCTGGAGGAGGTTTTGCTACGGATGATGCAAGAAGAGTCGGAAACGCCAGATATGGGTACGTACTCCATTCTTGAGCGTGGATCAAATCAAAAGGGGGTTGGTTTTTGCGGCTGGTGCTTGATTAAGTTAAGGTAAAAGCTCGCAAACCGACTGGTTGGGCTAGTCGGTGGCACTGTATGGAGTAATATGGCATGGATGAATTCAACGAACAGAAACATTTGAGCTTCAACGCAACTTAGAATACCAAAATAGGATCAATCCGGTGCGAATCGAGAGGGGGACCCCGAGGGGGACCCATAGACCATCACTTTGTTGACCTTTATGTACCTCTCTCTGTACGGAGTACTCTGTAGACTAACTTCAGTTCCACGTAAGGGCTGAGATAAGCATGCATAGAGTTCGTTAACTGTTGGCGTAAGCTGCAGAGCTGCTTGACGTCAAACTATGGATGGCTTGTCGATAATAAAATGTTGGGGATATGAGATGCATTTGCATCGCCGTGTGGTTACCGAGACCTAAGTCCGGACCTGAAGAAGATTATGTACCTTCGGAATTCGAGGTTGATTCTGTGATACCCTCGGCGAACAAGCTCCTCCGAGCTGCCTGGCTTTTACGATTGTACCTCGCTGATCCTTCAAAAATGTCCTAATGTCCTTGATGGACTCAGTTCCTAGTCTTGGGGTTATGGTGGGGATATATTAATTGGCTACTCGGGTTCAAGAATTCCCCAGTATTTTTTGGAATTGGCATCTCCTTTTTGGAGGATCGGGCCTTGTTCATCAGTGTCACCGGCGGGTTTCATATTTGGGCTTGTAAATTGACTAGTAAAGTCTGAGAGAATTGGTTCATGATGATTGGTATGTTGACTCTAACGAACCAAGGGATTGTGATCTCTGTCTTTCAGAGCACCATGTGAAACTTCAAGTATTCTAGGAGTACATACGCATTGTGTCCGGTAACTACATATCCCCATACGCACAGCTTTTGTGACTGTTACTGCAAATACAGTTGGTGAAGTTGTATCAAGACAGTGCGATTTCGATCTCGGAGCGTTTGATCGTCAAATGTCAATTAAGGGGCCTGCGGCGTAACATTTTTTGAGCGTTAGCTCCAACGAACGAACTCCAATAATTCCTTTGTATCTGTCCTCAGTGACAGTCACAGTCTCACCACAGGCTGATATATGTTCATGTCCAGTTCCGTGACATGGTAGAGCATGACACAGTGTCGACTCAATTCCAAGAGCTTTCTCTAGGAAAATGCACGCATTTGTCCTTCGCTTGTTTCTCACCCCAGATCCCAAGGAAGACAAGACAAGGTCGAAGACGCGGACGGGTCGGCCCCTCATTGGCTCGCGGGTAGAGAGAGCCCCTAATTCTTCTGAAGCCAGGAGCTTCCAGGAACTGAAAGGCTGGGTGGGCGTCGTAGAGTTTGAGGTACTTAAAACGATCTTGATTGGTATTTCGATGGTGGTGATGCACTGAAAGAATACCAATGGCTGGGCCCATAGGTACTGCAATGGTCTAACAGCGAATGCCCCGCCCCCCCTGTTCCTCGACCTCCAACGTGCGTGCCCCGTGCGGCTGCAGTGTCCATCCGGCCCTTTCAATCAGGAGCAAAACGCGTGCTGGCATCACCGACCGCATCCATAACTTTTGACCTGCTCTTCAAGGTATTTTCCTTTTGCCTTGTGCGATCACTTAATCTTGCTCGACCTCTTTTTTGTCGGCGAGTCCTTTGTGTCCTTGTGTGGGAAGTGAGAGGAAGAGTTGTACAAAGCTCGTTTCTCCCGCCCTTTTCAAGTTCAGGGTCCTTTTCTACCGCCCACTTTCACCCACCGTACTTTGGATTACGGGGCACCGGTGTACCCAAAAGTTGGACGATTTGCGCAAAGCATCCAACAACCGTTCGACCGCACACTTTCAACGATCCAAGATCGCATAACGCCTTGTTGCCTTTGTCATCAGCGGCGTTTTGACGACCACAATCTTTCCCCGGCAGGCCCCGTTGCTTCATATACCAACAGCTGCTGGCGAATGTCTGCTTCCTACCGCCATTCAGCCCCTTAGCACAATATTCGCCGATACCGCTTCGACATAGTCGCATTCACCTCCTGTTGCTTCACATACCGGCCTTGCGCCCGGTCATATCGCCATCATGGCATCGGCCTACGAGGTTGGCACAAGAGCCTGGCAGCCAGACACTGCTGAGGGCTGGGTTGCTTCGGAGCTCATCAACAAGACCGTTGATGGGTCCAAAGTCAAGCTGACCTTTCAGCTTGAGAATGGCGACGTGAGTTTTGCCTTTAAATGCGTTCAATGATGCCATTGGCGCTCTCTGTCTGGGATCACGAAACTGACAGGATGTGTCTCATATAGACCAAAGATATCGAGGTCACGGCGGAGGCCCTACAGAGCGGTAACGACCCGTCTCTCCCCCCTCTGATGAACCCGACAATGCTCGAAGCCAGCGACGATCTTACAAATTTGTCCCATCTTAACGAACCTGCTGGTATGTCAAACACAAGATTACTTTCCGTGGTATTTGGACAATAGTGCTGATACCCTGTAGTTCTTCAGGCAATTCGATTACGATACTTGCAAAAGGAGATCTACACCTACAGTGGTATCGTCCTCATTGCCACCAACCCTTTCGCACGAGTCGATTCGCTTTACGTTCCCGGCATGGTACAGGTTTATGCTGGAAGACAGCGAGCGACACAAGCTCCCCACTTGTTCGCTATTGCTGAAGAGGCCTTCATGTAAGCATACACTTTCACATGCCAACCCAACTTCATACTGACTTGAGGCTCAGGGACATGGTTCGCGACAAGAAGAACCAGACAGTAGTTGTCTCCGGAGAGTCTGGAGCTGGCAAGACTGTCAGTGCCAAGTACATCATGCGATACTTCGCTACCAGAGAGTCGCCCGACAACCCTGGTGGACGCTCCAAACGAGGAGCCGAGTCCATGAGTGAGACGGAAGAGCAGATCCTCGCGACTAACCCTATCATGGAAGCGTTCGGTAACGCCAAGACCACCCGAAACGATAACTCGTCACGATTCGGAAAGTACATTGAGATTATGTTTGACGAGCACACAAATATTATCGGTGCCAAGATCAGGACATACCTTCTCGAGCGTTCTCGATTGGTTTTCCAGCCCCTCAAGGAGCGAAACTACCACATTTTCTACCAGCTTGTCGCTGGTGCATCGGAGCAACAGCGCGAGGAGCTTAACCTGCTACCTATCGAGGAGTTCGAGTACCTGAACCAAGGAAACTGCCCAACAATCGACGGTGTGGACGACAAGGCCGAGTTCGAGGCCACCAAGAAGTCTCTGTCAACAATTGGTGTCACAGATGCCCAGCAGGCTGACATCTTCAAGCTGCTGGCTGGTCTTCTGCATCTCGGAAACGTAAAGATCACTGCATCGCGCAACGATAGTGTTTTGGCCCCCAACGAACCGTCTTTGGAGCGTGCTTGTGCCATTCTCGGTGTCAAGGCCGAGGAGTTCGCCCGATGGATCGTCAAGAAGCAGCTCGTTACCCGTGGCGAGAAGATCACCTCCAATCTCAGCCAAGCGCAGGCCATTGTCGTTCGAGATTCCGTTGCCAAGTTCATCTACTCAAGCTTGTTCGACTGGCTTGTCGATATCATCAACCATAGTTTGGCTGCTGAGGAAGTGTTGAACAGAGTTGTCTCCTTTATTGGTGTTTTGGATATTTATGGTTTCGAGCATTTCGCCAAGAACTCTTTCGAACAGTTCTGTATTAACTATGCCAACGAAAAGCTCCAGCAGGAATTCAACCAGCACGTCTTCAAGCTGGAGCAGGAGGAATACCTCAGGGAAGAGATTGACTGGACCTTCATCGACTTCTCTGATAATCAGCCTTGTATCGACTTGATTGAGGGTCGTATGGGTATTCTGTCTCTGCTTGACGAAGAGTCTCGTCTCCCCATGGGTTCTGATGAGCAGTTCGTTACTAAGCTTCACCACAACTTTACTCCCGACAAGCACAAGTTCTACAAGAAGCCTCGTTTTGGCAAGTCTGCTTTCACCGTTTGCCATTATGCCATTGACGTTACCTACGAATCCGAGGGCTTCATTGAGAAGAACCGAGATACCGTCCCTGACGAGCACATGGCTGTCCTGCGTGCCACAAGTAACGAGTTCTTGAAGACTGTTCTTGACGCTGCCTCAGCTGTACGAGAAAAGGATGCCGCCTCATCAAGCTCCAGCTCCGTTAAGCCCGCCGCTGGTAGGAAGATCGGCGTAGCTGTCAACAGAAAGCCCACTTTGGGAGGCATTTTCCGATCTTCGCTCATCGAGCTTATGAGCACTATCAACAATACTGATGTCCACTACATCCGATGTATCAAGCCTAATGAGGCCAAGGAGGCATGGAAGTTTGAGGGACCCATGGTTCTTAGCCAGCTTCGTGCTTGTGGTGTCCTCGAGACGGTTCGCATTAGTTGTGCTGGTTACCCTACTCGTTGGACATATGAGGAGTTTGCCCTTCGTTACTACATGCTTGTGAAGTCTGATCAGTGGACTTCAGAAATTCGCGAGATGGCCGATGCTATCCTTAAGAAGGCTCTTGGAACAAGTAGCAGCAAGGGTATGGACAAGTATCAGCTTGGTCTCACCAAGATTTTCTTCCGAGCTGGTATGCTTGCTTTCCTGGAGAATCTCCGCACAACTCGACTCAACGACTGTGCCATCATGATCCAGAAGAACTTGAGAGCCAAATACTACCGACGACGCTATCTTGACGCGCGCGAGGCCATTGTTATGACTCAGTCTGCTATCAGGTCATGGAAGGCCAGGAAACAGGTCCAGGAGCTTCGCACTATCAGGGCTGCCACTACCATCCAGCGAGTCTGGAAGGGATCTAAGCAACGCAAGGCCTATCAACAAATCCGGAAAGATATGGTTCTCTTCGAGTCTGCCGCCAAGGGATATCTTCGACGAAAGAACATTATGGAGGAACGCCTCGGCAATGCTGCCCTCAAGATCCAGCGTTCTTGGAGATCACGAAGGCAATTGCGAGCCTGGAGACAATACCGCAACAAGGTTGTCCTCATCCAGAGCTTGTGGCGCGGAAGAAGTGCTCGAAAGGACTATAAGAAGATTCGTGAGGAGGCTCGTGACTTGAAGCAGATTTCTTACAAGCTCGAAAACAAGGTCGTTGAATTGACACAGTCTTTGGGCTCAATGAAGGAGAAGAACAAGGGTCTGGCTTCGCAAGTGGAAAACTACGAAGGACAGATCAAATCGTGGAAGAAGCGACACAACGACCTCGAGGCGCGAACCAAGGAGCTCCAGACAGAAGCCAACCAAGCAGGTATTGCGGTCGCTCGCCTACAAGCTATGGAAGACGAGATGAAGAAGCTCCAGATTGCCTTCGACGAGTCAACGGCCAACATCAAGAGGATGCAAGAGGAAGAGAGAGAACTCAGGGAATCTTTGCGAGCCACAAATTCAGAGTTGGAGACAGCCAGAAGGTCAAGCACGCAACACGAGAAGGACAACATGAGTCTCAGACAGGAGTTGGAGTCTCTGCGGGATGCCCTCGAGCTGGCTCGAAGGAATGCCCCCATCAACGGAGAGCTTGCCAACGGTACCACGCCTGCAGCTGCAGCACCTTCAGGTCTCATCAACCTCGTCTCGTCCAAGAAGCCTAAGCGTCGGAGTGCCGGTGCGGAACCACGGGAGCTTGATCGCTTTAGCGGTACTTATAACCCTCGGCCGGTTTCCATGGCTGTTACTGGCACGGCGCATCGTCAGAACCTTTCTGGCTCGACCTTCCTACCTGGCGTTGATAATATCGAGATGGAACTTGAGACGCTTCTTGCGGACGAGGATGGCCTCAATGAGGAGGTAACAATGGGATTGATCCGAAACCTCAAGATCCCCTCACCCAGCAGCACCCCTCCTCCTTCGGACAAGGAGGTGCTCTTCCCTTCATATCTCATCAACTTGGTTACATCAGAGATGTGGAACAATGGCTTTGTGAAGGAGTCGGAACGTTTCTTGGCCAACGTTATGCAGTCCATCCAACAGGAGGTGATGCAGCACGACGGCGACGAGGCCATCAACCCCGGCGCCTTCTGGCTGTCAAACGTCCACGAGATGTTGTCGTTTGTATTCCTCGCCGAGGACTGGTATGAGGCTCAGAAGTCGGACAATTATGAGTACGATCGTCTTCTGGAGATCGTCAAGCACGATCTTGAGAGCTTGGAGTTTAACATCTACCACACTTGGATGAAGGTGTTGAAGAAGAAGTTGCATAAGATGATTATTCCCGCCATCATCGAGTCCCAGTCTCTCCCTGGTTTTGTTACCAACGAAAGCAGCCGATTCCTGGGCAAGCTCCTGCAGTCGAACTCAACCCCCGCTTACAGCATGGACAACCTGCTCAGCTTGCTGAACAGCGTCTTCCGTGCCATGAAGGCCTACTACCTGGAGGATTCCATTATTACACAGACCATCACTGAGCTTCTGCGGTTGGTGGGTGTGACAGCGTTCAATGACTTGCTCATGCGACGAAACTTCCTCTCATGGAAGCGTGGCCTTCAGATCAACTACAACATCACCCGTATCGAGGAGTGGTGCAAGAGCCACGACATGCCCGAGGGTACGCTCCAGCTAGAGCATCTGATGGTAAGTTTTACGTACTCGCGATGTCAAAGACAACACTAACAACTCTATAGCAAGCAACCAAGCTTCTTCAACTCAAGAAGGCCACCCTGAATGACATAGAAATCATTCAGGACATCTGCTGGATGTAAGTAGTGATGTCCATCTGGTCTAACTCGCATACTAATTATTGTAGGCTATCGCCAAACCAGATCCAGAAGCTGCTCAACCAATACTTGGTTGCCGATTACGAGCAGCCTATCAATGGCGAGATCATGAAGGCTGTTGCCTCGCGCGTGACGGAGAAGAGCGATGTTCTTCTCCTACAAGCCGTCGATATGGACGACAGTGGTCCTTACGAGATTGCCGAGCCTCGAGTCATTACCGCACTCGAGACTTATACTCCTTCTTGTAAGTAACATGAACGAACTACCACAGGTATTGTAAGCTGACTTTATCTCAGGGCTCCAGACTCCTCGTCTCAAGAGGCTAGCCGAGATCGTGTCGGCACAAGCCATTGCACAGCAAGAGAAGTTCGACTATACTGATGGCGAAGATTACGAAGACGGGCAGCCACAACATCATGAGCTGGCCGGCGTTGATGAGGTGGAAACAGAGTCGTAGGGGATAATGATAAGGCATTTCGAACGCACACAAGGGATAGAAGCCGCATTTCCAGGGTGTTTGATGTCGAATTTTCTAATGGCGGCGTGTAACTGAAAACAGATCTGAGGGGAGAAGGGTATTCTCCTTGAATCTGGACGGCATCATGTATACTGAGCGAGAACATATTTCACCTCTCCGCAAGCCGGTGAGGAAGGATATTTATACTCGACTCTATTTTGTAAGATGAGATACGGCTGTATTGGAGAGTCCGAGAGATGAGAGTACGAAGCGATATCGTGGTTATTTATTCACTACTTAAGTGCCATTGGAGATATTATCATCTGTGACTGTTGGTTTATGGTGATGCAATTATCGAATCTGTCGCCTCTTTAGTTGCATGGAATTTTTCTGCATAGCAGCACTCTGAAGGTTACCCAACCTGAAGAACTCATCAATCTCTGCAACCTTGTATAGAAACGACAAAGCAGCCAAAATGACCACACGAAAACTACCTAATATCATCATTACGGGCACTCCCGGTGTCGGAAAGACGACTCATTGTGAGGCTCTCGCGGAGCGAACTGGACTGCGCCATCTTTCAGTGAACCAAGTTGTGAAGGACAAGGAATGCCATGAGGGTTGGAGCGATGAGTTTCACAGCTTTATTGTGGATGAGGACAAGGTATGAGACTCTCACGTGGTCAGAACTGATTTTGGGGATGAACACAAGTTCTGGAGTAGATGATGAGAATTTGTGCTGATATCATTACAGTTACTAGATGCTATTGAGGACGATGTCAAGGCTGGTGGATGCATTATTGACTGGCACGCCTGTGATCTGTTCCCCAAGAGCTGGATAGATCTGGTTGTTGTGCTTCGAGTTGACTCATCGACGCACTACGATCGTCTTATCACAAGGTATGTTGCTCATTACATAGCTCTTGTCATTTCGTTCTGGCCTGGAGCAGAGAAACATCCATTTACTGACTCTGTATTTCAGAAACTACCCCGAGTCCAAGCTTCAAGAAAATATTGATTCTGAAATCATGGAAGTTCTCCTCCAAGAGGCTCATGAGGCTTTCGACGAGGAGATTGTTATTGAACTGACAAGCAACACATCCGATGAGATGGACACAAACGTTGATCGTATAGTGGCTTGGCTTGATCAGTGGAAGAAGGATAACGACAAGGAATAACCAAACTTCAGAGGCAACATAAAAGGGATGTATTTGCTACAGGGGGTTACTATAAAAAGTCTTTGGCTTGGGATATTTTGAAGCGTGGACTCGGTTGGTCAAAATAGATTTTTAGATGCAAGCCTAGGGCAGGCTATGAATTGACATGAATCGTTCTACTGGTGGTTCCGTGCCGAGTAAGTGCATATTTTGATGGGCAAACAATCACAGTCATAGTGGGGAGCCTACTGTTCAGCTCGATTATCCCCAGCTGCTATCTCTCATTTAAAGTCACTTCTGTCAGTAAATTTTCTACTTTGCTCGAGTCAAAATGGCTGCACACAAGGTCAACTTCATCACCGGCAACGCCAACAAGTTGCGCGAGGTCAAGGCCATTCTCGAGCCTGAAATCGAGGTCCTCAGCAAATCTATCGATCTCGAAGAGGTTCAGGGTACACTTGAGGAGGTTACAGAATCAAAGTGCCGTAGAGCTGCTGATCTGGTATGTAAACTATCTTATCTATCCTACAAACGCTGTAAAGAAGATGAATTTGTTTAACAATAAAATACAGGTGAAAGGCCCCGTGCTGGTTGAAGACACGGCTCTGTGCTATAACGCTCTGAGCGGTCTTCCCGGGGCGTACATGTGAGATTTGATGCTAAAACGCTGTGAAATATGAATGCTGATGCGATGGCTTTAAAGCAAGTGGTTTATGACTTCGATCGGTCATCAGGGCTTGAACAACCTGTTGGCTGCTTACACTGATAAGTCCGCTGAGGCTGTCTGCACTTTTGGGTACTGTGCTGGACCTGGTGAGAAGGTCATTCTGTTCCAGGGCCGATGCCCAGTAAGAAACTCTCGAGTCCGTCCACTGTGGCTGTGCTGATATGTGATACAGGGCAAGATTGTGCCTCCCCGTGGACCTCCCGATTTCGGTATGTGCTGTGAAAAGAATACATAGTACTAGTGCATGCTGACAGATGAATAGGATGGGATGCCGTCTTTGAGTATGAAGGTCAAACGTATGTAAAGCCTGAATCTGAGCGATGATTTCTGCTAATTGTCATAGTTTTGCTGAGATGGACAAGGCGGAAAAGAACAAGATCTCCCATCGTGGCCGAGCTCTGGCCAAGCTCCAGGCTTGGTTCAAGGACCAGCAGTAGATTGCAGTGAACTACGATACAGCAGCGTACTTTGTGAGGCTAGAGTCATATAAGTATAAAGGTTAGATGCAATCAAGAACGGGATTACTTACTAGAGCACTTCATACTGGTTGTACTTGCGAAAGTAGTGAGAGCCACGACGGTACGGCTGCAAGAAACTGTCGATCGAAGAGGGCTTCTGACGAACTGTTCTGCCGATGAGGTTTCGGACCTTTGTAGAATCACGAAAACTGGGATCGAATACTAATAGATTCGCTTGACCGTCCATTTGCCTCTCGAAGCCAACGATTGTCAAAGAGTGGCCTATCGACATTTAGTACCTAGTAAGCATACTGATGGATCGAGATTCTCCTACCTGGGTGTTGTAGATAGATTGGTGGCAGGTCCGTATGATGGATTCGGTCTTCGACGCTTGTGATACCTCCTCGAAAGTATCCTTCGATAGCTTCAAAGAGACGTTGTTTCGACTTGCCGCGTTCCTGATCCTTAAATGCTTGAACGGAGCAACTGTTACTGTTAGTTGCATGTCGAGTTTCTCATGACAGTGAACTTACGGTATCTCCAAGCTGAGAAACACAGCCTGTGCCTGGTTCTTGTTAGTCATCAGACTCCATATAAGAAGAGGTGTTGTATACCTCTGGTGTACCGATGTATTTTCTCGTCCCCTTGATGCCTCCAGTCTCTGCTCTTCCTTGGGCATTGATACCCATGTCCCAGGCATTTTCAATGAGGTCTTGGATCTGAAAGATGGTAGGAAACGTGCGCCCAAAGTGATTTGAACCTTCTCTCGAAGCGGCGATTATATTTGAAGTGAGCATCTGGATATTTCGATAGCCACAGAAACCGCCTGTCACTCGTTAGAGACCCCATATTACACAGCATTTGTCGACTCACCTTCTCGTCTCAATTTGGAAACATGTTGTACCGCAGGGTGACACAGGTAGGCTTCCTGTGTTGAAGGACTTTGCTCAAGAAGCTGGCTTAAAACCGGCAGAACACCTCAAGAAACCGTTAGCCGCTGCTGGGTAACGTTACTAGATAGTACTTACCATCGTTGACAACCTGACCTTCATCCTTAAGAAGATCTACGAGCCAAGGGGGCATCTTTCTCTCATGCGCAAATCTGCCAAGATCGGACTTCTACTCTCGTGTTAGTCACTTCATCATAAGTATCAATAATCATGTAAAATCTCACCCCTAGACGAACGTTGGATTTAGCTCGATCGCCATTTTTATCTCGACTTGAAGAGCCTCTGCTAGTAGTCTTGGTGATACCAGCATCCTCTCTCTTGGTCTTGTGCCGTGTCCTACTACTGCTGCCGTTACTCTCCCTCCCGTGAGAGCTACGCCCGGAAAAGAGGTCCTTCCAGGCCTGGATAGGGCTGACTTTCTTGTGCTTCCGGTCTCTGTCTCTAGATGAAGACTCCGGCTTCCGGGCCACAGCGGGAGTCTGTTCCGGCTCTGGTGCTGGTGCTGATGCTGGTGCTGGCTCTGGCGTGGGCGTGGCGTCCTGCGCCTCGAGCTCGTGAAGCTCGAGATGATAAGCTAGCTCGTCCAGCCGAAGGATCTCACCGCAACCTTCTGGACACTCAATAGTGTCTCCGGAGGTGGTGGGTGGTGGTCCGTCAGCGTCTGGGTGTTGCTGCTCTATGTGCTAGTCCAGGGGAAGAATGTCTTAGTCTCAGCTAAACTCAAGTCAAGCGGTGGGAAAGAAAAGATCGGTGAGAGAGACACACCAGAATGAGTTCATATTCGTCTTGGCCCGGCTTGAAGCCGCAGAAGGGGCAAGGATCCGAGTTGGACATGGTTGATTATTTCATGAATTAAGACGAGGGATGAGATGAGAAAGGTTGAGTTTAGGAACGAAGTGAGAGATGTTTCAAATGCGAGACGGAGAATAAGTTTCTATGTGTCTATGAGTTATCAAGTGCAGCTATGTTTTTGGCTGTGACAGAATGAATAAGGTCAAGAACAAAGAAAGAGTTGGACGCGGTGAGAGAGAGTGTGTGTGCGTGTGAGTGATTCAGTGTGAGCCCGTGAGTGAGGCTGTGAAGGCGGTACACGTACCACGTACCACTTCTCCAGGGTCTCACAGCGTATTCAAAGTCAAATCACGGGAAGGGCACAGCCTAAGAAATGCAGCCATTCAACTGTAGCTTGACAACACCAACCACTATATTTGAGTCCTGTAATAGTATTTACGGATACATACTCAAAATGAAACACAGCAAATGCATATACAGCAATGCCAAGTCAGTCAGTCATATACCACATGGCGCAACGTCAGTACCACAACAAAGACCGCGGATCTCTCAATAGCGTCCGGATGGTACCCTATTGCATTTGTATAGCGGGACCATCCGAATAGAGTCAAGTTCCCGTCCAAATGGATCTCACAGTAACATACAGCACGGTACAGTACAGTACATACAAGAGACAGACCGCTCTCATGGAGGTAGGGAGGGGTTCAAAGAACTAAAGCAAGTTAGGTAGCCAAACTAACAAGGCATCATGAATTGTTGGGAACCAATTATCAACGACACCGAGAATCTGGTGCCTTGGATTTGTTCTAGAAACTTGCTTTAGACAAGGTACGTATCGGTAGTTGCAGCTCGATACATCCTTGCAAGTGTCACTCAATCCCTTCTATCAGTCAGTCATTCAAGCGGTCATGAATCAGGACATTCACCAAGCAAAGTCAGTCAGTCAGAGTCAGATAGTACAACAGAAATTTTCTGATAGTAAGCAACCAAGCAGCCAATCCCAAAAACCTCCTGACCTGAACCTGAACCTGGACCCTTCCATTGATTTGAACCATGTACTCTAGTTGTTAAGGCAGGCAAAACGAGAAAGAAAATAACACACCAAAAACTTGGGCAGTTAGTAGACATCGGCATGGTACGACTTGAAACATCCTTTCTGATAGACAGCAACGGAGAATTTAACCAAAAGAGGGCACCCTATTCAAGGCCCTTGTTGTCTCAGCCCCGAATCACCTTGTGACCTCTGCGACTGAGACTGAGACTGAGACTGTGACTGACTCCCACCCATCGTGGGACGGCCTGGTCTGGCCTGGCCTGACCTGGCCTGGTCAGAACTTGTGGACTGCCCCGCGGTCTGAGAAGACTTGAATCGTCATCATCGCGATCGTGATTGTCTGGCAAAATGATAATCATGCCTCTTTGAACAGCATTCGCAATTATTATTTTTTACATCAGAATGCAATTGCTCTTGGCCGGAGCCTCGCCCGGGTTCTGCGACTTCTCAATCTGTCCGATCAAGAGCTCGAAAGCCTTGCCCACGTTCTCGTTGTATCGTGCGCTCGCCTCGGTCCAGCCGCATTGTATCTTCTCCGAGAGCTTCTGTCCGTCTTCGGGTGTCACCTGTCGTTGCTCGGGGCGCAAGTCGCTCTTGTTGCCGACGATGCAGATAGGGACCGACTCGGTGCCCTAACATTGGTGGTTCAGCTTATGGGCTGCTTGTTCCGGGTTCTGGGAGGACTTACCAGGTGGTTGAGGATCTTCTCCCGAATGACTTGCACCATCTCGAACGATGGCAGTGATGATACTGAGTAGACGAGCATGTAGCCATGGATGCCGATAAAGTGCTTGGAGTTGAGGATACTGTACTCGTCCTGGCCCGCTGTGTCGACGATCTCGGTTGAGTAATCTTGGCCCTTGTACTTGATCATCTTGCTGAAGGTATTCTCAATCGTGGGATAGTAACTGTCGACGAAGTGGCCATCGACGAATCGCACGGCTAGAGACGACTTGCCTGTGATGCGTCCACCGTCAGCAAATGTAATTGAGCATTCGGAATTAAACCGCCATCTTTTGAAAATGTGATAAAATGATTGAGAAATACTGACCGACTGAGCGGCTGCCGACAATAGCGACCTTTCTTTGCTTGGGAGAAGGCATCGTGCTACAACGTTGAGTGGCAGTGAATCAAAAGTGAAACAGCGCGTGCGTCTTCTTCGTTGTTGAACCTAAAGTTGAGTGTTGGCGCCCGAAAGGAGTAAAAGATTGGGCGTACAGCAACTGAGACCAACAGCGGGCAAAAAATAAGAGGATGGAGAAAAAGAGAGCGAGAGGCAAAAAGAGTCTCGTTGATGACGATGGTGAATGTATGATGTGTAACTTTAGTACGGTACCTCAACTGGGGGCTATATGGTATCCCATAGGTAAAAAGGGCCTGGAACTTTAGGTGCCCGTACTCACGTCAGTCAAATCAAATCAGCTCAGATCAGATGCTAGAGGTCTTGAATGCAGTAAAAAAAGGAGCCCATCTTTTTTAGGCCATTCCTGATGGGCACATCAGAAACTGTAACTCTACTCTACCTACTGCACTGCACTCACTGCAAGCCCCCCCCCCCCCTCCAAGAACGGGAGCCCCTCCCCCTCCCTTCCATTTGCATCATACAGTCCGATAAAGATACGTAACCGTGCTGCCTCTCCCCTGTAATAAGTGACGCGTGAACTTGCAGTGTTAGGTTGGTTCGCCTTCCTCACTTGATACATAGCCAAGCAAAGTATGCACTAAATCACACCGGGAATAATCTAACAAGAGCCTCAGATCATGCATTATCACTCAAGTATGAACGAATCTCAATATCAGTATCAGTCAGTATCAGCAAATATGGCCCTTCTAGGGCCTGGTATCGATTCTTCTTCTCATCTATACACTCTCTCGCTAGCAAATATGCCCAGAAGTGGCTGTAGTCCGTCCGTCATACAAAGTAAAGAAAAAAAGAAAAGGGAGTCATACTCAGAACATTGTCCCAAAACATTCCCTAGCTCAAGTCATGTCCATGCGTATATAATCAACTATTGTCGTCGCAGTCGTTGTAATTCGTTGACGAGCCCTTCCAGCTCCGTCACCTTGTTGTCCACTGATCTATACATTCCGATGAATTCCTTGATCGATCCAATCAGACCTGGGAGTCCCTCGCTTCCCGCTTGCTCCTTCAGTCGTTTCCGGGCTGCATCTTCCAGAGACAAGTAGCCCAGCAAGACGGAAAGGTAGCCAAATGCCACGCTCAGCTTCGATTTCTCTACAGAGTCGGCCTATAACATCATTGTCAGTTTCAGATCTATCATCGTCAACGAGCAAGCTTACCTCTAGCATCAAGGCCTGGTTCTGTAAGTACACTGTCACCAGGCCATCCAGTTGCGCCCCGGTGATGTTCTCACGCGCGGGAGCGCAGTGTTCTAGTATATTGATCGTCATACCGAGCACTAGAAGGAGCCCATCATAAGTCTCCTCCTTCAGACGTCGGTTGCTCATAGCGTCCAGGGCCGATTTGAATCCAGAGAGAATGCACTTCGAAAGACTCGACAACAGGATTACATCACTAAAGGCCGCCGCGCCGTGTGTCGTGTTGGACATATTGATCGAGAGCTTGAGAATGGCTACTTCGGTGTTTCCGGGCTTATCTGGCCATTGCTGGAGGTTGTTCTCGAGAATACGCGCCACTTGATGCGATTGCTGCGCAATCCATGTGACTTCATTGGCATCGTTCATCGCCAGGCCTGACTGTGACTCCAGTATTGATATGATAAGAGCAGTCGCTGCATCGGTTTTAGGGTTTGTACTCGTACAATGAGATAGGACAGTCTCAAGATCGTTCTCCACGTCCTTGACAACTACTGATGAGTGCATCGCATCGATTCGTTGGCATACAACGTTCAGCAGTTGAAGTGCAAGAACTTGAGGCGAAAGTTTCTCAGGGCGGCGGCCATACCAAATATTCATTTTCTTGAGCGTAGTCTTGACTTCACTCAGAGAGGCTCTCGTCGTCTTTGCGAGCCTCAGTTTGCCTGACGCGAGTTCATCAATGTCTTCAGGCACCCGTAAAAGGACAGAGAGCATTTGTCCCAATCCATCATCAACAAGCTGTTGCAAGAGGTGGGCTGCAGGGCTGAAATGGAGAAACGAAACGAGAACGGCTGACAAGGCGAATCCGCAAATGATATCCTGTTCTTGGCCAATGTTTGCTGCGACTTTATCGCGAGTTGCGTGATCTCGGAATTGACTGATGAATTCCTTGTTTTGTAGCTTCTGAGAAAGCTCCAGGAGTGCCCCTCTCCTCAATGAAGATGAAGAGCTTCCAGGGGTTCCTATCCGAGCAAGCAGGTCCTCCATCTCATCGGCAAAGCGATTGTTGGCTCCAGCTCTCCGTAGTTCATGAACGCTCTTGATAGCAGGTCGTGTCCCTCCGTCTCCGTCGACATCATCGGAGTCATCCATGGCAAATGGGTCGGCGTTGGCGGGTTCTGCAGGCGTAGCAAGAAGCGCATCCAGCTCTTCTTCCACAGTCATGGGCTTTTCCTGGCTGGGCTCACTGAGCTTCGAGGAAGACTCGGTCAGGATGGATCGAGATTGGCCGTACGTGTACTTGACTCTTCGGCTTTTGAGTGCAACCGTAGTGCGATTTCGGGGTCGTATCGTAGAGTCTTGAGAATAATTCTGGGAGTTGCTTTGCGATTGTTGAGAGGGAGTCGCACCTCCGCTATCTGTACCGCTATTCGGGGCCAACTGTGATTTGGGCTTCTCTTCTTCAGAAGCCGAGTCTTCCGACTCTGAGCTTTCTGCCCGCTGAGCCGCCAACCTGTCAATCAATCGCGGTCGCCGTTTCTTCGGTCTCGGTGATTCATCATCGTGATCCTTGGCCGTCGATTGCGGCGCACTTGAGCTGAGTTTTGAGGTTGGGATATCGGACTTGCTTCGAGGGAGGGGTCTAGATCGAACGTTCGAACCTTTTGGGCTCTTCTTTGAGACCGGTGGTGGTGGAGGAGGGGCGCTGGCTTTGGTCTCATTTTCAGAGGCACCGGCTACAGGTCGCTTTGGTAGTGTAGTCGCAGGCTTCATTTGTTTTGGAGCAGTAGATTTTGTTTCCTCTTCGATTGGTTCGGAAGGCACAGCTTCCAGGCGCTTTCTCTTTCTCGTGTCGGTCGCATCGCGTGATCTTGATTTCTGATCATCTCCGGCTTTCGCGTGAGCGGGTTCATCGGGTCGCTTCTCAACAACGTGCTTTGGCGTTGGTTCAGATGTCGATCTCGGTAGCGACGGTTTTGATGGCTTCGCGATGGATGCGGCAGAGTCGGGGCGGCTGCTCAGAGCAGTGAACGATTCGGTGGGTTTGAATGGCATCGCGTCGCGCATGAAGCGCTTGCGCACAGGTTTGCCATACGTCATCACCTTGCGCGGGACTGACGCTGTCGAGCTATTTCGTGACGCCATAGTGTGCTCAAGTTCTGAGAGCAGAACGCGACGGTTTGAGTGGTGGGTTTATATCATATAATGAGGTTGTTGGAAGTTGAAGGGATAAGCTAAGACGACGATGCAAATGGTTGTGGAGGTAGGTCGCACCCGTTAGTGGCAGGTTCACGCCGGCAAATAAAAGGACAAAGAATGCGGCGCGCTGTCACGGATGCAGTTGCATAGGAAAGGATGATAAAAGGGACTCTGTTGCAAGGAAAGCGAGCACAATAGATGAATAATAAAACTGAAGATCATTCACACTGAATCACTGTCATGGTGGATGGATTGATCAATGAAACCTTGAAAAGGCTACGGCTGCAGTGCCGTGTTTAGCATAAAAGCTTGGGTCACATTTCGGCTGTCAATAGAGAGAGCTAAAAACTGAAGTACATCGTTCAATAGAAGAATATTAGTAGTTAACAAAGAACAATTAAATTGAATTAATTGCATAGAGTGCTTTTCGTTAAATGACTTCCAAAGCGCCACTTCCATCGTTCTCATCTCATCTCGTTATCTATACCATTGGATATTCATTCTCATCTCCACTGTCGCTATCATGAATCCATGCCCATGCCACTGCCATGCAGTGACTAGAGTGAGTGCGGTCTCCTCCGATTTTGCGAGTATCGTAGGGTAGGGTCCAGGCGCCGCCGGCCCATTTGCATCCCCGTTTTAAGCATATGCGAGACCAATACGATTGAGCATAGCAAGCGGGCAAATGCAATGCAATGCAATGCAGGGCTACCGACTTGTCTTATCCTCGAGAGCTCTAGTTGATGCCGAGCTTCTTCTCTCCGCCTTTCAATTCATTCAATCTTATACCTAAACCTCTTTTGTTTTACTCTTCAACCTCTTTCTAGGTTATACCAACGATTGTACTCCGCTCGCCCACTTGGAAATATCTGAGCTTTACTTCAACCCCGCCATCACCACCGCCGACTTCTTACAACAACTCAAACACTAACAACAGCTAACATGGCGGACAAGACTCAAGATACTCACACGACACCCGTCGGTCCCTCATACCGCACTCACCAGCAGAAGCCCAGTGCCACCGTCTCTGTCGACGTCAAGCTAGACAATGTCCATGTTCTGTCGCAGACCCCTCAGCTCATTGCCCTACTGTCGTATGTCCACTTCCCTAATTGGGCCTCCCAAGCCTCGGAGCTGAGAATTGTCCAGGAAAATTCGTAGCAAGGAGACCGAGAGAGCAGACTTCATCTTCTACTCCAACCGAATCATTCGATTGCTAGTTGAGGAGGGTCTCAACCACTTGCCTGTCATTGAGCACACTGTCACTACACCCATTGGCCGAAACTACAATGGTCTCATGTTCCAGGGCAAGATCTGCGGAGTGTCCATCATGAGAGCTGGTGAGGCTATGGAGCAGGGTCTCCGTGACTGCTGCCGCTCTGTTCGTATTGGAAAGATCTTGATCCAGCGTGATGAGGAGACGGCCCAGCCCAAGCTGTTCTACGATAAGCTGCCCGAGGATATTGCTGACCGATGGGTGCTTCTTTTGGATCCTATGTTTGCTACTGGTAAGGCGATATCCCATTTCACATGTCTTTCGTGTCGCAATCCGTCTAACGCAGATATACAGGTGGCTCTGCTACCATGGCGGTTCAAGTTCTCAAGGCCAGGGGCGTCCCTGAGGAGCATATCCTGTTCCTCAACTTGATTGCAAGCCCCGAGGGTGTCAAGAACTTCTCTGCCAAGTTCCCCCGCTTAAGGGTCGTGACAGCTTTCATCGATGAGGTTTGTCACACCGCCTGCATGTACTGTCGCAACGTATTGGCTAACCGGGCATTTCTAGGGCCTCGACGAGAAGAAGTATGGATGCTCAACTCCGATGACACATGATGTGCTGACCAATCAACAGTTATATCGTTCCCGGCCTGGGAGACTTTGGAGACAGATTTTACACCATCTGAGGAAGGAATCATCGCAAAGTTTATATATCCCGAGTCGTAGGCGCATAGAAAGGGGTCGTCGAGTCATGGGTGTAACAAGTCTTGGTATTGATACAAGGCGCATAAAAGAAACGATTAATAGTCATCCTCTCCGTAGTGCTCGTCGTCGTCTTCATCGACCGCCGTTCGGTTACCTCGTCCAGCTCCTGCTCGAGATGTGCCAGTGTAGCCAGGCTCTGCTGCGTTATCCTCCTTGGCGACGGCGTCTACAAGCTGTTAGAGATTGTCAACGGCCTCATAGAAGGAATATTGTAGACTGACCAGCTGCGTCAACCCATTCACCGTAAACGTCAACCGCCGCAGACAGATCTGTCGCAAAGTTAGCACCCAATGCGCCGGAGGAAAGGAGAGTCCGTGGAAGCCGTACAGTTGACCGCGCATTGGAACTTTTGCCCGCAGACACGGCAGTCGAGTTGTCCGACACCAGCCTTCTTGTCGAGCTTGACCGAAACCGAGTTTTCGTGGTTACAGAAGAGGCATGCGAAAGTGGTAGGAAGGGGATCTTTCTGGATTAGTGTGAGCGCAAAAGCCCCAGGGCCCCCCTAAGACAGAGAGAGAATACGAAAATGAAACGACAAGGGATCGGCTTGGAAGACGGACCTTCTTGGGCCCCATGGGCTTACTTGAGGACTTGCGCTTGCCCATGATGTCTGTGAGTTCCGCGATTCGTGCGCGACCGGAACGAGAAGAAACGCGAAACGGGGAAAAAAGATGATAGTGAATTTGCTGATGTCAAGCTTTGGGCTGGGCTAGACTAGGCAGCCCAGGGCAGGCAGTGGGCAGGCAGTCAGTCCCAGTGGAGGAAACAAGGCGCCAGTCAGGGATGTTTCGTTTGGTCCGTTCGTTATCTTATCCGCAGAGAGAAACTGTGTTTGTCGCATTGCACGTGCTCACTGTCTAACAAGCGGGTTTGGGCTCTGTTAGTGCGGCAGTTGGACGGTAGGCGTGTTTCTAGTGCATGCATCAAGCGGGGAGACAAGGCCGATTGCCCCGCCCCCGCCTCCCGGCGACCTCCGTGATTCTATACACAAACGCCGGATTCCGCGAAGGCGATCCTTATCAGACTAGAAGGATGAGGATAAGAGGATAAGCTTGGGAGAGCATTGGTATCAGGATTGCATGGGTGAGTTTAGAGGGCCGTTTGTTCGCTAACGCCGCATCAATGGGTGTGAGTGACCATTGACAGACAAAGACAAGTGTAATTAATAAACGAGAAAACAGTCAGAGACATGAGCAAACAACCAAACCAACCAATAACTAAACAGACAACACAACCTCACTAAGAACGGAAGCATCTTCCTTGCATATTCTCCTGGCCATCACCTTCTACACCGTCACCTTGACCTTCACCTTGAGATTGGGCGCTGACGACTAAACGCAGGGGGATTCTCCTCCGATTTGGCGGGGTAGACATAGCTCCCCTGGCCTGGCTATGACCTAGGCCGGTGGGGATTGAGGCTTGAGACTTCTGAACGTGCCGTCTTATCATGTGGTCTCTTATCAGCGAATCGTCAACTGTCAATTCCATGCTGATAGACGCAGGTCAGTCACTGGCTATCATGACTGCTCCTTGTTGGGAGAGCTCCCCTCTCTTCTCTCATTTACTTGGTAGCTAGCCTGATTACGGCGGCCCGATACTTGAAAGTTATGATTGTATAGGGGCCTTTCCCATTGATCTGCTGACCGTGGAAGGTCACACATGAGGTTAGAGTAGCACAGTTAGGGTAATACGGATCTTGATATCTACAATTTATGTACTATCTGAAGCTCTTGGAAGGTTGGGAATGTGATACAGCTCCCTCCCCCTGTTCATGACGACCCCGTTGTAAGGCATGTGTCACCTTGGATGGCTTTCTCCGACCGCTCTTCCTGTTGTTCCGGTCACTCTCCACGTTTTTCTTTTCCTTCCTTTCTGGAAAGCAAACTCTCTTTCTCTTTCTTTTACTTAAACTGTATTGTATCGACTTGTCTGCAACACATATCGCAACCTCACGTTCGCAACACAGGCTACCCTAGAGATCCGCACTCAACCCCACGTTTACGTCTACGTCTACGTCTACTGCCATCATCATGGCATCTGACGATCAGCAATCCAGCATGCTGGAAGCTCTACAGGAGATTCAGCGCACCCAGGCTCTTCTAGTGAACGCGGTCGAATCGCTTTCTGGTAGATCGATCGAGGAATCAGGTGGAGATGTTGGCAAGAACACCGTCCTTGAGCCAGGTTCTCGTGAAGATGACAATGAGGGCGGAACACCTTCAGTAGAAGTCCCTGCTGCCTCTGGAGGCAAATTGAAAGCTCCTGCGCTTCCCTCACCTGACCAGCGTCAACAGCAAGGATTCACATCGCGTATTATTCTGACGTGAGGATTCCTGTATACAAGCTCCACTAACACCGTTCGCTCACACAAGGTAACTAGGACTTACCCCAAGCAGATTGGAATTAATCCTTTGCCCATGGACTGGGGAAATCAAGACCCCGTTAAGCGTGGCCCTATCGTAGTTTCAAGGGCTGCTTCTACTATTCGACGTCGTAATGGTTCGTCCGTCCGTCCGTCTGTGTCTGTGATGCATGTGTGTTAGTTAGTGTTACTGACTTTCGTAACTTGCGTTTAGCCGTTGGAGGTTTGTTATCCCCCCTGTTACTGATGTCTCCCTTTGTTAACCGTGTTGTCTAGCCCAGTGAGTTATCAACCACCTCTCGTTTCGGGAGAAACCATGCTAAACAGGTTGTTAGTGGTGGTTCGTACTCGATCTACTATGCCCTCGCCGTTGCCAGCAACGAATTGAACGCCGACCACCGGTATGTCTTTTGATCCCGACGCAAAAATCCATAACTAACAGCGTATTCCCAGTCCCGACTTCACCAACACCGAGCCGGCCGCGAACATTGGCCCTTTCCCTCAATGGGGAGACCCCAAGAAGATTGTTGCCATGGACCCCTGGGGACATCTCGCTCCCTGGCTGTTCAAGGACACCATCGAGAAGGACAACGGTATGGATTGTGCTACCAATTGATAAAGTGGTGTTACTGACGGCTTCATTAGTCGATATTCGACCAACCATTGCCATCACCAAGGCTCATATGAAGGTCGGTGTTTGGATCGATTGGAAGAGCAAACAGCTGTCGCTAACCTTCTTATCAGCTTCCTGAACTTGCCGAAAGTGTCAAGGCTGGTCGACTGTGAGTTCGCTCTTCCGTAATCTTCGTAGTACAAGCTGATCTTTGCAGTGTCCCCGATGGCAAGGTTTGCCTGAACGATCAGGGTGAACTGGCTGTCACCAAGTTTGCCGTTGAACCTGTATGTCCGCAACATAAGTAGTCAAAGCAAGTCTAACTTCACACTCTAGGTCTGGTACCTCCCCGGTGTGGCGGAGCGATTCGGTATTGGTAAGTATACAGCCATTGCTTGATGTTGTATAACAACTAATACGACAAAGACGAGGCCACTCTACGACGTTCCCTGTTTGAGCACACAGGAGGAAGTTACCCGGAGGTAAGTAAGCTATGCTTTGGAAGATCTCACTGCTAATACGCTCAAGCTTATCACACGCGGAGACATCAAAGTATTCCTTCCTCCGATTGGTGGTCTCACTGTGTACTGCTTCGGAGATCCAGCCAAGATGTCGGATGAATCGGTTCGACTGTCTCTGCGAATCCACGACGAGGTATGATTCCCCGACTTTGTGTAAGACCCCGAACTCACCGTGTTCTGCAGTGCAACGGTAGCGACGTGTTCGGATCTGATATCTGCACTTGCCGTCCTTACTTGATCTTTGGTATCGAGGAAGCGGTCAAAGAGGCCCAGAATGGTGGCAGTGGTGTTGTCATCTACTTCAGAAAGGAAGGCCGTGCGTTGGGAGAGGTCACCAAGGTAAGCGTTACCTGATCACAACTCACAGAAGCAAATCTAACTATTTCCCTCAGTATTGTAAGGATGAAATCTCTCAAGATTCGGAGAAGCAGCCGTCGTGCAGATCTGGGGTACTAATTCTGGGGTAGTGGTTTACAACGCCCGTAAACGCGGAGCCGATCGCGCATCAGACTATTTCAAGAGGACCGAGAACATTGCAGGTGTCAAAGACATGCGATTCCAGGCTCTCATGCCGGATATCCTGCACTGGCTGGGCATCAAGAAGATTGACAGGATGCTTAGCATGAGCAAGTGAGCGCCTGAGAGTCGAACACGTCGAGGAATTGACAGCTGACATATCTCTAGCATGAAGCATGATGCGATTGTCGGACAAGGGTAAGCTGATGATGAGTCGGTTGTGTTAATTTTTGATGCGAGATTAACATGATTTTAGAATCCCCATTCATGAGAGGGTCGAGCTTCCAGAAGAACTGATACCCGCTGACTCGCGAGTCGAAATTGACGCCAAGATTACAGCTGGTAAGTGAAATGAGAGCCGGCAGACGAGATGAGGCCTCAGCTTCATAAATCAAGACGGAAACTAACGGAGATGAAGGCTACTTTACCACTGGTAAACGTATGACTACCGAAGAGCTCCAGGCGGTCCAGGGAAGAATATGGGAAGAGTGAGTACTATCCAATCCAAGAGCCGTGCAAAGACTGATGACTGTGGCAGCTTCGACCATTAAACGAAACCGGATAGATACGGGCTCAAGCTGTATGTACAGTAGGGACGTGGCGTTGAGGGTCGCGGGGTGCGTCAGCAGCTTCCCAAGTTTGCAGGTTACTGCAGGTCGGTCTGAGCCGTTTTGCGTGGGGGAAGGATGATGATTGCTCAGAATCCATACGATGGCGACGATGCCACGGTACCATTCATCCGTGGTGTTGGGGCTGAGTGTCCCGAACGAGGTACCCGGTCAAGGTGGCAGGTCATACAGGGCAGTTGATGGGTTGGATATAGTGAGAGAAGACCGTTGGGAGCATCCGTTTTCGAGTTTAAGCGCGTCCGGGGGGGAGTTGCTAGCAAGGTTGTGCATGGTGTAGAGGTTGCGAGATTTGAAGATGTAGAGTGACTGACTGACTGACCCTGAGCGAGAGAGTGGAACTCGGAATGGAAGCCTACCATACCCTACTAACGTTTAGTAAGGGGATGATGGGCCAGGATAGATAATTTAGTACCGAATGAATTGAATATCCACCTTTCGAGGCCTGTCCGTAAGGTAGGCTGTTCCCTAATAGAATCGGTGAGGCGGTCACAAGTCACAAGGACCGTTTTTAATGAGTTGTAATTGCATATTTTGCTGACTCCGACACCGTATCCGACTAAAGGAGCATTTACCGAACACCGATACAACCTTAACCTTGTACGGTACGGTATGATAAGGCACCCATGTATGATTGTATGTGTGAGAATGGAGTCGCTTCTGGCTATGTCTGTACACGTGTAGAGCACGTCTTGTGGTCACGAGCATGAGCATGAGCCAAGGGCAAGGGGTCAGTCATTGATGCACGAGGCGGAAGAGATTAATACCCAAGGTACCTAGATAACTCAGTCAGTCGCCTTGAATTGACTCTGATGCTATCAAAAGAAAACCTCCGAAGGTTGCTTACCCCGGCCCGAGAAGACGATCAACGATCCATCACCATGCTATGCTACCTATGCCATGCTATGCCATGCCATGCAGTTCCATGTTGTGCCATGTTTATTGCCGAACTGGGTGGATTAATTGCCCCGGGTGATTAACGTGTACATCAATGATCTCGGCCATGGTTCATTCATGTTCATCAGGTACGAGGTCATCCATAGGTGATGGTCAAGGTAATGATTGTCTAACAGAATGCTCATCATGGTGAATAACTTTCCCCTTCTCAATAGCATCGCATCACACACCCATCATTCTGCTTTGCTTGTAACCCAACCCACATCCAAAGATCCAGCCCCCATCCAGAAACGCTCTCGACTATACACCATCAAAAAGGAGACCGATACGCTAGAGAGCCTTGGCCTAACGGATGGCCTTTCGTTCTACGGAGTACTATCGTTAGTATCCATCCAAGCGAGGGTTGGTTGGTAGTGAATAGTGTCATAGACGCGTCCTGTCTTGTCTTTTTTCGATCGATGCAGTACATGACATATAGAGTTCACTCGGATGCAATGCCAATCCTCAAGATTGATCCCATTCCAAGGAAAACAAACAATAGAACGTTTCGTCTTCCTAAGCGGTATGCATCTTGACGGCCTGTTGGGTAGCAATGCGACAGTAGCTCCGACAGGTATTCCCATAATTTTGCCTTACCGCCAGAAGTGCCCTAGGTCTGCCCATTCCACTATCCACGTTCCGCCGGGCCCGAATAGACGAGTGCCTCAGCAGGGCGAGTCATCACTGGCTTTACAGGCTTGGAGACCCCCGCATATGCCTGCACGGGAAACCCGCCTGCAGTCCCCGGGGCCCGCGTCCCTAGTAGCCAAAAAGGCCCAGGGGGACAAAGACCAGGATTCTGGGCCATACACCAGGAGACACGCACCCAGACCAGCGAGTGAAGATGGGTTGGTGTTGGCAACCAGATGCAGCGATGAGCCGACAAGTGGCAAGCAGATGAGAAAAAAAAAAGACTCTTTGACTATTCTGAGTAGTATGAGCCTGGTCTGGTATCTGGACTGCGGCCTTTTTTTTTTTCGAACACGAATAGAGGACCCCGTCGTTGCGTGATGCCAAAAGAGTCTAACCTTTGAATGGCCGAGTACATGGACAAGATCGTGATGGTACCTGTACCTGTACCGAGAGAGAGAGAGGATCGGAGAAGGAAAAGGTACCCATGTCGGCCAACTCCAAAGCTTGTTATTACTGTAATGATGACCTGCTGTGCAGCGCAACGCACACACGCACGCACACGTCCCCAACGCAATGGCACCCTTGTTTATTACCTTACTTAGCTTACCCGCCTGGTCTAACCGCAGCAGTGGTAGCTCTACCACATGTACACGAGGAGGTGGTTGATGTGTGTGGATGTAGATGTGGATGTGGATGTGGATGCCTTGATATTTGTCTCTATGTATACATATTCGAGCTACTGCCAGCTCTTCCCGTCCATTCAAAGTCTCTTTCACTTTCTTGTTATTCTTCTCAAATGTGAAACCATCTTTCCAACTTACCTATTTTAATGCACATACAACTTTCAACCTTCAACGAGCAACACATCTAACACATACACACAATGGCCTCTTACATACGAGACAGTCGCAGTTCGGTGAGAGCTCATAGGCGAGACTCGTCGTCATCCTCATCCTCAAACACAAACTCCAACCGCACAAGACCACGACTTCTTCGCTCTAGTGCCACGGAACCTTCAATCACTGCTTCAAATGCCATCAGTGGTTCATTCGCTGGCCCTGGCTCACCACACAGAGCAACTGATCTCCTCAACCGTGTTGCCGTCTACTCGCCATCTTCAGAAGCCACAACTCCAGGTTCAGTCTCACGCCACGCCGAGCCCATCTCAATCTGCCGTGATGACCGAGAGCACTCGCCCTCCAGCAGCCCAGGAAGCCAATCCGTCGTGATGGTCGACTCACCATCTGGTACGTCTCACATCCACGTCCCTATACCAGTCAACACTAACATCAGTTAAGGTTATTACTTTAGCTTTCCTAGCTTTGAGGAGTGGAACAGGGATAACCAAGAGGATATGAACAAGGATTCGGATGATTGAGATGTGACGGGAAAGAGGGTGAGAGGAACCAAATGGCCTCAAACCGAAAAGGGAAAACAACATGACTACGACAGAGCGACCTCAACAGAAAAGTCGCTCATCCAGCACGGCCACACTCTCAACGAGATGGTAGAGGCCTTCGCTGACGGCTCAAAGAGGAGCAAGTGACAGCGAGGCCATTGGAACCAAGGGATCAGAAACGCATCGTCGACCAACAACCACAACCACAATCACACCGGCCGTTTTACCAATATGAGACTGGAATAAACGAGGTTGTGGCTGGCTGATTGCGCCCTAGGACTAGGCTGGGTGGATAGAGGTGAAAGGCTTCTTGGTAGAAGAGAAGCGGACGCTGAAATCGAGCTGTACACGATGAATGAATGAGGAATAGCTGCACCTTTTTAGAAAGGTGGAGTGCAAGGGGGACCAACAACATAGCACAACAGAGCAGAACAGACGGTCTGGGTGAATCTCAGGACCCATTCATGGACAGAAAGCAAGACGCTTAGATCCAGTTGGACGAGGTCTGCCAAAACACAAAGAAAACAGATAAAAATTATACACATCTCCCTGAAACATTCCCTAATTCATAAGTGGTAATCAATCTTGTTGTCAAATGTGATGGAACAGCATAAACTATGACATACTTTGGTTGTCGGTTCCTTGAATAGAGACTCAAATGACAGCATCCATCGTAAGCAGAGAGTCTTGCGCCTTGGTAGGACAAGAGTCGTCCACGCGGGTCAAGGCGCTAAGCTCAGGCTTGAAAAGAGACCATTGTGGCTGTGGCTGGCTGGACTGTGGCTAGGTACCTAGCTCCATGGAACCTGGAAGTGCTTCTGGTACGTACCATGCAGCAGGGATATTTCAGACGGAAGGCACGTGATGTGGTTGTTCTTGCCCTCCGATCCATTATTTTTCGATCCCACAAAGCTTTAGCGCCGGAAGAACAATTGGACCGCACTTTTCGATCAACCTGTCGCTTAAGCTGCTGCACACAAAGATCGAAATTATTTCGCCCCTCCAACCACTCTCTCACCAGTACCATCTCTCCAACGGTTCACACACAAGCCAGCAAACATGGCGGTTGGAAAGTGAGCATCACCCACGACGACAGGCATACGATGAACACAATGGACTTACGCGTTATTTCAGGAACAAGAGACTCTCCAAGGGCAAGAAGGGCCTCAAGAAGAAGACGGTCGACCCCTTCTCCCGAAAGGACTGGTACTCAATCAAGGTTGGTTATCACGAAACGCGCACAACAACAATTCCCGACTAACTCGTTTACAAAGGCCCCTAACCCCTTCAACGTTCGAGAGTGAGTGACGACCGCGAAACGAATCTGCAAAAAAAAAGTTTGTGGGACATGGGAGATTAACAAATTTTGCAGTGTCGGCAAGACCCTCGTGAACCGAACCACCGGTCTCAAGAACGCCAACGACGCTCTCAAGGGCCGTATCCTCGAGGTCTCCCTCGCCGATCTCCAGAAGGATGAGGACCACTCTTTCCGCAAGGTCCGCCTCCGCGTCGACGAGGTCCAGGGCAAGAACTGCTTGACTGCTTTCCACGGCCTCGACTTCACCTCCGACAAGCTCCGATCCCTGGTGCGAAAGTGGCAGACCCTCATCGAGGCCAACGTCACTGTCAAGACTACCGACGACTACCTCATCCGCCTCTTCGCCATCGCTTTCACTAAGCGACGACCCAACCAGGTCAAGAAGACCACCTACGCTGCCTCTTCTCAGATTCGTGCCATCCGACGCAAGATGACCGACATCATCCAGCGTGAGGCCTCAAGCTGCACCCTCACCCAGCTTACCTCCAAGCTCATTCCCGAGGTCATTGGCCGCGAGATTGAGAAGTCCACCCAGGGCATCTACCCTCTCCAGAACGTGAGTAGAATCTTTGTCCCTCGGTCACACATGAATCTGTAGGTCTAACAATTCACAGGTCCACATCCGAAAGGTTAAGCTGCTCAAGGCCCCCAAGTTCGATCTTGGTGCCTTGATGGCTCTGCACGGCGAGTCTGGCACTGATGACCAGGGCCAGAAGGTTGAGCGGGAGTTCAAGGAGCGTGTCCTGGAGGAGGTTTAAAAGGATTATTTTGGCAGGTTGGCGCGGGGTAGGCAATAGGGGCCTCGCGGCTAATAAACTCATCCCTACCAAATTGTTTCGGTCATCGCAAATGGCGTAGCATCACAAGAGGAGCTCCGGGGATTGGGTTCATGTTCCTTTGAATGAATGGTAAAAAAAAACGTTCGGTCAACACGGCGAATGAATTATGACGTGTGACTTGCTTGTTCGGACATTGGATGCTGTGGTGACTTGACGCTGGTCGTGAGGGACGTTTTGAGATGAGAGCCGTAGAAGAATGCTAAGCTGATACCCTATCTACCCAACATTACAGTTTCACTCCAAGGTGCTCAGTATTGTGTCAGTGTGTGTATGAAATCTAATGTGTGTGTCTATCTATTGAACGTAGGGTAATATTACAGAGGCGATGAAAATATTGTCCAGCATTCGCCCCAATTAGTGGGACAAGACCCATGATACTCAATTCACCTGCGTCACTCGGACTTTTGGAGAAACTCGACGACAGCTAACGATTGTCAGTGTCTATCCAAAACTTTGGCTGCATCAATCGGGCACTCACCTTGTCTGAACGCTTCAGGTTGCTCTGAAATGAGCCAGTGACCAGCATCAATATCAACAAGTCGAAACTTGGGGAAGAATTGGCCAATCAGAGGGAGCACGTCATCGGGAACATACTTGCTCTGGGTACCTCGAACAAACAGAGCAGGTTTCACAAACCGAACCTCATTGGGGTTCTTGTAAGGAAAATCTCCGAGGTTGTCCAGTGCCTTTCCAAGAGTGTCAAGAGGGATGCGGAACTTGCGCACCTTCTCGCCCTCAGGTAGGTACATGTTGCCGAGAAGAAATTGCCGAATGGGAAGAGACTCTTCATACTCGCTGAGGATCTTGTCGGCTTCGGCTTGGCGTGTGACACCGGCTTCCTGGATCTTCTTCATGGCGCGGACATACTTGGGGAAGTCTCTGCTGAGTGAGACGTCCACGGGGGCATTATCGACGGAGACGATATCGGCCACAAGTTCAGGAGAGCGGAGTGCAAGAGCCATTGAAGTTTTGGCTCCCCTGTGGTTGTCAGTTTCTTCGTGTTGGCTGTTGTGAAGTAACGGCTACTCACATCGAGTGTCCAATGAGACTTGTTTCCTTCAAACCATGACCCTCAATGAACTCAGCTACATCCTGGGCCATGGCATTGTAATCGTGCTTGTTGCTGTGAGGTGACTCGCCATGGTTTCTGAGATCCTGTGAACTAATATTGAGTCTCTATCAACCTTTCAGAACCGTTGACCGTTTACTTACCAAAGCATAAACATATCTTCCCAGGTCTCGGGCCAAAGCTCTGTTTTGACATTAGTTCAAACTCCCACAAGTCACGAAAAAGACCAACTAACTTGCTGATCGCTCGGTTATTCTTCTTTGATCCGAAAAGTCCGTGGAGGAACAAAATTGGAGAGTTCCTCTTGTCATATTTTGGTTGTGAGGGTTCATGTAAATCGTACACCAATGGCCCAACAGCCTGCGAGTAAAATCTCGTGCTTGGGACTGAAGCCCGTGGACACTGGCGCCCTACCGTCAGGACTGCAGTCGTAGCTATCCTTCGCAAAGACAACATGGTTCTTGACACGGCAAATCTTGGAGTTGTTGAGCAAAGAGCCAATTACGTAGATCTTAAAATTGCCATTTTGGGTAAAGCTAGGTCGATTCGCACCGTTTTACTGCATACTTGCATATCTAATCTTCAAGCACTATGATGTCACCTTTCCTTCTTCAGCATTTGAGCTTGCCAATAACGTAAACATCCAGTGAGAAACAAACAAAATATCGCGAACAACTTGGACCAAGAAAGAGATTGAAAGAAACGACAACTCCAGAAACAATGGACTGGGATTCAATATGCGGCCTAGTCAGACGCTCAAAAAAAGACCAATAGGAAAGGCATGGTATGAGAGTGTACAAAGTTGGAGAAACATGTTCAAGGAAATATCTTGGTGAGAAGAGAGTGTATGGTTGGACAGCTTAGCTGTCCCAGATGGCACCATAAGCTGGCACGCCGCGCGTCTCCAGGCCGTACACGACCTTTTTGGTGATCTTCTCGTTGGCTATTATTATCACAGCTTCGGCGTCGAAGCTCTTGGCTAGGTTATAGCCCATTTGCACAAGGTCTGGTCGGCCTTGAGTCTTCGTATTCCAGATCACAGCGTCCGGAATAGCGTCTCGAACCTGGCCAACAAGCTCTTTGCCGAACGACTCTTCTGGTCGTGATGTAGACCAAATCAGCTGTGTAGGGCATGTTTGATGGACAATGTGGCCTAGTAGCGGTCCAATCCCGGATCCTGTGGCGACAACGACGATTCTGTTGAAGAGCGTTGCGATACGCATCACACCACATGTTGGCACACCACGTACCCAAATGGAACTGGGAGGGTTTTGTATACAAGAACGAGTCCAGTCGCCGGCATTGGAGACAACCAACGAGTAACCCTTAGCATGTTGATTAGGCTGCGGGTTGGGGATGGTTGCAAAAGAGTGCCATTCGATCAAGGGTCGTCGAGATAAGCGGGTGAAAGTACCATTCACGGGAACGGTATAGTCGAAATGCAGGCGAACTGCATGGTCAGAAAGCACTTCGGCCTCGACTGGAACCTTGCGCAGGAAAAACCATGAAGAGGCAATGCTGAGTGTGGCCACCACCAAGAGCCAGAAGTCTGGAGTCTTAACGGCGGCGATCCCTAGTCCTTGGTGTTGAGGCCGGGAGTCGTTGATCGCCAGAATTGTCCGAGCCCAAAATAGACCCAATGATGTCCAACCGGCAAAACGATGGAAACGCTCAAAGAAGTTGTGGTACTGCTTCCGGAAAGAGGGCCATGCTGTAGCCACCATGGAACATAACAGCCCGCATAGAGCCCACGATACGACCTGTGTCGCCAAGGACCCAATCGCGTGACCCTCGCAGAAACCTGCATTGCAGAGTGTTCCACGTACCGTCGAGATAACCAGCCAGGCCGTGGCACAGACTCCCGCACCCGAGTGCACACCACCCAGGTGATATATCTTGGCACAGCGTTTCCTGATCCCGAGCGGCAAATGTTTTGGTACTGAGCAGAAGATGGTATACAGGATATTGATCACCGCGTCTTGTCGTACAAGTACTGCGATCACAAGGTTGATGGCAGTGATGATACCAAGCCATTCTGCCTTGAGCTGCAGAGCGACCACGCAGATTAATGCTGCCAAGTTTAGTAGTCCTATGAGACTGAATAGGGTGCGGTAAGCGATGAAGATCCTATGTCTTAGACCTCTGAGGGGTCGTGCCAGCGTCTTATCAGGCAGACCACGCTCAAGATCAATCTTCTCGGTCAGAGTCGACAGAGAGGACATGGACGATTGGGACTTGAGTTCGACATGGTTGTCATGGACTCCTTCTTTCTCGTATGGTTGCGTTGCAACACTCTGCTTCGCCAAGGCCAATGCCCTGAGTTTTCCCTTGTCGACTTTGCCATTTGGTGTTGAGGGCAATTCATCGAGGAGGTGGAGGTGTGTAGGAACGGCATAGTAGGGCTGGTGTTGCTGTACATGCTTGATGGTGGTGGTTGCATCGCATCGGCGCGGGGTGGTAAACCCATGTATCTCTCCGTCGATCAGCAGCGCTGCCGCCCGAGACACGCCTGGGGCCGAAGCTAGGGATGCTGAGATGCCGTCTAGCTCCACGCGGAAACCCTGAATTGAGGTCAGATCATGGCGAATGCATTTAGGGACTTTTGATGTACCTTTACTTTGACTTGATCGTCGACTCGGCCGAGAATATCGACTGAACCATCGGCTCTCCAGCGACAAAGGTCACCAGTGTTGTACATCGTTGATCTAGAATGTTAGCTCTGGCACTATCTAAGAAAGCGAGATACCTTACCCGTCATTGGCAAATGGATCTGGCTTGTACTTCTCCGCCGTCTTTTCACCTAGGCCGATGTAGCCTCTGGAAACTCCACGGCCGCCTGCCCACATCACTCCCGTGGCACCCATCGGCACAGGCTCACCTAGGTCGTTGAGGATATATACTCTGTTATTGGGAGTCGGTCGACCGATTGACAATTCTTGTCCAACGACATGTTGATGCATGGTATTCACGATCGTCGTTTCGGTAGGACCGCAGCAATTCCAATATGTGCCGTGACTTGCCCACAAATCGGCAAGACTACGCTGGTCAGTCACTGTCGGAAGCTATGCTCAGTTGAGTAATCACCTTCTTGTAGTTGGTTCGCCGGCTGTAGCCACTGTTTTTATCCTGGGATATTGTGTAGGGTGATATTTGGAGAGGATTGTTGGTGTGCAGATGAGGACATCAATCTATTTCCGTGTAAGTCGGAGCCTGGCAATCGAGTGATTTAGCCGCCACGAACCTGTTGCAGAGTTGGTTCCCAATTGGAACCTCGGAGAACGAGTGTTCCTCCATTGCATAGACAGACAAAGACTTCCCATGCCGCTGAGTTGGGTCAGAATTGGAAACATCTTGGATACGAGAAACTCACCCATGTCGAAACTTATGTTAAGGACCGAGCCAACGCAAGTACCAGATTCTACCCCCAATTTTCCTGGGGCCAGGCACACAAGATTGGCGACATTTCTGTGTGTGATGTCGACGCCCTTTGGCTCTCCTGTTGTTCCTATCTCTCTGTGAGAGGTGCACTCTGAGACATTGAGCTCTGCGTTGACTTACCTGATGTATATATCACGTAACAGCCGGAATCCGGAGTTGCGAGATCGATATGAAGGTCTTCTTCGACAGGGTTTGTGTTTATTTCGTCAATAACGACCACAGTCTGGTTGGGATGTTGGGAGGTGACTCGGTGCTTTGTCGAAGACAGACAAAGGACGACGCCACCGCCGGCCTGCTCAAGGACTCGACGAATAGTTTTATCGGGAACGACACCTCCATCAAGAGGAACATATTGAGCTCCGCATGAAAGGATTGCCCATATACCAATGATCATGTCCAATCCCCTTTTAGCAACAAGGGGGACCCGCGAGTCAGGACAGACACCTTGAGCAATGAGCTGTGCAGCCAACTCTTGGGCTCGTTTTGCAAGTTGCCCATATGTCAGCTCTTTTAGTGATCCCGAGAGATCACGAAGGGCTATAGTATCTGGGGAAGTTGTTGCATGGTGATAGAATGCTGAAGTGACTGTTGGGAATGGAGGCTCGACACAGTCCCCTTGGCCAAGTTGAAGAGCTGACTTGTGCAGGGAATGTCCCTGCAGCGGGCCGGTGACGACCATTGTGAAGAGGGCACTTTAGAGAGTGAGATAAGGTGAGGAGGAAGAGACAATGGGGATTGTTGGTGTCTGTTGTTGACCGTTGAGTTGACCCTGAGATCACAACGGACGGGCTTATATAGTTTCAACGGCGTGGCAGAGGTAGCACCCGCCCTGGAAAGGATGTTTCATCTTTGTCTTCTGAGATGTCCATACTCATGACTATCGGTCTTTGGTCAATCAATCGTCCCTTGACATATCCCCCATGGGGGGGGGTTTGAAGTCGTCGCGAGATATGGAGGTTGCCCTGATTTCCACAGCAACTTGGGTTCGAACTCACGCCCCCGGAGGGGACGGCGGAACCAGATTGTCATAATTGCTTCTGCATTCCTCTCACACCCGCCCCGGGGTCTTAGTTATACGGAGCCGGCCCCGGGGTACGGAAGAATGTGGGACGGGGCAGCCCGGTCAAGAGAGGAATGTGACGGGCGATGAGACATGTGGAGGGGGTATCCGGAAAGGGGTCCGCAATTCAGGTACCGATAAATCGCTTTTCACATTGAAGAACCGGCTTCAGGGGTATGCCTTCAATACTACCTTGCCTGATTCCGATGGGCTGGATCTTGTCGCGGTACTCGACCACACCCTGGAAACCGGAACCTATCAGTCAATCTTAAGTGGCAGTGAACCCTTGCCCAGGGCTAATGATGATTATGACGGACATGTGTTGGAGATCCATTCCCGCCCTGCAATTTGGGGTGTGTGAAGATGCCATCAAGATATACATGGCCTGTGGCTTTTTGGTGGTACCAAGAGTGTCTTTGATGATTGAACTGCCAACTCGACTCAAGTTGAGGAGTTGATGGCGCGTCCTTTTGGCATAAAAGATACCCAACTAATCAGGGCTGAAGACCTGCCCGTTACTTCCTGACACTATCAGCCAACTCACAGCTCTACTCTCTGTTCAATCATCTCTTCTTTCAAGTCCCAACGTCATCATTCATCATGTCAGATGCCAGTCTCATCATTGTTGACTCTCCCGTGCACGCACCAGGGGTGTCAGTGATCGCACTCAACCGCCCAGAGAAGCGTAATGCCCTCTCGAAGGCCATGATCACCGAGTTTCTTGGAGCTCTCTCTCGAGTCTCGGCTGACTCAAACACTCAAGTCATAGTCGTAACTGGACGCGGCTCTTGCTTCTCGGGTGAGTTAAGTTCCGAATCACGTTTTCTTGGCAGTTTATTGATGTACTTGACAGCTGGTGCCGATATCAAGGAGATATCGACGATGGATGCAGAAGCAGCTAGATCTTGTCGTTACCTGGAAGATCTGTGCCATGGCATGGCTGCTGTGAGAAAGCCTATCTTGGCAGCAGTAGATGGGCCTGCAGTATGAGCTTTTCAGCACTTTGTGACAGTGTCTATAACTAACAACTCGTGATAGCTTGGAGGTGGTTTCGAGCTTGCCATGATGGTGGGACTACCACACAACGACCAATAGCAGTAACTAACATACATCAGTGTGACTTGATCTATGCATCGCCACGTGCAAAGTTTGTGCTCCCCGAGGTGAATCTCGGTCTCATCCCCGGAGCGGGAGGCACCCAACGGCTCACGTCTGCCTTGGGGAAGTTCAGAGTAAGCTTCATGATACACGTGCTTGAGATGAGGCGCCGAGACTGACTTTGTTCACTAACTTTGAACTCAGGCCATGAAAGCCATCCTGCTTGGAAACCCGATCTCGAGTGAAGAAGCTTTGTCTAGTGGGCTGGTCTGCGACATGTTTAAGGATGGGCAAGTATTGGACAAGACTATCGAAGCTGCTGCGCAGCTCGCAGCTCGAGGTAGTGTTGCCGTTCAATTGGCTAAGGAAGCTATATGCCGAGGTTTGTTGACATACTATGTCTCATATTTTGGACTGAAGCTAATGGCCTGCAGCTGATGATTCGTGCCGTGATGACGCATTTGAGAGGAGCTTGTATTACTTTGCTTTTGGAACAGAGGAAAAAGCAACAAGGGTTGAAGCCTTTCTACGACGGTAACTTGTTGACCCAAAGTCTAGTTTCAGTAGATGCTTTTTGTCTGGCATCGCTAGCCAAGTCCTCGTCATCATGGTTCTGGTGGAGCAATTATCGGGTTGCTTGAGCTCCTGCATACCAAGGAATAGCTGTCACTTGTTCCCTTCTGTAGCAATTATGGTGAAATTATATGACCTATATATTACTTGCATCCCTTTTCACTTGTCGCTTACTGGCTCTGCCCTATCGGAAGCTCCCCCAGGTTGTCAGTGGTCAGTGGAGTGAGACAAGAGCTTGATGTTCGGCGACGAACCGTGATCCCGCCAGAGTAGCTAAGCTGTATCTGCTATCCTCATGCCAAGCTTACAGTTTGAGAAAAAATTATGTGAAATTGATTATCGGGCAATACTGTGCTGAGATTGTCAGTAAAGGGGATTACAAGACAGTTGGGGAGGCGTTCCGAGACCCGTCGCTTTTCGGCCTCTGTTTGCCACGCGCCGGGGCTTGACGAACTGGCGTTAAGGAATGGGAAGATCTTGTCTCTGTTTCAAATGCTGTCTTTCTGGAAACATGAGATGAGCGAGGGATGGAACGTTGTTGTTACGTGGAGAGAGCCTTTGCATGTGTCTGCTAGCAACTTGAGCGATGCTACAGTCTACGAGGCTCATGACTATCTCTGAAGTGACCATGTCAGTAACCAAGTTTCACAGGAATTCCCAAGTTGCCATGGGTTAATCGTCATTTGATCGTCAATCAGAGAACTATCCCATACCGACTGTGATGAGGACGATATGTGATAGCTGATCCTTGGATTGCCTCTTTGCTTTTGGGGATGTCGTGAGTATCGGCATGTCAACTTGTCATCAGCGTCAAAAAAGATCCCTAGTCTTGGAGATAGTCTTCAACTTCAGCTTGACATGGGGCACGAGCATGCCTGAGAGGGTATCAGCAAGGCTTAGCAGTGGACGGGCCCGGCGCCAAAAGGGTTGAGTGGCTTCTTTTCTCAGACCTCGCCTCAACTTTTTCCAAGCCTTTACTTTTATCTTGGCCCGAAACATTTTGTACTCTCGCGAGTACAGCAGGTTTCTTTTTCGCTGAGAGTACAGTAGAAGAAACATGAGGCTAGATAGTTCTCGTCGGCAGAAGGGAGGGATCCACAGGTGCAGTCTCAGTTGACGACCTGAATGTCGGGATATACCCCTTGATCACTTGTCATAATGATAGTTAGCCCGTGTCTCAGCTATCACTCAGCCAGTTCCGTGGATACGGGTTTCCATGATATGGTCGTGCTGGGCACATGAGGAGGACTAGGTGAAAAAGGGCGAGAGATCTGCATAGAGACAGTGACAGTGACAGTGATAGTGATAGTGACAAAGGCAGAGACAGAGACAGAGACAGAGACAGAGAAGACATGCCGAGTGTTCGACCGAGGACAACCCCTGTAGAATACCTGTAGAAGCAAGAAAGTGAGATGTATCGTGTCAGTTGAGGTGAGTAATTGATTCAACGAGTGCAGGATCTGAGACTCGTGCGAGATTTACCACAAGGATGTGTTGTTGACCTTGATCGATGTTGTCTTTATGTAGGAAAAAGCAATTATGGGTCAAGGGGGCTCATCCTGGTCGATCAGTCAAAGAAACTCGAGACATTGTTCACTTTCTCAGCTCAGCCAGAGACAGAGACTGACTCAGTCTTGATTCGTCATTCATAACTTTTTTATGCATTTGAGAGTTTCTGCCTTGTTTTTGTCAAGTATCGAGCTGGTCACTCTCATCTCTCACACATACCAACCAATTACCCTGTAGGAGCACACTTTGAATTTACTGGAGAATAACACACTGACTGTGAGTACTCAATCTTGTTTGCATAGTCTTTGACTGTATGAAATAGTTGTTAGCCTTCCAATTCCTTCTCCAGCAGCGCCACGACTCCAGCGTATACATCGTGAGATAGATATTGATCCTCGAGCCCTACTCCCCGGCCGTGAAACTCCCCATCGATACATCTTGATACTGCACTCCCGTAATTCGGCCCTATGAAGCTCTTAACTTGATCTACCAATCGTTTCGCAGTTCTGTAGTCTGTGAAGAATTGAGAACCGGTGCTTGACCTGTCCCGTTCACTTCGCAGCAGCTCAAATGATTTGCCAAATGCCAATTCGATCAAAAGCACACCCAGGTAAAATAATGTCTGGTTCCTCATGGAACTCAACTTCGTATTCTCTTCGATACAAGGATCGGTTTTGTTTGGCAGAGTCTGCATGACAAAAAAGCGATCGCAAATGGGGTCGTCCTCGCTTTGGATCAAGTAGATATCTTGGCTGCGGATGACTTTCGGCATCCATGAACTTCCATGAAGTTGAAGAAGATTCGAAGATATGACCGCGGCTAGTTTCAGTCTATCCTGTTCCGACAGAATCATGTATCGACGGTTCTGGCCGAGAACTTCGTTCAGCGAGGTTATACTTCTACCACACTGTGCTCGGTATTTGCTGAGGATGACTGAAGATACATGGTATGTATAAGTTTCTGGGGTCGATGCATCGAAGATCATACCATATGATGTCTTGGTTCCAGGTTCAAGGGGCTGTGTAATAGTATTACAGAGATCCACGGTTCTAGTAGATCTTTGCGGATGATTGACTACTGACTTAAGCTCGACAGAGTCGGCCTGGAGCTTGGCCGAGCCATTCATGGGCGAAGAAAGATATCGTCTGTATATTGGGCTGTTGTTTCCCTTAGAAGCCTTCAGGTGATCTTTTAGCTTTGGCTGAATACTAATAGTCAAGGCTTCTGGGCGGGCTATCGGGCTTGGTTTTGCAAACACATCTGACCACATCGTATCCCGGCTCGAGATAATGTCAGGGTTTTTAGAAGGCCCTTTATATGAGAGAGCAAGATGAAATCCGATGTATTTGACGGCATCATCTCCTGTATCGCCAGGGACCATGTCTGGCGATCGTCTCTCGAGCTGTAAACAGATTTGGTGTCCGCAAGTGCAATGGAAGCTGGCTTGTAATGCACAAGAGAGTTGACATGCCAAATTGCGTATAAACAATAGAAATCTGCCTTGGAAGCGCATATTCCTAGCCGGCTCAAGTTGTATGCTCCTATCCACGAGCTGCTCGAGGACCGAAACCCCTTCATTGATCCGAGATAATAAGTCGTCAAGGAACGAGTGCTTGAGTGATCTTCTGATGTTGGACTCATCTTGGACCTGAAGACTAATGCGGTTTATAGCTTCGTTCATGGCAACATTGATATCTTGCAGCGTCTGATCGAAGAGATTAAATCCTTTCCACAATCGCTTTCGAAGCTTGGCTTTGAGTTCTGGATCATCGTTGAAAAGGCGATCAGGGTTTTGGACCAACTCCTCTATTCGCGAGTGAGATACAAGATCAACAAGAACCTTCTCACAAACATCTTCAAGCCTCACGCGTTCATTCTCGAGCCTATTGATCAGCCTCTTCAATTCATTCTCGTACCTGCTGCTTCTTTGGAGTATCGCTATTCCTTGGCTCCCCGCCTTGAGTGCTTCAATCGCAACTGGAATTGCCCCCAGAATAAGGCCCGCGATTTCAAGTCCAGACATGATTCTGATGGTGCCGGGCGTGCCTGATGGTATATGCGAACGATAATGCTCAACTGAGAGGTCACACTCTCATGATTGCTTGGGCATGAATGCATTGGGTAGAAATGAGGGGTTGAGAGTGCAAGAGCAATATTGGTGCATGCATATGCATATTGTGAGGTGGCATATTTGCACATTGGAGGACACGAGCTTGATCAAGTACCCTTCACCTGTCAGCATGGAATCATGTCGCTACAACACCAGTACTCTCACGGTGATACTTCCCTAAAATGCCTAAAAGCATTGATCAACTGGTGGCAGGCTGCGCCAGAGGATTTGAGCGCCTAGAACAGAAACCGAGATACCCGACTATCGTTAGCGTTACCAAACCTGATGAGATTGCGAGATTCAAGACCTTGCTCAGTCGATTCAATCGTTGGACAAGAAATGCCGAAACACACTCACTTGACCAGGCATTACAAGACAACACGCGTATCAAGCTCCAAGTCATCCGGCTTTTGAGCCATATCCAGAGATTACTTCGAGATGCCCACGATATCACAGTCGGGGATCAAGTACCTTGGGATCAGGTTGACAACGACGAGGATTCACAATCAGACGATGAGAGGGAAATACTTGAAAATCCTCCAGAAACAGAGATGGAGCAGATTCTGACTCATATAGCCGATGCGATTGACAATCTATTGTATCTCATTCCGCCATTGAGAAGACGGCTGATTAATGTCGGAACGACCGATGAGCCATCACTTTTTGAGACCTTCGATACCCAACACGTTCGTTCCAAGTATCCCGAAATAGATCCTATTGTAGCAGAGCGTCTCGGAAAGGCTATTTCAGCTAGGCGGCAACTCTTGAAGCTCATGCAAGACAATCAGAGTTACTACTTTCATAGTCGCAAAATACCTATACCAGAATTGGAACTCCTTGCGGAGCAGATTACACCGGAAGACCCGACACACACAAACAATAAAGGTAACGAGGTCGGCCTTGAGATTTCCTCTGTCACCTCATGTTCGGCTGAAGATGATGGGCGAGCAAGTCGGGTCCCTGTCCTGCCCCAAGAAGCTACACAAGGTAATTCATTCCGCTGCGTGTATTGCCAGGTCATCATAAATGTATCGTCCAAAGTTGAATGGAAGTAAGTTGCCGCGAAGCTACAATGACGACTGTAGTTAACAGCGTTTAGAAAGCATGTGTATGAGGATTTGCAACCATACATTTGTCTGGAGGAAGATTGCCTGACGCCTCGATATCAGTATGCCCGCCGCAAAGATTGGATGAAACACGTGCTTGAAGAGCATTGGAGGATTTATTCTTGTCCATTTGGATGCGGCCTCAGATCCGCGTCAAGAAGTCAATGTATTGAACACCTTTGCCACAATCATGGTGACGATATGAGCGCCGCCGAGATTGAGGATTTAGTTCAGCTTGGTACCTTCAACAAAACTGGATTTTCAAAGGGGACATCCTGCCCCTTTTGCAAGATCGAACTACAAGACATCAAAACATATCAGAGTCATGTTGGCGAACATCAGAGACGTCTTGCCCTCTTTGCATTACCACTCACTTCAGAAGATTTAGAGGAGAGAATGGATGAAGCCGGACCATCATCTGTGCAGGGAAAGAAGCCTCCGGGGCAAGACGAGGAATCTGGCACGTACGAAGACACACCCGACCGTCATTCTATAGGTATGGGAAGTCACTCGGGAAAGGACAGCTACAGAGGAGGAAGTGGCCTTCCAAAGGGCCAGGCACGGAGAAAGGTACTGTGGTATTGGAAATGCTGTATGTGCGGACAGAGGGGTATGCCTATTTCGACTGATCCATGTCGAAAATGCGATATTCCTCGGTGTGTAAATTGTGAGACTCAAATGGCACGTATGAGATGATCTATATAGTATCAACCCGCGACGTAGAAATAGAAGCAATAGTTAAGCATACAGACAAGAACTATACTTTCAACTTCTTCATCGCGGTAACCAGGGTATCTGCAGACCTCCTCGCCATATCAGACTTCTTGCCCAATATCCATAACCCCTTTACACAATCCTGTGCACGCCGCATGCTCTCCTGAAAGTCATGGTCCGTGTTGGCCGGTGTAGTCAGCCCAAACTCCAAGAAATCGTTCACTTCGTGTATTAATATCATAGCTGCCTTAGCAAATGCCCTGATGAGGATGATGGTCCAAGGCTCTGTGAGAATAGTTGCTTCGTTTACTGCATGGTGGAAATGTGACATCTGAGGCCCTGTCGTGTTTGGTAGGTTGTGACTTGGTGTTGATACTTTTGCCAGATCGGATAGTTCTCGTGCACTCGCTTCACGTATTCTTGTGACCATCTTACTGGCTAATCTGCTTTGAGTCGCTGTTGCTTCTCCTAACTCGTTCTCGTCGACATACTCGATAAGATCGGCGAGCATGAGGGCACCGAGATTCCAATGTGCTGAGATACAGACAAACCAGCTCTGAAGACGAGCTGGCACGGATTCGTAGTCGTGAAGCAACTCTTTGAAGAATGCACCATGCGTCATATTCCAATATCGATATAGCGAGGTGGTGTTTTTGATTGTTTCTTCGACCTTCTCACCACGACCACCTCTTCTTAGAATGTTTTGCAGATAGGAAACATGCCTGAAGAGGAGGACTTTGACGGGTGCTGATTTAGTGACGGCTTCAGCCGCAGACTCGTAAGAGCAAGGCCAGTGTACTGTATGATACATGTGAGGTTGCTCTAGACTGTCTTGAATGAACAAAGGTACGTTCCACCTTCCGTTTGTCGTTGAGTCAAGATCTTCATCTGCATCGTCGTGCTGACTGTCTGCATCAGCAACAACAACCGGACGCTCGCTCATTGACGACGAGACAGTATCAAGCATAACTGCAAGCCAGTATAGCAGCCCAACAGTACCACGATCTTCAGGGTTCATCATTGACAATAAATCATTGTTCTTTGGACTTGTGAGAGGTCCAGTAACACCACGGCGGCCTGAATCGAATCGGAATTTGAGAGCATGCATCTTTCGTGCGGCTCTCTCCATAAAGACCGGCAGACCATCTCGTGATATAATTTCACCAAGCTCAGCGTTCAGAGCCTTCAAGTCAACCTTTGGAGAAGCACTGACCAATGTGCTGGGGTTCTCTGGGGCCATGGACTCATCATCACGGGTCCATGGCTTTTGCGTGAGACCAAATATTAGCTCCGCCGTTGCCACACGATATGATTCAACATCTGAGACTTCCTGCAGGGCTCTCTTTGCTTGCTCCCAAATATTCCGCTGAATGTTTCGATCAAACTCCTCATTGATGTCGTTGAGAATATCCTCTGGTCTTTCATCCTCATCAGAGTAGCGCTGTTGTTGGCGTCGACTGCCTTGAGCCCATTGCGTTGCAAATGCCATAATAGCAAGGTGAAATGCCTTAGCGGCGCCTTGGTCTTCGGTTCGCGTTAGTCGAGTGAGTTTGGCTGTCTGAACTGCATGGTCGAGGTTGATGGTGCGGCGATAGATACGGTTTGACCACGAGGATCCCCATTCTGTAGGGGCATAGCTCCCCGAAGTGACATAACCTGGAGCTCTGTAGGGGCATGTGACTTCTGTGAGCCAGCATGAGAGGTTATGTTCGAGAACGTCATGGTAGATTTGTAGGAGATTTGTAGAAATGAATTGGTTGTTGGTTCTGGTCATCATTGTCTGGTCAACTGAGAATGGCGATAATGAGTTCATGCGACGATCAGTCCAGATTGGCGATGTGCGCCGACGCTTAAACCTTGTCGCGTCATCTTCGCTGGCTGTGTCCTCTCCAGCTGACGGCGTAGATAAGTGACTGTAAGATCTTGATGAGTTTGATGTGGGAGTAGTTGACCAGGCGTTGAGTTGTGACTGAATTGCGAGACGTGAGCCATTCGGTTGTGAGTAGGTAGATTGCGGATAACTGGGCGAGAACTGGCCAGTTATGGTGTTATAATTACTGGGATTTGGTGTATTATTATGAGTGAGAGGTGTTTGAGATGCTGTGCCGTTGATTGAGCTTGAGGTTGGTTGTTGAGCTGCTCTTTGGTGGTTGGGTAAGCGCGTACCCTGAGTGAGTCGATTTGGATCATGAGACGGAGGCCGTGATGAGCCATAGACGCGTGAAGCCGCAGATATCGGATCTTGTTTCGTAAAAGCTGGTGTTGCTTGGTGTGGTATATGAGCCGCTTCACTTCTCTGTCTCTTGACCGGAACATTCGGTCCTTGGGCTGACGCATCTAGTGAAGTCGCTGCCTGTATTTGCGACCACGCCCAGTTCATAGTACACGTCTTCCTTGTCTTGGTGCAATAAGAGCAAGGCTCATGGCCAATTCCAGAGGCTACCTCAATTGAGTACGGTTAGCCTTGCTCATCAGAGGGTCAAGGGAGCGGCCCAGTCGCGCCGATTGACTTACCGAGCCGCTCTCCAACTGTCATGGAACTGCTGCTGCATCTTGAAGATGCAGGGCCAAGAGGAGGTGGTGCCTCGCAAGCCCGTTTCGACCTTCGGCATTGGTCACAGGCGTAATGACTTCGCTTCATATTCCCATCTGACTCTGATTCTGACTCTACTGCAAGCGATAACTGGTCCCTTGGTATGAGCCTGCGATGAGTATGAGTTTATTATGAGATGGCTGTTCATGCGATCTAATGGAAATAGTGGAGTGACAAAAAGTTAGACGACGCATCGTGGCAGGGAATTCGTCGGGCAGGAGGAGCATCCAAGCTTGGACTCTGGTACTCCACTAACATCTGACATCCGCTTCCCCGGTCAAGGCCTATTGAACTATAATGTATAAATTAGCAGGGCTTCTACTCCGTAGTTACCATATTATTTCTTTAACTTCTTGTTTAGAGAGTATATATATATATATGTATATTTAAGTATCAGTCGTTCATATTTAATTCAACACCCAACAGTGAGAAGCCGTCGTATATCTAAGACCATGTGGCAAACGATGGCTTTAGCACTGCGTTCTTTGAGAGGATCGGGCTTGGTGTGAATACCCAGTTGCTAAGTTATAAAGGGACTGCTACGGCCATGTATATGTGTATTGCTAGGCTTCTGAAGTAGAAGTTGATAAGACGATTCATAGACTCAAGATGAGCTCAAAGTAACAACACTTACACAGAAAAGGCCATTATTTCTTCACAATCGGGTAATTGACCTCTAGCTAGACACGTCCATACGCATCATCATAGAAGCCTCCTTGTCCAAATGGTACAGGCCATGTGACTACCATTACCGCTACTTTTGTTGACAGTGCCCCCGTGAGTATTGATCTGATCGCCTGGGCCAAAGTTATTAAAAGAAGGGTAGGGCACCTTTCCTACTCGAACCTCTTCCATTGGTGAACTTGCTTGCTTGGCATCTGAACTATTAATATGTGATTCCCACCTGACAAGCTCTCCAAGTGACCTCTCGAGTCCATTGTCATCCGCAGAACTGAATATAACCATATTACCATGGCTGGCGTGAATACCGATGGCATTATAATATTCAAGGGTAGCTGAGTCCCCAGAGACAACTTTTTCTACCCTAGATAAAGGCAACTCTTCGAAGAAGCACGTAATTCGTATAAGGCCATAAGGGCTGATGAAGCCGATCATGTGCCACCGTTCGAAAGAGATGTATTTGAAAGGGACCCCGAAATGTTTACCCGGCTGCTTGTGAAAAGCAACGACAATAGAGTCAAGAAGATCGGTGATATTCTTGATAGTCCGGACTCGCTGGCACACTTCAGGGAGATAGCGTCTGACGATCACCTTCAGAGTGCTGACACATTATGACCACACTCTGGTCAACATCAGGGCATCAATTGACAGGTTTGTCACTCATAGCTTCTCAATGTGTAGTTCTGTAATTATTTACTTCATTCCACCCGACCTTCATGTTGCCTCTTTCCAACGGTCTGTTTTAGTGTTACCGCTAAAGTAATACTGGCCTCGCCGTCTGGCTCTCAGCCCACCCACCTACTTCCTATTCTCCACCATCATATTCTCTTGTTCTTTTCGACCTATTTCTAGCCTCAGACGCTCGTCTTTTTCTTGTAGACTTTCCTCACCGTAGTGTCTACGTACGTGACCATGTAATCCCGCCTGGAGGTCTAAGTAACGATAGTCCTTAAGTGCACGATATACACCTCAATGAGGCCAAAGTAACGGTGTTCTCAGGACCCAGAAGCTCGATGTGCTCTTCCCAGACAGTCTCCACGGCCTTCGCCGCAGCCTTTAAGCGTGGATATGTTTTCCTCTGTCCTTTTTCGCGACTCTTGTACTGTTACAGAACTTTCATATGAGCTGTAGCTATGTCGAGGCGTATCATAACTTCCACTTTCCTATACTCTGGCCTTTCGATCTCTGGTCCTGTCTTTCGAAGTATCTCAGGTCGAGCGAGTCTTTTCTATGGGTCATAGACCAGGCAATCTTCGATCAAGACCAAGAGCCAAGTGTCAGTGACATGCTCTTCAAACAGGAGCCGAAAAGCATTCAACGCGGTATCTGCCGTGGACCTTTCTATTCTGCAGTGGCTGCCTAGGTTATTAGCCTTCCGCTCGTACTTTGTTAAGAAGACTAGCGGGGCTAATGTGTGGGCATGAATATGCCCCCAGATCTTGCTAGCTTGACGAACCTCTAGTACGTGTTGGATTGTCTTGACAGCTAGAGCAGTGCGCACCAGTACTTTCTGCTTGCATTTACGAGGTTCCCTGTCATACAGCATCCCCACACTTGCCATGTAAGATTTGGCCAGTTCTGCCTCGAGTCGACGAAGAATTCATCACTCTGAGGCACGGTGTAATCATCGCGGCAGAGCTGCTGCTCGATCTTCTTGCGTAGTTGTAGAGACTCCTCATGCCGGCCAAGTCTGCTTAAGCTATTAGCGTATGCCACCATTGCAATCATTGTTTCCAGTCGTCTAATATCCGGGGCAATTTGTTGCTATTTCTCTAGTACATCCCGTGTTCGGTGCCGGGCTTGTAGGTACTGGCCGCGGCTAAATATGATCTCTGCCTCTAAAGAAAGAGCTTAGAGATATAATTATTATATTTAAGGTATTTATTAAAAAGCCTCTATATATATTTTTCTTCTTTATTACTTTTTTTAAAAAAACAAAAAGGTCTATATTAAAATCCTTTAGCTTATTAATAACTAATTAAAGTATTATTTAAATATTAATTAATTATTAAAAAAAATAAAATATTTTTATAATAATATATACTTAAGTATTTATTAGCTATATTTACCTTTAATTTATATTCCTTATATTACTTTATATTATCTTATAACCTAATTTAATCTATTACTAACTTACTAAACTAGTTTTAGCTTACTAATATTTATAGTTTTTCCCTTAATATTAAAACTTTTATTTTTTAATTTACTTTTTTACCTCTTTTTCCCTTTTTATTTCCTTTCTTTTATACTATAATAGCCTTTAATTCCTATAATATAATATTTATATTTATAATTTAATTACTATAACTATATATCTTAACTTTATAAATTATAGCTAATATTAACTATTATTACTATTTAATATAATACTATTAATAAAAGCCTGCTATTACTTTAATAAGTATTAACCCTATTTTAGGTAATTTATTAAGTCTTTTAATATATATATTTAATTTATAATATAATTACTAAAGGCTTTATTTTTAACTTTATTTTTATTAATATTAAGTAGCTATATTTAATAGCTAAAAATTATAAAATTAACTTATTATATTATTAATAGTTTATTAATATATAATAAGTATTTTTTTATAATTTTATAATATTTTAAAAAAAATTAAAAGACTAATATAGTATTAAGCTTAAAGCTATAGATTTTAATTAAAAAACTAGATATATAAGTATTAATTACTTTAATTAAATAGTTATAACTATTATTAATATTAATTATATAATATTATATTTTATATTAGTTTTTATAATCTTTAGCTTATTTAGAATTAAGCCTTTAAAGTTAAAGCTTTAGTATTAATTACTTTAATTAAGTAATAATAGAAAAGGTATTTAGCTTACTAAAATTAAAAGAAATATTTTTTTATATTTATAAATTAAGGCTATTTATTTAATTAAATTATAAAATTAAAAGTAATAGTATTATATAACTTTAAAACTTACTTTTAAAGTTATTATATTTTTTTAGTATTATATATAATACTTTATATATAATATATTAAAAAATAAGTATTATATTATATTATTCTTATTATAAGACTTTATTAGCTATACTTTATATATTACTATAAAGATATTTTTACTTTTTAATAATAATATATAAAGTATTAAAAAAAGATAAAATATCTTTATAATAATATATAAAGTATAGCTAATAAGGTCTTATAATAAGAATAATATAATATAATACTTATTTTTTAATATATTATATATAAAGTATTATATATAATATTAAAAAATATAATAACTTTAAAAGTAAGTCTTAAAGTTATATAATATTACTTTTAACTTTATAATTTAATTAAATAAGTAGCTTTAATTTATAAATATAAAAAAATATTTTTTCTAATTTTAATAAACTAAAGGCCTTTTTTATTATTATTTAATTAAAGTAATTAATATTAAAGCTTTAACTTTAAAACCTTAATTTTAAATAAAAAACTATAAAAACTATTTAAAGATATTATATTATATAATTAATATTAATAATTATAACTATTTTATTATAGTAATTAATATTTATATAAATAGTAATTTAATTAATATTAATAATTTAAATATTAATTTTTTTTTTAATTATTATTAGCTTTATTTAAGGCTATTAAGCTTTTAACTTTTTATATAATAACTTAAATAGTAAGGCCTTTATAGTAAGCTAGAATTATAGAAATTAATATTAATTAAGGTTTATTTACTTTAAATAGTATAATTACTGCCTTAATTAAGTAATATAAGTATTACCTTTTAGTAGCTATATTAACCTTTTTCCTTTACCCTTACTAAAAAAATACTAGGCTTAATATACTTATTATATTTTTAAAATATATTTACTAACTTAACTTTCCTTATTAGTTATAGTTACTAATATTAATTATAGCTATTAATAAGATACTTATATATAAAAGCCTAAAGCCTAATTAAGGCTATTATATAACTAACTATAACCTTATTACTATAATTAAATTAATACTAGGCTAGGCTAATAATAAAGATTACTATAAGCTTTATATAATAGCTATAGCTATTAAAAAAAACTTCTTATTTAAAAGCTTATTTAGTTTAGTTAAAATAGCTATTTTTAATTATACTTTAATTAACTTAATTAATTATATAGATCTAGTTTACTTAAGTTATTTTATTTATTTAGTTTAGCTAGTTAAAGAGCTAGCTAGATTAAATAAGCTAGAAAGAGCTATAAAAAAAAGCCTATTTCTTAATATAAAAGAGGTAGCTTTCCTTATTATATTAATAAGTCTAAACTTAGCTATATATAAAAAGTAGCTTAAGAATATAATTAATAAGGCTAATTATCTATATTATATCCTTTTAATTATATAAAATTAAAGTATATTTATAAATAGAGTTAGGTAAAGGCAAGGTAATAGCGGGGTTTTATAAAAAAAAAAGGTTAACTTTTATATAAGTTAGTTAATAAAAGCTAAATTAACCTAAAGTTAATAATAACTAGCTCTATTAATTAAATATATATACCTAGGTATATAACTAACTGCCCTTATATTTAAATAAATAAAGTAAAATTAATAATAAAATAGTAGTTAAACTAGAGTTAAATATTAATAATATCTTTAATTTATATATTTTCTTTTAGTATTTAAATACTATAAGTAAAAACTTACTATATATTAATAAATTAATATTAATATAATAAGTTAATTTTATAATTTTTAATTATATTATAAGGCTTTTAATATATAAAATATATAAAATATATTTATTATATTAACTATTATAAGTAAATTAAAAGCTTTAAAAGACTTAGTTAATTACTTAAAGTAAAATTAAAATTTATTAATAAAGTAATAGGCCTTTATTATAATTATTAAATTAAATAATAGTAATTTTTTTTTTTTTTTTTTTTTAGTTACTATTAGCCTTATTTTAGGCTATTAAGCTTTTAACTTTTTATATAATAGCTTAAATAGTAAGGCCTTTATAGTAAGCTAGAATTATAAAGCTTAAAATTAATTAAGGTTTATTTACTTTAAGTAATATAATTACTGCTTTAATTAAGTAATATAAATACTGCTTATAGGTCTCTTAGCAGCTATATTAATCTTTTTCCTTTACCCTAGTTAAAAGATCTTTAATTAACCTTTATAACTAGGCCTAGTATACTTATTATACTTCTATTAAGTATATTCCCTGACCTAACTTTCCCTCTATTAGTTATAGTTACTAATATCTATTAAAGCTATTAATATAATGCCTATATAAAATAGCTATCTTTAATTATAAGTTAATTAAGTTAATTAGTTATATAGATTATTTAGCCTATTTTAATATAATTAACCTAGGCTAGGTTTATAATAAGCTTATAAGCCTTTTAAACTTAAAGAGGGTTATAAGAGAAAGTTATTCCCTTTAATTAAACTAGGCAGCTTTCCTTATTACCTTTATAAGCTTAAATATATATAAAAAGTAGCTTTATAATATAGCTAAAAGGGTTATTACTATAGAGAGGATCTTATTATTAATATAATAAAGGTTTTATAAAAGTTAAAATTAAAAAAAGAAAGTTAACTTTTATATAAGTTAGTTAATAAAAGCTAAATTAACTTAAGGTTAATAATAAATCTATTAATTAAATATATATATATTTTTTTTTTTTTTTAGTTACTGTTAGCCTTATTTAGGGCTATTAAGCTTTTAACTTTTTATATAATAGCTTAAACAGTAAGGCCCTTATAGTAGGCCAGAATTATAGAGCTTAAAATCAGTTAAGGTTTATCTGCCTTAAGTAGCGTAATTGCTGCCTTGACCAAGCAGTATAAGTACCGCTTACCCCTCGGCAGCTGTGCCGACCTTCTTCCTTTACCCTAGTCAAAAGAATACCGGGCCTGGTGCACCTATTACAATTAAATATATATACTAAGGTATATAACTAACTACCTTTATATTTAAACTATAAATAAAGTAAAATTAATAATAAAATAGTAGTTAAACTAAGGAAGTAATAGTAATAGCTAATATTAAGTATAGTTTATAAAGTTAAAATATATAATTAAAGTAATTAAATTAATAATAAGAATATTATATTATAGGAATTAAAGGCTATTATAAAGTAAAAAAAAGGAAATAAAAAAAAAAAAGTAAAAAAGTAAATTATAAAATAAAGGTTTTAGTATTAAGGGAAAAACTATAAATATTAGTAAACTAAAGCTAGCTTAATAAGTTAATAATAAATTAAATTAAGTTATAAAGTAATATAAAGTAATATAAAGAATATAAATTAAAAGTAAATATAGCTAATAAATACTTAAGATTTAAATATTATAAATAAAGACTTATTATATATTAATAAATTAATATTAATATAATAAGTTAATTTTATAATTTTTAATTATATTATAAGGCTTTTAACTCTAGTTTAATTACTATTTTATTATTAATTTTACTTTATTTATAATTTAAATATAAAAGCAGTTAATTATATACTTAAATATATATATTTAATTAATAGAGTTATTATTAACTTTAAGTTAATTTAGCTTTTATTAACTAACTTATATAAAAGTTAACTTTATTTTTTTATAAAACCTTACTATTATCTTGCCTTTACTTTTAATTTTAAATAATTAAAAAGATATAGTATAAATAATTAGCTTTAGTAATTATATTTTTAAGCTACTTTTTATATAAGGCTAAGTTATTTATTAATATAATAAAGAAAGCTGCCTTTTTTATATTAAAAAGTAAGCCTTTTTTTATAACTTTCTTTAACTTATTTAATCTAACTAGCTCTTTAGCTAATTAAATTAAATAAATAAAATAACTTAAGTAAGCTAGATTTATATAATTAATTAAATTAATTAAAGTATAGTTAAAAATCCCTAGTTTAACTACTATTTTATTATTAATTTTACTTTTTTTATAGTTTAAATATAAAAGCAGTTAGTTATATACCTAGCTATATATATTTAATTAATAGAGTTATTATTAACTTTAGGTTAATTTAGCTTTTATTAATTAACTTATATAAAAGTTAACCTTTTTCCTTTATAAAACCTTACTATTACCTTACCTTTACTTTAAAACTCTATTTATAAATATACTTTAATTTTATATAATTAAGAAAATATAATATAAATAATTAGCTAAAATAATTATATTTTTAAGTTACTCTTTATATAAAGCTAAACCTATTAATATAATAAAAAAAGCTACTTTTTTATATTAAAAGGCAGGCTTTTTTTTATAGCCTTTTCTAGCTTATTTAATTTAACTAGCTTTCTAACTAGCTAAACTAAATAAATAAAATAACCTAAATAAGCTAGATCTATATAACTAATTAAGTTAATTAAAGTATAGTTAAAAATAGCTATTTTAATTAAACTAGATAGGCTTTTAAATAAGAAGTTCTTTTTAATAGCTATAGCTATTATATAAAGCTTATAATAATTTTTACTATTAGCCTAGTTTAGTATTAATTTAATTATAATAATAAGGTTATAGTTAGTTATATAATAGCCCTAATTAGGCTCTAGGCTTTTATATATAGCAGGTATTTTATTAATAGCTATAATTAATATTAGTAACTGTAATTAATAGTTAACTTAGTAAATATACTTTATAATAAGTATACTAGGCTTAGTATTTTTTTAATAAAAGTAAAGGAAAAAGGTTAATATAGCTATTAAAGGGTAATACTTATATTACTTAATTAAAGTAGTAATTATATTACTTAAAGTAAATAAACCTTAATTAATATTAACTTTTATAATTTTAGCTTACTATAAAGGCTTTACTATTTAAGCTATTATATAAAAAGTTAAAAGCTTAATAGCTTTAAATAAGGCTAATAATAATTAAAAAAAAAATAGTTAAAAATAGCTATTTTAATTAAGTTAAATAAGCTTTTAAATAAGAAGTTTTTTTTAATAGCTATAGCTATTATATAAAGCTTATAGTAATCTTTCCTATTAGCCTAACTTAGTATTAATTTAATTATAGTAATAAAGTTATAGTTAATTATATAATAACCTTAATTAAGCTTTAGGCTTTTATATAATACTTTATTAATAACTATAATTAATATTAGTAACTATAATTAATAATTAAAATAGTAAATATACTTTAAAAGTATAATAAATATATTAGGCTTAGTATTTTTTTAATAAAAATAAAAAAAAAAGGTTAATATAGCTATTAAAAAGTAATACTTATATTACTTAATTAAGGTAGTAATTATATTTCTTAAAATAAATAAACTTTAATTAATATTAACTTTTATAATTTTAACTTATTATAAAGGCCTTATTATTTAAGCTATTATATAAAAAGTTAAAAGCTTAATAGCCTTAAATAAGGCTAATAATAACTAAAAAAAAAGAAAATAAGGGTTTTAAATATATAAAATATATTTATTATATTAATTATTATTATTTTTTTAATTATTATTAGCCTTATTTAAAGCTATTAAGCTTTTAACTTTTTATATAATAGCTTAAATAATAAGGCCTCTATAATAAGCTAGAATTATAAAGCTTAAAATTAATTAAAGTTTATCTACTTTAAGTAATATAATTACTATCTTAATTAAGTAATATAAGTACTGCCCTTTAATAACTATATTAACCTTTTTCCTTTACTTTAGTTAAAAGATTAAAATAATACTAGGCCTAGTATACTTATTATACTTTTATTTAAAGGTTAATTAGACTTTAATTAAGTAAAAGATTAAGTATAAACTTATAAGTATATTTCTTAATTTAACTTTCTTTTTATTAATTATAGTTATTAATATCTATTAAAGCTATTAATATAATACTATAAAATAGCCTATAGCTATATAATTAGGCCTATTATATAATTAACTATAACTTTAATATAGCTATTAGGCCTACCTTATAAGTAACTAATAAAAAAGATCTAGAAAATATTTATATAATAATAGCTACTATTAAGAAAAACTTCTTATTAAGGTATTAATTTAACTTTATTAAAATAGCTATCTTTAACTATAAGTTAATTAAGTTAATTAGTTATATAGATTATTTAGCCTATTTTAATATAATTAACCTAGGCTAGGTCTATAATAAGCTTAAAAGCCTTTTAAACCTAAAGAGGGTCTTAAGGGAAGGTTATTTCTTTTAATTAGATTAAGTAGCCTTCTTTACTGCTTTTATAAGTAATTTAAATATATATAAAAAGTAGCTTTATAATATAACTAAAAGGGTTATTACTATAAAGAGGATCCTATTATTAATATAATAGGCTAGTTATAGTCTAAGATTATAATAATAAAAGGATAAAAGTAAAGTAATAGTAGGGTTTAAAGGTTTAAAGGAAAAAAGTTAACTTTTATATAAGTTAGTTAATAAAAGTTAAATTAACCTAAAGTTAATAATAACTAGCTCTATTAATTAAATATATATACCTAGATATATAATTAATTACTTTTATATCTAAACTATAAATAAAGTAAAATTAATAATAAAATAGTAATTAAACTAGGGATTAATTATTATAAGTAAATTAAAAGCTTTAAAAGACTTAATTAATTACTTAAAGTAAAATTAAGACTTATTAATAAAATAATAAGCTTTTATTATAGTTATTAAATCCTAAGTATTTATTAGCTATATTTACCCTTAATTTATATTCCTTATACTGCTCTGCATTGCCTTATAACCTGATCTAATCTATTACTAACCTACTGCTTGTTTAGTTAAATTATAAGGTTAAAGGCAGCAGCGCTATATAACCTTAAGACTTACTTTTAAAGTTATTATATTTTTTTAGTATTATATATAATGCCTTATATATAATATACTAAAAAATAAGCATTATATTATATTATTCTTATTATAAGACCTTATTAGCTATACCTTATATATTACTATAAAGATATTTTAACTTTTTTTTAATAGTTATTAAATTAAATAATAATAATAACTAATATTAAGTATAGTTTATAAAATTAAAATATATAATTAAAGTAATTAAATTAATAATATAAATATTATATTATAAGAATTAAAGGCTATTATAAAATAAAAAGAAGGAAATAAAAAAGGAAAAAAAAAGTAAAAAAGTAAATTATAAAATAAAAGTTTTAATATTAAAAGAAAAACTATAAATATTAGTAAATTAAAGCTAGTTTAATAAGTTAATAATAAATTAAATTAAATTATAAGGTAATATAAAGTAATATAAGGAATATAAATTAAAGGTAAATATAATTAATTAATACTTAAAAAAGAAAAACTATAAATATTAATAAGCTTAAGCTAGTTTTATAAGTTAATAATAAATTAAATTAAATTATAAAATAATATAAAGTAATATAAGAAATATAAATTAAAAGTAAATATAACTAATTAATACTTAAGATATATAAAGTATAGCTAATAAGGTCTTATATAATAAAAATAATATAATATAATACTTATTTTTTACTTTATTAAATTACTATTAATACTATTATTTATTACCTTAATATTAATTATTATTTTATAAAATAAATATACTTAATTAAGTAAATTCTATTTAATTAACTATAGCTTTATTTACTTACTAAAAAGCTCTTTTAACTTTAAAATAAAACTCTTTTTTATATATAAAATCTTTTTATTTTATATAATAAAAGAGTTATAGACTCTAGTAGTTAAGTTTTATAGCTCTTTAGCTAGTTAAGTAATATATTTATCTTAATTAAAATTACTTAAGATACTATAGCCTAAAGGTAACCTTATTAATTAAGTTTATTAAAATTTTAATCTAGCTAAAGACTTTATAATTAATACTTTTCCCTAGTTTAACTACTATTTTATTATTAGTTTTATTTTATTTATTTATATATAAAGGCAATTAATTATATATCTAGGTATATATATTTACTTAATAGAAGTTAATTTAGCTTTTATTAACTAACTTATATAAAAGTTAACTTTATTTCTTTAAACCTTTAAACCCTACTATTACCTTACCTTTATCCTAGAACTCTATATATAGATATACTGCTTTTTTACTATTATAATTTTAAACTATAACTAGCTTATTATTAATTTAAAAGCAGCTCCCTTTTTATCATAATAACCCTTTTAATTATATTAAAAAGCTACTTTTTATATATATTTAAGTTACTTATAAAAGTAATAAGGAAAGCTATTTAATTTCATTAAAAAAAATAACCTTCTTTTAAATCTCTTTTTAGCTTTTTAAAAGCTAATAGTTTATTATTAACTTAAGTTACTTTAATTAAGCTATAAAGATTTTTTTTTTTTTTTATTTACTATTAGCTTTATTTAAGGCTATTAAGCTTTTAACCTTTTATATAATAGCTTAAATAGTAAGGCCTCTATAGTAAGCTAGAATTATAAAGCTTAAAATTAGTTAAGGTTTATCTACCTTAAGTAATATAATTACTACCTTAACTAAGTAGTATAAGTACTGCCTTTTAGTAGCTATACTAACCTTCTTCCTTTACTTTAATTAAAAGATTTTTAATTAACCTTTATAATATACCAGGCCTAGTATACCTATTATAAAATACATTCCTTAACCTAACTTTCCTTTTATTAATTATAGTTATTAATATCTATTATAGCTACTAATATAATACCTATATAAAATAGCCTATAGCTATATAATTAAGCCTACTATATAATTTACTATAACTTTAATATAGCTATTAGGCCTACTATAAAGGTAGCTAATAAGAAAAAATATAAAAAGTTATATATAATAGTAATTATTATTAAAAAGAACTTTTTATTAAGGTATTAATTTAACTTTATTAAGATAGCTATTTTTAATTATAATCTAATTAATATAATTTATTATATAAGCCTTTTTAGCTTAATTAATATAACCTAGGTTAATAATAAGCTATTAGCTTTTAAAGACTTAAAAAGAGACTTAAAAGAAGGTTATCCTTTTTAATTAGACTAAGTAGCCTTCTTTACTACTTTTATAGGTAACTTAAATATATATACCTAAATATATAATTAACTACCTTTATATTTAAACTGTAAATAAAGTAAAATTAATAATAAAATAGTAGTTAAACTAAGGATAAAGATTTATATAATAAATTAACTTAATTAAGCTATAATTAAAAATAGCTATTTTAATAAAATTAAATTAATACTTTAATAAAAAGCTTTTTTTAATAATAGCTATTATTATATATAACTTTTTATATTTTTTTTTAATTATCTTTATAATAAGTCTAATAGTTATATTAAAATTATTTACTATTAATACTACTATTTATTACCTTAGTATTAGTTATTATTTTATAAAGTAAATATAATTAGTTAGGCAAATTCTATTTAATTAACTATAGCTTTATTTACCTACTAAAAGGCTCTTTTAACTTTTAAATAAAACTCTTTCTTATATACTAAATTTTTTATCCTATATAATTAACTTTAATAGAATTTTCTAAGTAATTCTATTATATATAAACTTTAAATACTACTTATAAAAAGCATACCTCTAGGTTTATAAGGATTATACTTATAAGATTAATAATTATTATAATCTAAAGGCTATAATAAGTCTTTAATTTATTAATTTAATAATTTATTATTAAGCCTAAAGTATTAATATATTATTACTTAATATTTAAAAGTAATATCTTACTTTAGTATTAACTTTAAATAGTATTAAAATTAAAGTCTAAGTAATAAAGTATCTTATACTTAAATCTAATTAGGCTAAGTAATTACTTATCTATCTAACTATTATAGCTAATTATAAATACTTTCTTTACTAGCTTTTATATCTATATTCTAGCCTTTAGGGTTATACTTTAGATAAAGTTTATAATATTATTATTATTAATCTTTTAGCTATAGCTAGATAGGGGTAAGGATTATATATTTAGTTAGTTAATAGTTTAAGGTTATAGGCTATTTAAGTTTAATATCTTAACTATAATTAAGGTTAGTAGTATTAATTTAATATAATTAGGGTAAAGAACTTATAGATAACCTAGGCTTAGTTAGTTCTTTAATAATTTTATAATTATTATAATAACTTTATTAAGCAATAGATAGATTAGGAAAGGTTAAGGTTATAAGGGAGTTATAGATCTTATTAATTAAGCTTTTTTATAACTTTTTAACTAGTTAGGTAATATATTTATTTTAATTAGAGTTACTTAAGATACTATAGCCTAAAAATAACCTTATTAATTAAGTTTATTAAGATTTTAGTTTAGCTAGAGACTTTATAGTTAATACTTTTATAGCTATTATTAGAATATCTAGGTCTTATTTATTAGTTATTACTAGGTTAAGGCTATAAAATATTAAAATTATAGTAAGTTATATAATAAGCCTAATTATATAGTTATAAGCTATTTTATATAATATTATATTAATAGCTATAATAGATATTAGTAACTATAATTTATAGGTTAATAAATATACTTTATAATAAGTATATTTTTAATTTAAATTACTATTTTATTATTAATTTTACTTTATTTATTTAAATATAAAAGCAGTTAGTTAAATACTTAAATATATATATTTAATTAATAAAGCTAATTATTATTAACTTTAAGTTAATTTAACTTTTACTAATTAACTTATATAAAAGTTAACCTTTTTTTTTTAATTTTAACTTTTATAAAAGCTTTAAACCTTACTATTACCTTACTTTTATTTAACTTTATATATAAATATATTACCTTTATATTAATAATAAGATTCTTTTTATAATAATAACCCTTTTAATTATATTATATAGCTACTTTTTATATATATTTAAGCCTAAATATCCCTAATTTAACTACTATTTTATTATTAATTTTACTTTATTTATAGTTTAAATATAAAAGTAGTTAATTATATACCTAAGTATATATATTTAATTAATAGAGTTATTATTAACTTTAAGTTAATTTAACTTTTATTAATTAACTTATATAAATAGAGTTAACTTTATTCCTTTAAACCTTTAATCTAACCTTACTATTACCTTACTTTTATCTAACTTTATATATAAATATACTGCCTTTACTAATTTAAAAGTAGCTCCCCTTTTACTATAATAACCCTTTTAGCTATATTAAGAAGCTACTTTTTATATATATTTAAGTTACCTATAAAAGTAGTAAAGAAAGCTATTTAATCTAATTAAAAAGGAAGACTTTCCCTTAAGTATTCCTTTAAGTCTTTAAAAGCTAATAGCTTTTTATTAACTTAAGTTATATTAATTAAGCTATAAGGGTTTATATAATAAATTAACCTAATTAAGCTATAATTAAAAATAATTATCTTAATAAAATTAAATTAATACTTTAATAAAAAGTTCTTTTTAATAGTAGTTACTATTATATATAACTTTTTATATTTCTTTTTATTAATTACCTTTATAGTAAGCCTAATAGTTATATTAAAGTTATAGTAAGTTATATAGTAGGCCTAATTATATAACTATAGGCTATTTTATATAAGTATTATATTAATAGCTTTAATAGATATTAGTAACTATAATTAATAAATTAGGGAATATATTTTATAATAGGTATATTAGGCTTAATATTCTTTTAACTAAAGTAAAGGAAGAAGGTAAGTATAGCTATTAAGGAGTCAACCTATAGGTAGTACTTATATTACTTAATTAAAGTAATAATTATATTACTTAAAGTAAATAAACTTTAATTAATATTAATTCTTATAATTCTAGCTTACTATAAGGGCCTTACTATTTAAGCTATTATATAAAAAATTAAAAGCTTAATAGCCTTAAATAAGGCTAATAATAACTAAAAAAAAAAAAAAAAAAGCCTAAGTATTTATTAATTATATTTACTTTTAATTTATATTCTTTATATTACTTTATATTACTTTATAACTTAATTTAATTTATTATTAATTTATTAAATTAGCTTTAATTTACTAATATTTATAGTTTTTTTTTTAATATTAAAACCTTTATTTTTTAATTTACTTTTTTATTTCTTTTTTTTTTTTATTTTCCTTTTTTTATATTATAATTACCTTTAATTTTAATAATATAATATTTATATTTATAATTTAATTATTATAATTATATATTTTAATTTTATAAACTATAATTAATATTAATTATTATTATTACTTAATATAATACTATTAATAAAAGCTTACTATTACTTTAATAAATATTAACTTTATTTTAAGTAATTTATTAAGTCTTTTAACTCTAGTTTAATTACTATTTTATTATTAATTTTACTTTATCTATAGTTTAAATATAAAGGCAGTTAGTTATATACCTAGGTATATATATTTAATTAATAGAAGTTAATTTAGCTTTTATTAACTAATTTATATAAAAGTTAACTTTCTTCTTTTAATTCTAACTTTTATAAAACCTTTAAACCCTACTATTACTTTACCTTTATCCTAGAACTTTATATATAAATATACTACCCTTATATTAATAATAAGATCCTCTTTATAATAATAACCCTTTTAACTATATTATAAAGCTACTTTTTATATATATTTAAATTACTTATAAAAACAGTAAAAAAAACTACTTAATTTAATTAAAAAAGATAACTTTCTTTTAAAACCCTTTTTTAATTTAAAAGGCTTATAAGCTTATTATAAACCTAACTTAAGTTAATTATATTAAAATAAGCTAAATAATCTATATAATTAATTAATTTAATTAACTTATAATTAAAAATAGCTATTTTAATAAGGTTAAATTAATACTTTAATAAGAAGCTTTTAGCTACTTATAAGGCAGGCTTAATAGCTATATTAAGGTTATAGCTAGTTATATAGTAGGCCTAATTATATAGCTATAGGCTATTTTATACAATAAGTATTATATTAGTAGCTTTAATAGATATTAGTAACTATAATTAATAGGGAAAGTTAAGTTAGGGAATATACTTTATAATAAGTATATTAAGCTTAGTATTCTTTTAACTAAAGTAAAGGAAAAAGGTTAATATAACTATTAAGGGGTAAACCTATAGGTAGTACTTATATTACTTAATTAAGGTAATAATTATATTACTTAAGGTAAATAAACTTTAATTAATTTTAAGCTTTATAATTCTAGCTTATTATAAAAGCCTTACTATTTAAGCTATTATATAAAAAGTTAAAAACTTAATAGCTTTAAATAAGGCTAATAATAACTAAAAAAAAAAAATAGTTATTAATATTAATTATATAATATAATATTTTTAAATAGTTTTTATAGTTTTTAACTTATTTAAAATTAAGCTTTTAAAGTTAAAGGTTTAATATTAATTACTTTAATTAAGTAATAATAAAAAAAGCTTTTAATTTACTAAAGTTAAAAAAAATATCTTTTTATATTTATAAATTAAAGCTATTTATTTAATTAAATTATAAAGTTAAAAGTAATATTATTAAAAAGATAAAATATCTTTATAGTAATATATAAGATATAGCTAATAAGGTCTTATAATAAAAATAATATAATATAATACTTATTTTTTAATATATTATATATAAAGTATTATATATAATATTAAAAAATATAATAACTTTAAAAATAAGTCTTAAAGTTATATAATACTGCCTTTAACCTTATAATCTAATTAAATAAATAGCCTTAATTTATAAGTATAAAAAGATATTTTCCTTAGCTTTAATAAGCTAAAGGCCTTCTTTATTATTACCTAATTAAAGTAATTAATACTAAAGCTTTAACCTTAAAAGCCTAATTTTAAATAAACTAAAAACTATAAAAACTATCTAAAAATACTATATTATATAATTAGTATTAATAGTTATAACTATCTTATTATAGTAATTAATACTTATATAAATAGTAATCTAACTAATATTAATAATCTTAATATTAATAATATCTTTAATTTATATACTTTCTTTTAATATTTAAATATTATAAATAAAAACTTATTATATATTAATAAATTAATATTAATATAATAAATTAATCTTATAATCTTTAATTATATTATAAGGCTTTTAAATATATAAAATATATTTATTATATTAATTATTATAAATAAATTAAAAGCTTTAAAAAACCTAATTAATTACTTAAAGTAAAATTAAAATTTATTAATAAAATAATAAGCTTTTATTATAGCTATTAAATTAAATAATAATAATAGCTAATACTAAATATAATTTATAAAATTAAAATATATAATTAAAGTAATTAAATTAATAATATAAATATTATATTATAGGAATTAAAGGCTATTATAAAGTAAAAAAAAGGAAATAAAAAAGGAAAAAAAAGTAAAAAAATAAATTATAAAATAAAGGTTTTAATATTAAAAGAAAAACTATAAATATTAATAAATTAAAGCTAGCTTAGTAAATTAATAATAAATTAAATTAGGTTATAAAGTAATATAAAGTAATATAAAGAATATAAATTAAAAGTAAATATAACTAATTAATATTTAAAAAAGTAATATTATATAATTTTAAAACTTACTTTTAAAATTATTATATTTTTTAATATTATATATAATACTTTATATATAATATATTAAAAAATAAATATTATATTATATTATTTTTATTATAAAACTTTATTAACTATATCTTATATATTATTATAAAAATATTTTATTTTTTTTAATATTATTTTTATTATAAGACTTTATTAACTATACTTTATATATTTTAAGTATTAATTAGGTATATTTACTTTTAATTTATATTCCTTATATTACTTTATATTACCTTTTAACTTAATTTAATTTATTATTAATCTCCTAAGCTAGCTTTAGTTTACTAATCTTTATAGTTTTTCTTTTAATATTAAAACCTTTATTTTATAATTTACCTTTTTATTTCTTTTTTTTTTTTTATTTCCTTTTTTTTACTTTATAATAGCCTTTAATTCTTATAATATAATATTTATATTATTAATTTAATTACTTTAATTATATATTTTAACTTTATAAATTATATTTAATATTAGCTATTATTATTACTTAATTTAATAACTATAATAAAAGCTTATTATTTTATTAATAAGTTTTAATTTTACTTTAAGTAATTAACTAGGTTTTTTAAAGCTTTTAATTTACTTATAATAGTTAATATAATAAATATATTTTATATATTTAAAAGCTTTATAATATAATTAAAAATTATAAAATTAACTTATTATATTAATATTAATTAATTAATATATAATAAATCTTTATTTATAATATTTAAATATTAAAAAAAAGTATATAAATTAAAGATATTATTAATATTAAGATTATTAATATTAATTAGATTATTATTTATATAAGTATTAATTACTATAATAAGATAGTTATAGCTATTAATATTAATTATATAATATAATATCTTTAAATAATCTTTATAATTTCTAGTTTATTTAAAATTAGGCTTTTAAAGTTAAAGCTTTAATATTAATTACTTTAATTAAGTAATAATAAAAAAAGCCTTTAGCTTATTAAAGCTAAAAAAAATATCTTTTTATATTTATAAATTAAGACTACTTATTTAATTAAATTATAAAGTTAAAGGTAATATTATATAGCTTTAAAACTAACTTTTAAAGTTATTATATTTTTTAATATTATATATAATACTTTATATATAATATATTAAAAAATAAGTATTATATTATATTATTCTTATTATAAGACCTTATTAGCTATACTTTATATATTATTATAAAGATATTTTATCTTTTTAATACTTTATATATTATTATAAAAATATTTTTACTTTTTTTAATATATATTTAAGTTTAAGCTTATAAAGGTAGTAAAAAAAGCTCTTTAATTTAATTAAAAGGAATAACCTTCTTTTAAAACTTTAAGTTTAAAAGGCTTATAAGCTTATTATAGACTTAACTTAAGTATATTATATTAAAATAGGCTAAATAATTTATATAATTAGTTAACTTAATTAACTTATAGTTAAAGATAGCTTTTTTAATAAAGTTAAATTAATACCTTAATAAAAAGTTCTTTTTAATAGTAATTACTATTATATATAATTTTTTATATTTTTTCTTTTTACTTATTTTTATAATAAGCTTAATAACTATATTAAAGTTATAATAAGTTATATAATAAGCTTAATTATATAGCTATAGGCTATTTTATATAATAAGTATTATATTTATAGCTATAGTATATATTAGTAACTATAATTAATAAGTTAAGGAATATACTTTATAATAAGTATACTAGGCCTATTTTTTAATTAAAGTAAAGAAAGAAAGTTAATATAACTATTAAAAGGTAAATAGTACTTATATTATTTAATTAAAGTAATAATTATATTACTTAAGATAAATAAACTTTAATTAATTTTAAGCTTTATAATTCTAGCTTATTATAAAGGCCTTACTATTTAAGCTATTATATAAAAAGTTAAAAGCTTAATAGCTTTAAATAAAACTAATAGTAATTAAAAAAAGAAATATTAAATAATAATAATAGTTAATATTAGCTATAATTTATAAAATTAAAATCCTAAGTATTAATTAACTATATTTACTTTTAATTTATATTCTTTATATTACTTTATATTATTATATAACTTAAATTAATTTATTATTAACTTATTAAGCTAGCTTTAGCTTACTAATATTTATAGTTTTTCCTTTAATACTAAAACCTTTATTTTATAATTTACTTTTTTACTTTTTTTTCCTTTTTATTTTTTTTTTTTTATTTTATAATAACCTTTAATTTTTATAATATAATATTTATATTATTAATTTAATTACTTTAATTATATATTTTAATTTTATAAATTATACTTAATATTAGCTATTAATATTACTTAATTTAATAACTATAATAAAAGCTTATTATTTTATTAATAAATCTTAATTTTATTTTAAATAATTAGCTAAATTTTTTAAAGCTTTTAATTTACTTATAATAATTAATATAATAAATATATTTTATATATTTAAAAGCCTTATAATATAATTAAAGATTATAAAATTAACTTATTATATTAACATTAATTTATTAATATATAATAAATCTTTATTTATAATATTTAAATACTAAAAGAAAATATATAAATTAGAAATATTATTAATATTAAGATTATTAATATTAATTAAATTACTATTTATATAAGTATTAATTCCTATAATAAAATAGTTATAATTATTAATATTAATTATATAATATTATATTTTTAAATAGTTTTTATAATTTCTAATTTATTTAAAATTAAGCTTTTAAAGTTAAAGCTTTAATATTAATTACTTTAATTAAGTAATAATAAAAAAAGCTTTTAACTTACTAAAATTAAAAAAAATATCTTTTTATATTTATAAATTAAAGCTATTTATTTAATTAAATTATAAAATTAAAGGTAATATTATATAATTTTAAAACTTATTTTTAAAATTATTATATTTTTTAATATTATATATAATACTTTATATATAATATATTAAAAAATTAATATTATATTATATTATTTTTATTCTAAAACCTTATTAATTATACTTTATATATTATTATAAAGATATTTTATTTTTTATTAATAAAATTAAAATATATAATTATAATAATTAAATTATAAATATAAATATTATATTATAAAAATTAAAAGCCTTTATTAAATTATTATTAATATTACTATTTATTATTTTAGCTTTAATTATTATTTTATAAAATAAATATACTTAATTAAGTAAATTCTATATAATTAACTATAGCTTTATTTACCTATTAAAAGGCTTTTTTAATATTTAAATAAAACTCTTTTTTATATATTAAATTTTTTATTTTATATAATTAACTTTAATAGAATTTTTTAAGTAATCTTATTATATATAAACTTTAAATATTATTTATAAAAAGTATATTTTTAAGTTTATAAGGATTATAATTATAAGATTAATAATTATTATAATTTAAAAGCTATAATAGGCTTTTAATTTAATAATTTAAGTATTTATTAAGCTTAAAGTATTAATATATTTATATTTAATATTTAAAAATAGTATTTTATTTTAATATTAATTTTAAATAATATTAAAATTAAAATTTAAATAATAAAATAATTTATATTTAAATCTAATTAAATTAAGTAATTATTTATTTATTTAATTATTATAGTTAATTATAAATACTTTTTTTACTAATTTTTATATTTATATTTTAGCTTTTAAAGTTATATTTTAAATAAAGTTTATAATATTATTATTATTAATCTTTTAGCTATAATTAAGTAAAAGTAAAGATTTTATATTTAATTAATTAATAATTTAAAGTTATAAGCTATTTAAGTTTAATATTTTAATTATAATTAAAGTTAATAGTATTAATATAATATAATTAAAATAAAAAACTTATAAATAACTTAAATTTAATTAATTTTTTAATAATTTTATAATTATTATAATAAGTATTTTTATTATATAATAAATAAATTAGGAAAAGTTAAGGTTATAAAAGAGTTATAAATCTTATTAATTAAGCTTTTTTATAGCTTTTTAGCTAATTAAATAATATATTTATTTTAATTAAAATTACTTAAAATACTATAATTTAAAAGTAACTTCAGTAATTAAGTTTATTAAGATTTTAATTTAGCTAAAGACTTTATAGTAAATACTTTTATAGCTATTATTAAAATATCTAAGTCCTATTTATTAGTTATTACTAGGTTAAAGCTATAAAAAAAAAATTAAAAGTTATTATAATATAAAAAAAAGGAAATAAAAAGTAAAAAAGTAAATTAAAAAATAAAACTTTTAGTATTAAAAGAAAAACTATTAAAAAGATAAAATATCTTTATAATAATATATAAAGTATAGCTAATAAGGTCTTATAATAAAAATAATATAATATAATACTTATTTTTTAATATATTATATATAAGATATTATATATAATATTAAAAAATATAATAACTTTAAAAGTAAATCTTAAGGTTATATAAAATTACTTTTAATTTTATAATTTAATTAAATTAATAGCTTTAATTTATAAATATAAAAAGATATTTTTTTTTAATTTTAGTAAATTAAAGGCTTTTTTTATTATTATTTAATTAAAGTAATTAATACTAAAGCTTTAACTTTAAAAGCTTAATTTTAAATAAACTAAAAATTATAAAAATTATTTAAAGATATAATATTATATAATTAGTATTAATAGCTATAACTATTTTATTATAGTAATTAATATTTATATAAATAATAATTTAATTAATATTATAATAATTTAAATATTATTAATATTTTTAATTTATATTAAAAAGATAAAATATCTTTATAGTAATATATAAAGTATAGCTAATAAGGTCTTATAATAAGAATAATATAATATAATATTTATTTTTTAATATATTCTATATAAGGTATTATATATAATATTAAAAAATATTTATAAGGGAGTTATAGACCCTATTAGTTAAGCTTTATAGCTCTTTAGCTAGTTAGGTAATATATTTATCTTAATTAAAGTTACTTAAAATACTATAGCCTAAAAGTAACCTTATTAATTAAGTTTATTGAGATTTTAGTCTAGCTAAAGACTTTATAGTTAATACTTTTATAGCTATTATTAAAATATCTAGGTCTTATTTATTAATTATTACTAAATAAAAGCTATAAAATATTAAAAAATATAATAACTTTAAAAGTAAGTTTTAAAGTTATATAATACTACTTTTAACTTTATAATCTAATTAAATAAATAGCTTTAATTTATAAATATAAAAAGATATTTTTTTTAATTTAATTAAATTAAAGGCCTTTTTTATTACTACTTAATTAAAGTAATTAATACTAAAGCTTTAACTTTAAAAGCTTAATTCTAAATAAGTTAAAAACTATAAAAACTATTTAAAAATACTATACTATATAATTAATATTAATAGCTATAACTATCTTATTATAATAATTAATACTTATATAAATAGTAATTTAATAAATATTAATAATTTTAATATTAATAATATCTTTAATTTATATACTTTCTTTTAATATTTAAATATTATAAATAAAGATTTACTATATATTAATAAATTAATATTAATATAATAAGTTAATCTTATAATCTTTAATTATATTATAAGGCTTTTAAATATATAATATATATTTATTATATTAACTATTATAAGTAAATTAAAAGCCTTAAAAAACCTAGCTAATTACTTAAAGTAAGATTAAGACTTATTAATAAAGTAATAAGCTTTTATTATAGCTATTAAATTAAATAATAATAATAGCTAATATTAAGTATAATTTATAAAGTTAAAATATATAATTAAAGTAATTAAATTAATAATATAAATATTATATTATAAGAATTAAAGGCTATTATAAGATAAAAGAAAAGAAAAAAAAAAATAAATAAATTAGCCTTATTTAAGGCTATTAAGCTTTTAACTTTTTATATAATAGCTTAAATAGTAAGGCCTTTATAGTAAGCTAAAATTATAAAAGTTAATATTAGTTAAGGTTTATTTACCTTAAGTAATATAATTACTACCTTAATTAAGTAATATAAGTACTACCTATAAGTTTACCCCTTAATAGCTATATAAACCTTATTCCTTTACTTTAATTAAAAGACTAAAATAATACTAGGCTTAATATACCTATTATATTAAAGTATATTTACTAACTTAATTATTAATTATAGTTACTAATATTAATTATAGCTACTAATAGGATACTTATTATATATAAGAGCCTAAAGCCTAATTAAAGCTATTATATAATTAACTATAACCTTATTATTATAATAAAATTAGTATTAAGTTAGGCTAATAAGGAAGATTATTATAAGCTTTATATAATAGCTATAGCTATTAAGAAGAACTTCTTATTTAAAAGCTTATTTAACTTAATTAAAATAGCTATTTTTAATTATATTTTAATTAACTTAATTAGTTATATAAATTTAGCTTATTTAAGTTATTTTATTTATTTAGTTTAGCTAGTTAAAAAGCTAGCTAGATTAAATAAACTAGAAAAAGTTATAAAAAAAAGCTTACTTTTTAATATAAAAAAAGTAGCTTTTTTTATTATATTAATAGGTTTAGCTTTATATAAAAAGTAGCTTAAGAATATAATTATAAAGGTTAATTATTTATATTATATTTTCTTAATTATATAAAATTAAAGTATATTTATAAATAGAGTTAGGTAAAGGTAAGGTAATAGTAAGGTTTAAAGGTTTAAAGGTATAAAGTTAACTTTATTACTTTATATAAGTTACTTAATAAAAGCTAAATTAACCTAAAGTTAATAATAACTAACTCTATTAATTAAATATATATACTTAGGTATATAACTAACTGCTTTTATATCTAAATTATAAATAAAGTAAAATTAATATTAAAATAGTAATTAAACTAGGGATATTTTTATTTTAATATTATTAAAAAAGTTAAAATATTTTTATAGTAATATATAAAGTATAGCTAATTAAGTCTTATAGTAAAAATAAGATAATATAATACTTATTTTTTAATATATTATATATAAGGTATTATATATAATATTAAAAAAATATAATAACTTTAAAAATAAGTTTTAAAATTATATATTACTATTACTTTTAACTTTATAATTTAATTAAATAAGTAGCTTTAATTTATAAATATAAAAAGATATTTCTTTTAACTTTAGTAAGCTAAATACCTTTTTTATTATTATTTAATTAATATAATTAATATTAAAGCTTTAACTTTAAAAGCCTAATTTTAAATAAATTAAAGATTATAAAAATTAATATAAAATATAATATTATATAATTAATATTAATAATAGCTATAACTATTTAATTAAGGTAATTAATACTTATATATCTAGCCTTTTAATTAAAATCTATAGCTTTAAGTTTAATATTATATTAGTTTTTTAATCTTTTTTAAGGTATTATAAAATTATAAGAAAATACCTATTATATATTAATAAATTATTAATAATATAGTAAGTTAATTTTATAATTTTTAATTATTAAATATAGTTATTTAATATTAATAAAAATAGAGCTAAAAATAAAGCCTTTAGTAATTATATTATAGATTAAATATATATATTAAAGGATTTAATAAATTACTTAAAATAGGGTTAATATTTATTAAAATAATAATAGGCTTTTATTAATAGTATTATATTAAGTAATAGTAATAGTTAATATTAGCTATAGTTTATAAAGTTAAGATATATAATTATAATAATTAAATTATAAATATAAATATTATATTATAGGAATTAAAGGCTATTATAATATAAAGGAAAGGAAGTAAGGGGTAAAAAGGTAATTTAAAAAATAAAGGTTTTAGTATTAAGGGAAAAACTATAAATATTAGTAGGCTAAAAATAGCTTAGTAAGTTAGTAATAAATTAAATTAAGTTATAAGGTAATATAAAGTAATATAAAGAATATAAATTAAGAAAAAATATAGTTAATAAATACTTAAGAAAGTTTATATATAATAAAATTACTTAAAAAATTCTATTAAAGTTAATTATATCCCTAGTTTAATTACTATTTTATTATTAATTTTACTTTATCTGCAGTTTAGATATAAAGGCAGTTAATTATATGCCTAGATATATATATTTAATTAATAGAGTTATTATTAACTTTAGGTTAATTTAATTTTTACTAACTAACTTATATAAAAGTTAACTTTATTCCTTTAAACCTTTAAACCTTACTATTACCCTGCCTTTATCCTAGAACTCTATATATAGATATACTGCCCTTTTATTATTATAGTTTTAGACTATAACTAGCTTATTATTAATTTAAAAGCAGCTCCCTTTTTACTATAATAACCCTTTTAGCTATATTAAGAAGCTACTTTTTATATATATTTAAGTTTAGGCCTATAAAGGTAGTAAAAAAGGCTACCTAATTTAATTAAAAAGGAAGACTTTTCTTTAAGTATCTCTTTAAGTCTTTAAAACCTAATAATTTATTATTAACTTAAGTTATATTAATTAAGTTATAAGGATTTATATAATAGATTAACTTAATTAAGCTATAATTAAAAATAGCTATTTTAATAAGGTTAAATTAATACCTTAATAAGAAGTTCTTTCTAATAGTAGCTACTATTATATATAACTTTTTATATTCCTTCCTATTAGCTACCCCTATAGCAGGCCTAATAGCTATATCAAGGTTATACAGGCATCGTGTCGGTGGCTATGATAGATATTAGCAACTGTAACCAACAGGTATAGAAAGTTAGGTTAGGGAACGTACTTAATGGAAGTGTGATAGGTGCACCAGGCCCGGTATTATCTTAGTCTTTTGACTGGGGTAAAGGAAGAAGGTTAGCACAGCTGCCGAGGGGCGGTACTTATACTGCTTAGTTAAGGCAGCAATTGCGCTACTTAAGGCAGATAAACCTTAACTAATTTTAAGCTTTATAATTCTAGCCTACTATAGAGGCCTTATAATTTAAGCTATTATATAAAAAGTTAAAAGCTTAATAGCCCTAAATAAGGCTAATAGTAACTAAAAAAAAAAAAAAGTTAATTATATAAAATAAAAAATTTAATATATAGTAAAAGGTTTTATTTAAAAGTTAAAAAAGCCTTTTAGTAAGTAAATAAAGCTATAATTAATTTAATAGAATTTACTTAATAAATTATATTTACTTTATAGAATTATAACTAATATTAAAGTAATAAATAGTAGTATTAATAGTAATTTAATAAAGGTTAAAAATTATTATAATTTTAAAAGCTTAAAGCTTTTATAATAATTGTTAAATTACTATTTTTTTATCTTAAAATTAATTATAATTTAAAGGTATTTTAAAATAATATTAAAAAGAAATATTAGTTTTTTATAATCTTTTTTAATAATATTTAATAAGCTTTTAGTAGTTTTATATATTTATTTTTAATAATTAATTAAAATTAAAGGTATTTTCTCCTTGATTTAATTACTATTTTATTATTAATTTTACTTTATTTATTTAAATATAAAGGCAGTTAGTTATATACTTAAGTATATATATTTAATTAATAGAAGTTAATTTAACTTTTATTAATTAACTTATATAAAAGTTAACTTTATTCTTTAAATTTTAACTTTTATAAAACCTTTAAACCCTACTATTACCTTACCTTTATCCTTTTACTATTATAGTTTTAAACTATAACTAGCCTATTATTAATTTAAAAGTAGCTTTCTTTTTACTATAAGAACTCTTTTAGCTATATTAAGGAGCTACTTTTTATATATATTTAAGCCTATAAAGGCAATAAAGAAAGCTATTTAATTTAATTAAAAGAAATAACTTTCTTTTAAGTCTCTTTTTAGCTCTTTAAAAGCTAATAGCTTTTTATTAATTTAAGTTATATTAATTAAACTATAAAAGTTTATATAATAAATTAACTTAATTAAGCTATAATTAAAAATAGTTATTTTAATAAGATTAAATTAGTACTTTAATAAGAAGTTCTTTTTAATAGTAATTACTATTATATATAACTTTTTATATTTTTTTTTATTAATTACTCTTATAATAAGCCTAATAGTTATATTAAGGTTATAGTAAGTTATATAATAGGCTTAATTATATAACTATAGGCTATTTTATATAGTAGGTATTATATTAGTAGCTATAATAAATATTAGTAACTGTAATTAATAGGTATATAGAAAGTTAAGTTAAGGAATATACTTTATAATAGGTATACTAGGCCTAGTATTCTTTTAATTAAGGTAAAGGAAAAAGGTTAATATAGCTATTAAGGGACCTATAGGCAGTACTTATATTACTTAGTTAAGGCAGTAATTATATTACTTAAGGTAAATAAACCTTAATTAATATTAACTCTTATAAATTCTAGCTTATTATAAAGGCTTTATTATTTAAGCTATTATATAAAAAGTTAAAAGCTTAATAGCCTTAAATAAGGCTAATAGTAATTAAAAAAAAAAATAATTATAAAATTATTAAATAATTAACTAAACTTAAGTTATTTATAAGTTTTTTATTTTAATTATTTTTTTATAGCCTTAACTTAGTAATAATTAATAAATAAGACTTAGATATTTTAATAATAATTATAAAAGTATTAACTATAAAGTCTTTAGCTAAACTAAAGTCTTATTAAATTTAATTAATAAAGTTACTTTTAAGCTATAATATTTTAAGTAACTTTAATTAAAATAAATATATTATTTAATTAGCTAAAAAGTTATAAGAAAGCTTAATTAATAAAGTCTATAACTTTCTTATAACTTTAACTTTTTTTAATTTATCTATTACTTAATAAAGTTATTATAATAATTATAAAATTATTAAAAAATTAACTAAACTTAAGTTATTTATAAGTTTTTTATTTTAATTATTTTATTAAATTAATACTATTAACTTTAATTATAGTTAAGATATTAAACTTAAATAGCCTATTTTTTTTTAATTACTATTAGCCTTATTTAAGGCTATTAAGCTTTTAACTTTTTATATAATAGCTTCAATAGTAAGGCCCCTATAGTAAGCTAGAATTATAAAGCTTAAAATCAGTTAAGGTTTATTTACCTTAAGTAGTATAATTACTGCCTTAACTAAGCAGTATAAGTACTGCCTGCAAGTCCCTTAGTAACTATACTAACCTTCTTCCTTTACCCTAGTTAAAAGATCTTTAATTAACCTTTATAATATACTAGGCTTAATATACCTATTACACTTCTATTAAGTACATTCCCTGACCTAACTTTCCTTATATTTATTAATTACAGTTACTAATATTTATTAAAGCTACTAATATAATACCTACTATATAAAATAGCTTATAGCTATATAATTAGGCCTACTATATAACTAGCTATAACCTTAATATAGCTATTAGGCCTACCTTATAAATAACTAATAAAGAAAATCTAAAAAATATTTATATAATAATAGCTACTATTAAAAAGAACTTCTTATTAAAGTATTAATTTAACCTTATTAAGATAGCTATTTTTAACTATAAGTTAATTAAGTTAATTAGTTATATAGATTATTTAGCCTATTTTAGTATAATTAACTTAAGTTAAGTTTATAATAAGCTTATAAGCCTTTTAAACCTAAAGAGGGTCTTAAGGAAAGGTTATTTCTTTTAATTAAATTAAGTAGCTTTCTTTACTGCTTTTATAAGTAATTTAAATATATATAAAAAGTAGCTTTATAATATAGCTAAAAGGGTTATTACTATAGAGGGGATCCTGTTATTAATATAAAGATAAAGGCAGGGTAATAGCAGGGTTCTATAAAGGAAGAAGGTTAACTCTATTTATGTAAGTTAGTTAGTAAAAGCTAAATTGACCGGAAGTTAATAATGATTCTATTAATTAAATATATATACCTAAGCATATAACTAACTGCCCTTATATCTGAACTATAAATAAAGTAAAATTAATAATAAAATAGTAGTTAAACTAGGGTTAAATAGCCTATAACCTTAAACTATTAATTAATTAAATTTATAATCTTTACCTTTACTTAGCTATAGTTAAAAGGTTAATAATAATAATATTATAAACCTTATTAAAAATATAACCTTTAAGGCTAAAATTAAAGTATAAAAATTAATAAAAAAAGTATTTATAATTAACTATAATAGTTAAATAAATAAATAATCCTAAGTATTAATTAGCTATATTTACCTTTAATTTATATTCTTTATATTACTTTATATTACTTTATAATTTAATCTAATTTATTATTAACTTATTAAGCTAGCTTTAGCTTATTAATATTTATAGTTTTTCTTTTAATACTAAAACTTTTATTTTATAATTTACCTTTTTACTTCTTTTTTCCTTTTTACTTTTTTTCTTTTATTTTATAATAGCCTTTAATTCCTATAATATAATATTTATATTATTAATTTCCTAAATATTAATTAGCTATATTTACCTTTAATTTATATTCTTTATATTACTTTATATTACTTTATAATTTAATTTAATCTATTATTAACCTATTAAGCTAGCTTTAGCTTATTAATATTTATAGTTTTTTCTTTAATATTAAAACTTTTATTTTATAATTTATATTTTTACTTTTTTTTTTTTTTATTTCTTTTTTTTTACTTTATAATAGCTTTTAATTTTTATAATATAATATTTATATTATTAATTTAATTACTTTTATTATATATTTTAATTTTATAAATTATACTTAATATTAGCTATTATTATTACTTAATTTAATAAATATAATAAAAGCCTATTACTTTATTAATAAATCTTAATTTTACTTTAAGTAATTAACTAGGTTTTTTAAAGTTTTTAATTTACTTATAATAATTAATATAATAAATATATTTTTTATATTTAAAAGCTTTATAATATAATTAAAAATTATAAAATTAACTTATTATATTAATATTAATTTATTAATATATAATAAGTTTTTATTTATAATATATAAATATTAAAAAAAGATATATAAATTAAAAATATTATTAATATTAAAATTATTAATATTAATTAAATTACTATTTATATAAGTATTAATTATTATAATAAAATAGTTATAGCTATTAATATTAATTATATAATATAATATTTTTAAATAATTTTTATAGTTTTAAGCTTATTTAAAATTAAGCTTTTAAAATTAAAGCTTTAATATTAATTATTTTAATTAAGTAATAATAAAAAAAGCCTTTAACTTATTAAAGCTAAAGAAAATATTTTTTTATATTTATAAATTAAAGCTATTTATTTAATTAAATTATAAAGTTAAAGGTAATATTATATAGTTTTAAGACTTACTTTTAAAGTTATTATATTTTTTAATATTATATATAATACTTTATATATAATATATTAAAAAATAAGTATTATATTATATTATTTTTATTATAAGACTTTATTAGCTATACTTTATATATTATTATAAAGATATTTTATCTTTTAATAATATAAATAATTAATTTTAATAATTATATTTTTAAATTACTTTTTATATAAAGCTAATTTTATTAATATAATAAGAAAAGTTACTTTTTTTATATTAAAAAGTAAGCCTTTTTTATAGCCTTTTCTAGCTTACTTAATTTAATTAGTTTTTTAACTAGCTAAATTAAATCAATAAAATAACTTAAGTAAGCTAGATCCATATAACTAATTAAGTTAATTAAAGTATAATTAAAACTAGCTATTTTAATTAAGCTAAATAGGCTTTTAAATAAAAAGCTCTTTTTAATAGCTATAGCTATTATATAAAGCTTATAATAATCTTACTTATTAGTCTAACTTAATACTAATTTAATTATAGTAATAATGTTATAGTTAGTTATATAATAGCCTTAATTAGGCTCTAGGCTCTTATATAGTATCCTATTAGTAGCTATAATTAATATTAGTAACTATAACTAATAGAAGGAAAGTCAGGTTAGTAAATATACTTAAGTATAATAGGTATACTAGGCCTAGTTATAAGGGTTAATTAAAGATCTTTTAATTAAAGTAAAGAAAGAAGGTTAATATAGCTATTAAGAGGTAAACCTACTTAGTTAAGGCAGTAATTATATTACTTAAAGCAGATAAACCTTAACTAATATTAACTTTTATAATTCTAGCTTACTATAAGGGCCTTACTATTTAAGCTATTATATAAAAAGTTAAAAGCTTAATAGCCTTAAATAAGGCTAATAGTAATTAAAAAAAAATAACTATTTAATTAAAGTAATTAATACTTTTATATCTAGCCGTTTAATAAAAATCTATAGCTTTAAGCTTAATATTATATTAATCTTTTAATTTTTCTTAAAATATTATAAAATTATAAAAAAATACTTATTATATTAAAAAGTAAAAATATTTTTATAATAATATATAAAGTATAGCTAATAAGGTCTTATAATAAAAATATTATAATATAATCCTTATTTTTTAATATATTATATATAAAGTATTATATATAATATTAAAAAATATAATAACTTTAAAAGTAAGTCTTAAAGTTATATAATATTACTTTTAACTTTATAATCTAATTAAATAAATAGCTTTAATTTATAAATATAAAAAGATATTTTCTTTAGCTTTAATAAGCTAAAAGCTTTTTTTATTATTACTTAATTAAAGTAATTAATATTAAGGCTTTAATCTTAAAAGCTTAATTTTAAATAAATTAAAAACTATAAAAACTATTTTAAAATACTATATTATATAATTAGTATTAATAATTATAATTATCTTATTATAGTAATTAATACTTATATAAATAGTAATTTAATTAATATTAATAATCTTAATATTAATAATATTTTTAATTTATATACCTTTTTTTAATATTTAAATATTATAAGTAAAGACCTACTATATATTAATAAATTAATACTAATATATTATTAATAATAGAGTAAATTAATTTTATAATTTTTAAATATTAAATATAGCTACTTAATATTAATAGAAATAAAGTTAAAAATAAAGCCTTTTATAATTATACTATAAATTAAATATAAGTATTAAAAGATTTAATAAATTATCTAAAATAAAGTTAATACTTATTAAAATAATAATAGGCTTTTATTAATAATATTATATTAAGTAATAATAATAGTTAATATTAACTATAGTATATTAAATTAAAATATATAATTATAGTAATTAAATTATAAATATAAATATTATATTATAAAAATTAAAACTTATTATAATATAAAAAAAAGAAAGTAAAAAAGGAAAAAAGGGTAAATAAGTAAATTAAAAAATAAAAGTTTTAGTATTAAAAGAAAAACTATAAATATTAATAAGCTAAAGCTAGCTTAATAAATTAATAATAAATTAAATTAACTTATAAAATAATATAAAATAATATAATAAATATAAAATAATATAATAAATATAAATTAAAAGTAAATATAATTAATTAATACTTAAGATATTTAAATTATAAATAAAATAAAATTAATAATAAAATAGTAATTAAATTAAAGTTAATTATTTATAATATATTATAGATAATTAAAAATAAGCTAGGTAAGTATAATAGTATTATATTAACTAAAGCTTAAGGAAGTTAAAGTAAAAAGAAAAGGGGTTTTTATAATATATTTAAAAGGAGTTATAAAGTTATATATTAAGTTAACCTATACTATCTTTAAATAGCTATTATAATTATCCCCTTTTCTTTATTTAGCTATCCTTAGCTAATATAATATTATATAAAGGCTTAATAACTTTTAAATATAATCTTATTTACTTATATCTTTTTTTAATTACTTATAATAATTTAAAGATCTTATTATTAATAAAAATCTTTTTATAGTTAGTCTTTTTATAAAACTTAATAAATTTTTTCTTATAGCTTTATTAAAATACCCTTTTAATATATATATATAAAGGCTTTAAATTATTAAATTAGCTTTAATTTTTTAAGCTTTTATAAGCTTTTATTTTTACCTTTACTATAAGTATTTAATTTTACTTTTAATTTAATTTCTTTTTTTTTTTTCCTTTTTATTTTATATAATCTCTTTAATTTATATACTTTTTACTTCTTTTTAGTCTTTATTTCTATACTTTTAGTTTTTGTTTTAATTAATCCCTTTTTTTTTATTTTTATTATAATTTTTTAATATTTATAATATTTAATAATAAATATAAATCTATAGTTATAGCTAGTAAGGCTTAAATCCCTTTTAAATTTACTAGTTCTTTTTTTACTTTATTTATATACTTTTTTTATATTTATTATAATTTTAAAAGGCTTAAGGCTATACTTCTAGATTATAATTAGTTTAAAGACTTATATTAATTCTTGTTAATTTTATATATTTATAAAAACCTTAATATATTTACTTATAATAAATATAATAAAAGTAAAAGTAATTACTATTTATAGATTTTACTTTTTTTTTATTATTATTATATTATATTAACTTAACTAGGCTTTTAACTATACTTAAAAGTAATTAAGCTAATATTATTATAATAATAAAGTTTATATATATTATTATAATTACCTTTAATATTAATAAGTTATATTAGCTTTATTTTAAAACCTATAAAAAGCTTACTTATACCTATTACTAACTAATAATTACTTTTTTTACTTTATATAATACTTATTTTATTATCTTTTACTTTTTTAATATTAAAAAGCTTATAGTAAATTATCTTATTATATTTAACTACTTCTTTATTAAATTACTATTAACATTACTATTTATTGCCTTAATATTAGTTATTATCTTATAAAGTAAATATACTTAATTAAATAAATTCTATTTAATTAATTATAGCTTTATTTACTTATTAAAAGGCTCTTTTAACTTTTAAATAAAACTCTTTTTTATATATTAAATTTTTTATTTTATATAATTAACTTTAATAGAATTTTCTAAGTAATTTTATTATATATAAACTTTAAATATTATTTATAAAAAGTATATTTTTAAGTTTATAAGGATTATATTTATAAATTTAATAATTATTATAATCTAAAGATTATAATAAGTTTTTAATTTATTAATTTAATAATCTATTATTAAGCTTAAAGTATTAATATATTATTATTTACCTAAGTATTAATTAGCTATATTTACTTTTAATTTATATTCCTTATATTACTTTATATTACCTTATAACCTAATTTAATCTATTACTAACTTACTAAGCTAGCTTTAGCTTACTAATATTTATAGTTTTTCCTTTAATACTAAAACCTTTATTTTTTAATTTACCTTTTTATTTCTCTTTCCCTCTTTATTTCCTTTCCTTTATACTATAATAGCCTTTAATTCTTATAATATAATATTTATATCTATAATTTAATTACTATAATTATATATCTTAATTCTATAAATTATAACTAATATTAACTATTATTACTACTTAATATAATACTATTAATAAAGGCTTACTATTACTTTAATAAGTATTAACCTTATTTTAAGTAATTTATTAAGTCTTTTAATATATATATTTAATCTATAATATAGTTACTAAAGGCTTTATTTTTAGCTCTATTTTTATTAATATTAAGTAACTATATTTAATAGCTAAAGATTATAAGATTAATTTACTATATTATTAATAGTTTATTAATATATAGTAAGTATTTTCTTATAATTTTATAATACTTTAAAAAAGATTAAAAAACTAATATAATATTAAACTTAAAGCTATAGATTTTAGTTAAAGGGCTAGATATATAAGTATTAACTATTTTAATTAGATAGTTATAATTATTATTAATATTAATTATATAATATTATATTTTATATTAGTTTTTATAATTTTTAGTTTATTTAAAATTAAGCTTTTAAAGTTAAAGCTTTAATATTAATTACTTTAATTAAATAATAATAAAGAAAGTATTTAGTTTACTAAAGCTAAAGGAAATATCTTTTTATATTTATAAATTAAGGCTATTTATTTAGTTAAATTATAAAGTTAAAGGTAATAGTACTATATAACTTTAAAACTTGCTTTTAAAGTTATTATATTTTTTTAGTATTATATATAATACTTTATATATAATATATTAAAAAATAAGTATTATATTATATTATTTTTATTATAAGACCTTATTAGCTATACCTTATATATTACTATAAAGATATTTTTACTTTTTAATATTATTATTTAATATTTAAAATAATATCTTATTTTAATATTAACTTTAAATAGTATTAAAATTAAAGTTTAAGTAATAAAGTATTTTATACTTAAATTTAATTAAATTAAATAATTACTTATTTATTTAATTATTATAGCTAATTATAAATACTTTCTTTACTAGCTTTTATATTTATATTTTAATTTTTAAAATTATATTTTAAATAAAGTTTATCCCCAGTTTAATTACTATTTTATTATTAATTTTACTTTATCTATTTAGATATAAGGGCAGTTAGTCATATACCTAGGCATATATATTCAATTAATAGAGCTAGTTATTATTAACTTCAGGTTAATTTAACTTTCGCTAACTAACTTATATAAAAGTTAACCTTATTCCTTTAAACCTTTAGTCTAACCCTGCTATTACCCCGCCTTTATCCTAGAACTCTATATACAGATATACTGCCCAGTCATCTTAGCAGTTTTACTATTATAGTCTTAGACTATAACTAGCCTAGTCTTTACTAATTTAAAAGCAGCTTCTCCTTTACTATAATAACCCTTTTAGCTATATTAAGAAGCTACTTTTTATATATATTTAAGTTTAAGTCTATAAAAATAATAAAGAAAACTACTTAATTTAATTAAAAAAGAAGACTTTCTTTTAAGTATTTTTTTAAGTCTTTAAAAGCTAATAGCTTATTATTAACTTAAGTTATATTAATTAGGCTATAAGGATTTATATAATAAATTAATTTAATTAAATTATAATTAAAAATAGCTATCTTAATAAGGTTAAATTAATATCTTAATAAGAAGTTCTTTTTAATAGTAACTGCTATTATATATAACTTTTTATATTTTTTTTTATTAGCTATTCCTATAGTAGGCCTAATAGCTATATTAAGGTTATAGTAAGTTATATAGTAAGCTTAATTATATAGCTATAGGCTATTTTATATAGTAAGTATTATATTAATAACTATAATAGATATTAGTAACTATAACTAATAGGTTAAGGAATATACTTATAAGTTTATATTTAATTTCTTATTTAATTAAAGTCTAATTAACCTTTAAATAGAAGTATAATAAGTATACTAGGCCTAGTATATTATAAAGGTTAATTTAAAATATCTTAATCTTTTAACTAAGGTAAAGGAAAAAGGTTAGTATAGCTACTAAGGGGTAAACCTGTAGGTAGTACTTATATTACTTAATTAAGGTAGTAATTATACTACTTAAAGCAGATAAACCTTAACTAATTTTAAGCTCTGTAATTCTAGCTTACTATAAGGGCCTTATTATTTAAGCTATTATATAAAAAGTTAAAAGCTTAATAGCTTTAAATAAAGCTAATAGTAATTAAAAAAAAAAAATAAAGTTTATAATATTATTATTATTAATCTTTTAGCTATAATTAAATAAAAGTAAAGATTATATATTTAATTAATTAATAGTTTAAGATTATAAATTATTTAAGTTTAATATTTTAATTATAATTAAAGTTAGTAATATTAATTTAATAAAATAATTAAAATAAAGAATTTATAAATAACTTAAGTTTAGTTAATTTTTTAATAATTTTATAATTATTATAATAACTTTATTAAGTAATAAATAGATTAAAAAAGGTTAAAGTTATTAAAAAGTTATAAATTTTATTAATTAAGCTTTTTTATAGCTTTTTAATTAATTAAGTAATATATTTATTTTAATTAAAGTTACTTAAGATACTATAGCTTAGAAATAACTTTATTAATTAAGTTTATTAAGATTTTAGTTTAGCTAAAGACTTTATAGTTAATATTTTTATAGCTATTATTAGAATATCTAGGTTTTATTTATTAATTATTATTAAGTTAAAGCTATAAAAATATTTAATTACTTATATTAATATATTTTAATATAAAAAGCTTTTTTTTTATATATTAATATTATTATAACTTATTATTAAGTTTATATTAAAATATATTTTTATTTTTATACTTTTAATAATAATAAAATCTAAAGTTATTTTTATATTTATTAAACTTTATTTTTAAAGCTTTTTAATTATAAGTTTATAGCTTAATAAGTTATTACTTAAGCTTTTTATAATTAAGCTATTAAAAGTATAAATAATAATTTTACTAATATTATTTTAGTTATTATAAGATTTAAAAGATTTAATTTTACTTTAAATATAAATCTTTATATAAGTCTTAAGTTAAGTTTTATTTTTAATTTATCTTTTTTTAATATTAAAATATTACCTTTACTTATATTTATAATTAATAACTAGTTTATAGATTTAACTTTACTTTTAATATATCTTTTATTTTTTAATTAATTTCTTATTATTATAAAAAGGTTTTAAATTATTATATTAATAGCTTTTAAAAATACCTTTATTTACTTTATTATTAAAAAAATAAAATATCTCTATAATAATATATAAAGTATAGCTAATAAGGTCTTATAATAAAGATAATATAATATAATACTTATTTTTTAATATATTATATATAAGGTATTATATATAATACTAAAAAATATAATAACTTTAAAAATAAGTCTTAAAATTATATAATATTACCTTTAACCTTATAATCTAATTAAATAAGAAGCCTTAATTTATAAATATAAAAAGATATTTTCCTTAGCTTTAGTAAGCTAAAGGCCTTTTTTCCCCAGTTCAACTACTATTTTATTATTAATTTTACTGTATCTATTTAGATATAAGGGCGGTTAGTTACATGCCTAGGCACATGCATTTAATTAATAGAGTCATCATTAACTTCAGGTTAATTTAACTTTCACTAACTAACTTATATAAAGTAAAGTTAACCTTATTCCTTTAAACCTTCAGTCCTAGAACCCTACTATTACCCTACCTTTATCTAACTCTATATATAGATATACTGCCCTTTTACTATCATAATCTTAGACTATAACTAGCCTATTACTAATTTAAAAGTAGCTCCCTTTTTACTATAATAACCCTTTTAGCTATATTAAGAAGCTACTTTTTATATATATTTAAGCCTATAAAGGCAATAAAGAAAGCTACCTAGTCTAATTAAAAGGAATAACCTTCCTTTAGGTCTCTTTTTAAATCCTTAAGAGCTAATAGCTTATTATTAACCTAGGTTATATTAATTAAGTTAAGAGGGCTTATATAATAAATTAACTTAATTAAATTATAATTAAAATAGCTATTTTAATAAGGTTAAATTAGTACTTTAATAAGAAGTTCTTCTTAATAATAACTACTATTATATATAACTTTTTATATTTCTTTTTATTAATTACCCTTATAGTAAGCCTAATAGCTATATTAAAGTTATAGTAAGTTATATAGTAGGCCTAATTATATAGCTATAAGCTATTTTATATAGTAGGTATTATATTAGTAGCTATAATAGATATTAGTAATTATAACTAATAGGTTAAGGAATATACTTTATAATAAGTATACTAGGCCTGGTATTCTTTTAACTAAGGTAAAGGAAGAAAGTTAGTATAGCTGCTAAAGGACCTGCAGGCAGTACTTATACTGCTTAGTTAAGGTAGTAATTATATTACTTAAGGTAAATAAACCTTAACTAATTTTAAGCTTTATAATTCTAGCCTACTATAAAGGCCTTACTATTTAAGCTATTATATAAAAAGTTAAAAGCTTAATAGCTTTAAATCAGGCTAATAGTAATTAAAAAAAAAAAAAAAAAAAAATATTAATAAATTAATACTAATATAATAAGTTAATCTTATAATCTTTAATTATATTATAAGGCTCCTAGATATATAAAATATATTTATTATACTAACTATTATAAATAAATTAAAGGCCTTAAAAGACCTAGCTAATTACTTAAGGCAGGATTAAGACCTATTAATAGAGTAATAAGCCTTTATTATAGCTATTAGATTAGGTAATAGTAATAGCTAATACTAGGTATAATTTATAGAGTTAAAATATATAGTTAAAGTAATTAAATTAATAATATAAATATTATATTATAGGAATTAAAGGCTATTATAAGGTAAAAGAAAGGAAGTAAAAAGGAAAAAAGGGATAAAAAAGTAAATTATAAAATAAAGGTTTTAGTATTAAAAGAAAAACTATAAATATTAATAAGCTAAAGCTAGCTTAGTATATTAGTAATAGATTAAATTAAGTTATAAGGTAATATAAAGTAATATAAGGAATATAAATTAAAGGTAAATATAGCTAATTAATACTTAGGATAATACTTTATATATAATATATTAAAAAATAAGTATTATATTATATTATTTTTATTATAAGACCTTATTAGCTATACCTTATATATTACTATAAAAACATTTTTACTTTTTAATAATTAATATTAATAGCTATAATTATTTTATTATAGTAATTAATACTTATATAAATAGTAATTTAATTAATATTAATAATTTTAATATTAATAATATTTTTAATTTATATTTTTTTTTAATATTTAAATATTATAAATAAAAACTTACTATATATTAATAAATTAATATTAATATAATAAGTTAGTTTTATAATCTTTAATTATATTATAAGGTTTTTAAATATATAAAATATATTTATTATATTAATTATTATAAGTAAATTAAAAGCTTTAAAAGACCTAGTAAATTACTTAAAGTAAAATTAAAATTTATTAATAAAATAATAAGCTTTTATTATAGTTATTAAATTAAATAATAATAATAGTTAATATTAAATATAATTTATAGAGTTAAAATATATAATTAAAGTAATTAAATTAATAATATAAATATTATATTATAAAAATTAAAAGCTATTATAAAGTAAAAAAAAAGAAATAAAAAAAAAAAAAAAAGTAAAAAAGTAAATTATAAAATAAAGGTTTTAATATTAAAAGAAAAACTATAAATATTAATAAATTAAAGCTAGTTTAATAAGTTAATAATAAATTAAATTAAATTATAAAGTAATATAAAGTAATATAAAGAATATAAATTAAAAGTAAATATAACTAATTAATATTTAAAATAACTTTACTATAACTATTATTTTTTAATTAAATATATTATACTTTTTTTTAAGGTTATTAAACTTTTATAATTAAAATATTATAAGGTAATATTTTCTTTTATTATTTAATTAAAAAAAAATACTTACTATAATATAATTTAATATATTTATTTTAATATAAATATATCTTTTAAAGTTAAAATACTTTAAAATTAAGGCCTTTTTAAACTTAGTAATAAAGGCTTAAAATATTTACCTTTTTTAGTTATTTAACTTTATATTTTTAAGTTTCTTTTTATTTTTATTTCTTTTTAAGAAAGCTATAAAAAAAGTAATAACCTTAAAGTAATTATATATAAACTATTTATAGAAATTATAAAATCTTAAAAAGACTTAAACTTTTCTATAAGTAATAAGTTTAGGTTACTTAATAATAATATAAATCTTTTTAAGATCTATTTTAATACCTTTAGTAATTAAAATAAATTTAAAAAATTTAATTTTATTTTAATAAAAGGAATACTTAAAGGGTTTTATATATAATTTAGCTTTCTTTATTTACTTTAAGATCTATTTAAAGTATTAAATATATTTATCTTTAGTTTTTAAAAATACTAAAATATTATTTAAATAAATAATATAAATTATATTTATAAAGCCTTAAAAAGCTTAGTAAATATAATATTAAAATATAATAAATATATTAGCTAATTTAAATAGTATTACTATATACTTAAAGTAATTATAGTAAATTTAAAATATAGTTTTTTATTTATCTTTTTTTTAAATATAAATCCTATAATATATATATTTTAATATTAATTTTAAAAAAATACTTTACTTTTTAAATATAATTTATAATCTTTAAAATTAAAAATAAAAGGTAGTAATTTTTAATAGTAATAATATTTAGCTCTTAATAATTTATATAAAGATATAAGCTTTTATTTTTTTTAAAGATAAAAAAGATAAAAAACCTAGCTAGACTTTTAAAGAGATAGATTTAGCTTATTTTTAAGTTCTTTTATATATATTTATAAAGTTTTTTAAGTTTTATTTATAAAAAAAAGTAAATTAGCCTATATAATAATTCTTTCTTTTTAATAAAGTTAATAATATAATTAACTTTTTTAAAATTAGGTATTTTAATTAACTTATTATAATTAAAAACTTTAAAATAAGCTTTAAGTTTATATAAAATAGATTTAAATTAATTAGGTTTTTAAGGTTTTTTATTAAAAAATAAATAAAACTTATTAAAAATAATAATTATAAATATTTTAGCTTTATTATAAGTTTTTTTTTAAAAATTATTATAATTTTAAAAGCTTAAAGCTTTTATAATAACCCTTAAATTACTATTTTCTTACTTTAAAATTAGCTATAATTTAAAAGTCTTTTAAAATAATAATAAAAAAAAGTATTAGTTTTTTATAATCTCTTTTATTAATACTTATTAAGCTTTTAATAGTTTTATATATTTATTTTTAGTAATTAACTAAAGTTAAAAGTACTTTTTAATATCTTAAGGTTTTAAATTAAAAGTTATTAGCTTTTTAAAAGGAAATATTAATATCTTTTAATTATTAAAATTTTTAAATTTTTATAAAAGTTTTATTAATAATATCTATTTTTACTTTATAATTAAAATAAACTTATATTATAATAAGTTTATAGCTTTATACTTTAATAATAATAAAAATCTTTTTTTTAAAATAAATCTAAGATATATTTAGATTATTATTTAAAGCTATTATAAGGTTATTAATTAAAGATTATTTTATATTTTTAATTAACTTTAGTTTTTTAATTTTTTAATTTAATTAGTTTTTTTAAATTTAAAATAGTTTTAAAAGTAATAGTTATTTTTATAGTAATTATAATACTTAATAGAATTTAAGTTTTTATTTTTATTTTTTCTTTTTTTTTATATTAGTAATTAAAAGATAAATTAAGTTATTTTTTTTAAGCTATTAATAAAGATATAACTTTAAAGTATTTTAAAATTAATATAGCTTTTTTCTTATTAATAAAGAATTAAGTAAGTTTTTTATATACTTATTTTTTTAATTAAATATATTTTATAGTTATTATATTAACTAATTCTAGTTTAATTACTATTTTATTATTAATTTTACTTTATTTATAGTTTAAATATAAAGGTAATTAGTTATATACCTAGGTATATATATTTAATTAATAAAGTTATTATTAACTTTAGGTTAATTTAACTTTTACTAACTAACTTATATAAAAGTTAACCTTATTCCTTTAAACCTTTAAACCCTATTATTACCCTATTTTTATTTTTATTAATTTAAAAGCAGCTTCCCTTTTATTATAATAACCCTTTTAGCTATATTAAAAAGCCACTCTTTATATATATTTAAGCCTATAAAGGCAGTAAGGAAAGCTACCTGGTCTAATTAAAAAAAAAGACCTTCTTTTAAGTATTTCTTTAAGTCTTTAAAAGCTAATAGCTTATTATTAACCTAGGTTATATTAATTAGGCTATAAGGATTTATATAATAGATTAACTTAATTAAGCTATAATTAAAAATAGCTATTTTAATAAAGTTAAATTAGTACTTTAATAAAAAGTTCTTTTTAATAGTAATTACTATTATATATAACTTTTTATATTCCTTTTTATTAATTACCTTTATAATAGGCTTAATAGCTATATTAAAGTTATAGTAAGTTATATAATAGGCCTAATTATATAACTATAGGCTATTTTATATAGTAGGTATTATATTAGTAGCTATAATAGATATTAATAACTATAATTAATAGGTATAAAAAGTTAAGTTAAAGAATATACTTTATAATAAATATACTAGGCCTAGTATTCTTTTAATTAAAGTAAAAGAAAAAAGTTAATATAGTTACTAAAGGACCTGCAGGCAGTACTTATATTACTTAATTAAGGCAGTAATTATATTACTTAAAATAAATAAACCTTAACTAATTTTAAGCTTTATAATTCTAGCTTATTATAAAGGCCTTACTATTTAAGCTATTATATAAAAAGTTAAAAGCTTAATAGCCTTAAATAAGGCTAATAGTAACTAAAAAAAAAAAAAAAAAAATTATATTAACTAAATTAATTTTTTTTTAATTTTAAAAAAACTAGTTTTTCTTTAAAAGGCTATAATATCTTTAAAGGTTAAAAGTAGCTTAATATAATATTAAAAGATTTAAGTTATAAGGTTAAGTTTATTAAAAAGTAAAAATATCTCTATAGTAATATATAAGGTATAGCTAATAAAGTCTTATAATAAAAATAATATAATATAATACTTATTTTTTAATATATTATATATAAAGTATTATATATAATACTAAAAAAATATAATAACTTTAAAAGTAAGTTTTAAAGTTATATAATACTATTACCTTTAATTTTATAATTTAATTAAATAAATAGCCTTAATTTATAAATATAAAAAGATATTTCCTTTAACTTTAGTAAATTAAATACCTTTTTTATTATTACCTAATTAAAGTAATTAATACTAAAGCTTTAACTTTAAAAGCCTAATTCTAAATAAGCTAAAGATTATAAAAACTAGTATAAGATATAATATTATATAATTAATATTAATAATAGCTATAACTATTTAATTAAAGTAATTAATACCTATATATCTAGCCCTTTAACTAAAATCTATAGCTTTAAGTTTAATATTATATTAATCTTTTAATTTTTCTTAAAGTATTATAAAATTATAAGAAAATACTTACTATATATTAATAAACTATTAATAATATAATAAGTTAATTTTATAATTTTTAACTACTAAATATAACTATTTAATATTAATAAAAATAGAGCTAAAAATAAAGCCTTTAATAACTATATTATAAATTAAATATATATATTAAAAGACTTAATAAATTACTTAAAATAAGGTTAATACTTATTAAAGTAATAGTAAGCTTTTATTAATAGTATTATATTAAATAATAATAATAGTTAATATTAGCTATAATTTATAGAATTAAAATATATAGTTATAATAATTAAATTATAAATATAAATATTATATTATAGAAATTAAAGGCTATTATAATATAAAAAAAAGGAAATAAAAAGGAAAAAAAAGGTAAAAAAGTAAATTAAGAAATAAAGGTTTTAGTATTAAAAGAAAAACTGTAAATATTAGTAAGCTAAAGCTAGCTTAATAAGTTAATAATAGATTAAATTAGGTTATAAGGTAATATAAAGTAATATAAGGAATATAAATTAAAAGTAAATATAGTTAATAAATACTTAAGTAAGTTAAGTTTATAAAATAAATAGTATTTAATAAAAATAAAGTATTTATAAAAGTTTTAGAAAAATTAACTTAATTATTATTATATAGCCTTAAATTAAGCTATTATAAGGATTTAATAATTCCTTTTATTTATTATAAAAATAAGTAACTATTCTTAAAAGGCTTTTTAGTTTTATTTTAAAATTATTTTTTTTTCTTTTATTTACTTATTAAAGTAACTTAATTATATAAGTTATATATTTAAGGTTATATTATTATATATAAAGAAAATCTAGTTTTTATTAATATAATATTATTTATATACTTTTAAAAGCTTTAATTTAGATTATTAAGCTATTTATCCTTTTTTTAAAGAGTAATTAAGTATTTAAAAGTAATAATATTCTTTATTTTAACTTTACTTTTTAAAAAGAAAGAAAAGCTAGTTTATAATTATTAATAGCTTAATAAAGTATTATTAAAAGAGTAATTATTATCTTTAATATAATAAAAAGCTATAAATAGTTTTAAGTAGCTTTTTTTTTAGGTTTTAAAAGAGTTTTATAGCTTATTACTATTCTTTTTAATTAATTACTTTAATTCCTTTTTTTATTATTAAAAAGTAAGTTTTATTTTTAATTATTAGATTTTCTTTTTTAAAGTAATAATATAGCTTATATAGTTATATTAATTAGTTAAATAAGTTATAAATTTAAGTTATTTCTTTTTTAAGATTTAAGTAAAATTACTAATAACTTATAAAGGCTTTATTATTAACTTATTAACCTTAATATTAAAAGTAATAATTTTTTATAGTAAAACTATTATATTTAAGTAGCTTAAAGTAAAAGCTTTAGAATTATTATAAATAATTAAAAATAAGCTAGGTAAATATAATAGTATTATATTAACTAAAGCTTAAGGAAATTAAAGTAAAAACAGAGGGGTTTTTATAATATACTTAAAGGGGGTTATAGAGTTATATATTAAGTTAACCTATACTATCTTTAAGCAGCTATTATATAATAATTATAAATTTTTTAATTTTTTAAATTACTTAATATTATTTTAAATTATTTAATTAGCTAATTTAAAAATAAAAGTAATTAATTATATAACCTTTTTATTTTAAAATTTAAAGCTTTTTTTTTAAAAAAAAAAACATATACCTTTATATATACCTTATAGGTTTAATAGTATTTACCTATAACTTAAGCGTTTTTCTTAATGCCTTATAAGCCATTGCCTAATCCTCTCTCTTAGCTGCCTCTTCAGTACCCTTAACCAGGCTTATATGTCGACGAACTTTAACAGAGAATGACAACACAGCAGCCAGGTCAACATTAACTGATACAGATGGAGTTATTGCTGGTCCCAGAAAATAGTGTCTTTCAAAAGGGTTTGAGATCCATACAAAAACGCGCCTGACTTGACCTCTGATCGAGTACAGGATATCTTGATCTGGATCCGCCGCCAATCCAGCCAGACGTTCAAGTTCCTTTCTCCCTGATAGCTTATGCTTCTTTGCCTTTACTTCAATCTCGTCCAGGACCATCCTGCTGGCCAACACGGCGAACTGAGCGATGAGGCCTTTGTACTTGGCCACCTCGTCCGCCTCACGGTCGAGATCATGGAATCGACCTAGTTCAGAGCTGAAATACATAGCAGTCCACAAAAACATATATACCTCGGTCCGACGGCTTCGATCCTCATCTTGAAGCTTCTTCAGCTCTGTAAGGGTCCTGGCCAAAGCGATAATCCATACTTGGGCAAGTATAGTCTTTCTGCAGTAGAACTTATCGCCGGTACCATGCTCGAGCACAGCGGCTATTCGCATCGGTACCTTTAGATGGGCTATGTCGAGGTCGATGTGCAGAAGACCTGTCATGTAGGCAGATGCAAAATTGTCGAATTCAAGCTCGATCTCCAGGTCAACTACTCCCCATTCGCGATCATCTTCCCAACAGTCCCAAGGCCATCTGTTGATAGGTCAGCAAGACGAACCTGCAATAATTACTACGTGCACGAGGAACTCTGTTGACTTACTTCTTCCCTCTATAGCAGTAGTATAGTACAAATGCCTCATTAGCTGTCGATTGAAGAGAAAAGGAGTTAGTTTTATAGGCAGGATGTTGCCTGAGAGGCAAAGGAACCAGTGGATTCAAATGCATGATCCCTCGGCCTGTTGGGATCAATGATTCCGGCACTTCAGTGAACTCTTCAAGCATTCGGCCATCAACAAGTCTATCTTTAACGCGGTCACACATGGTGGTCAGGAAATTGCCAGCGGGTGACGATGGTTCCGAAAACTCGACGTCTTTATGTAACAGAACGCTGGCGCTGGACAAAGCCAGGTCTTCAACAGGTTCGGCTACTTCAGCAACATTCATTAAAGTCTCAATGTAGACGCGTGCCTCTTCTGTGAGCTCGGTATTGTCTCCATAAGGGGAATCCGAGTCGAGCACCGTGTGCACAAGCCTTGTAGCCGCAGATTTTCCTAGAACCTTAGCCACTCTTGTGCTCCAGATGCAAGAAATGGTGAGGAGATCTTTGGTGGGCAAAACACCCATGAAAGGCGCAAGTAGTATGGGTAGAAACCCATCGCCGCAGTCCATACTTCGCAGATTCTCATAAACACCCTCAAGTAGCGTTCTGTTGCTTGGCTGTTTAGATTCATCGTCGATATCCGAAGTGCCAAAGCTCGCAGGAGGTGTGGTATGGCGGCTTGAACGAAATCCAAGTAAGAAGCTATGCACATCTTTCGGAGCTCGCGACCAGTAAAGCCCACTTTGAGTCATAATCCCTATAGCCTGGGGATTTCCGTTCGCCATCTCAACAACGGCCTCAAGGCAATCTCTCTATTCTTGTGCTTTGTTCTTTGCCGTTGTCTCAGGAGATGAAGGCTCGTCATTATCAGTGACGCGGTCCCTGAATTCGGGATCCATCACCAACAGAGTCGCTGGTCAAGTACGAAGCCCCGAAATTTTGTATAATTTTGACTTACTCAGCCATCGCTCTCGCTTGCGCGAAGCAAGAATGACAAGCGCACCAGACTTGGATAGCTTGGAGGTCAGATCCATGAACTGGCCTTGTTGTCGGTTGAAGTTCGCTGAGTCGAGGTCGTCAATCACGATCAGACATTTATGACTCTCGAAATACTCATAAAATGAGCTTGTATCATCCGAGTCTAGAGTAGAGTTCGGAACAAAGCGGTGTTGCAGCTGTTGTAGCATGTCATCCTTGTTGAAAGATTCGCTCGGACTGAGATTTATATGGATGGCATCTTCGATCAAACCCGAAGCCTTTCACCATGTACATAAATGATCCAACAGAGCCGTCTTTCCAATGCCAGCCATTCCATAGATCAATAGCGGCAGCGGCTTTCCAGGCAAAAGTATGGATTCTATATGGACAATGTCATGTTCTCGCCCATACAGAGAGTTAGTATGGCTCTGCTCCTGCTTGGGAGACTTGCAGTCAACACTCAAAGTGGTAGATGGAAGCCAGTCTGAGTTGACATACGTCAACGCCACAAAATCGCAAATTGGCTTCTCATCGCCTTCGATTCCCCTCAAGTGTCGTCGAGCTGCTCGAGCCGCTTCCTCCAGTGGGAGCTTCTCATGAATGTACCCAGTGTAGAGTGATCTTATGAATACCCCGGCATCAATTTCAGTGATGTGATAGGCCAAAGCAACCACGGTACGTATGCCACTGCTCAAAAGTACTGTAGCTGCCGTCTCGATGGCGGACCTGGCATGTGGACAGGGAGCAATGACAACATCCTGAACACCATGAAGCAGAAGCAGTGCGGCAACTTTAATGGCCGCTTTCAGGTCCCCCTCTATCACTTCAGACTTGTTTTGGTTGACGAATTGGAAGTAGATTCTACGAGTTCCGGGCTCAGACTTTCGAGGGCGCTTGTGGACAAGCAGCATGTCTAAATGAATGATGGTGAAGTAACCTTTAGGGTGGGATTCAAGCTCAGTTTTCAGGGCGCGGAAAGATCCAGGTCGTTTTAAGATGACGTTGTAGAATTTCCTGCCGCCAGTAGAACAGTACGCGAGACTGGGTGGGAGAGCTCGCTGGCATGGGTGGAACGACCAGGAGCACAGCATGACAGCACAAGAACCCTCCTTTGCCCTTCGTTCTCCGGGCCAGCAGCTCCGTTCTCTTTTTCGTCCTGGTCGAGAAGTTCGGGAGTGCCAGTAGCAAGTGTTTGCACCACGCTGACCTCCATCGGCCGCATCGTAGGTTCCCATACCTCGAGCCGCTCGAGGAACTCCCAAAGGACCCGTTGCATGGGCATGTGATCCTCGGTATTGTGGTCCTCAGAGTTATTATCATTGAACCAAGGTTGCTCCGCAATACGAATGACTACTTTTTGTCCGTGAAAGTCCAATGGAGAGTTCATCTGCGCCTCCAGTTCACCCATCATGTCCTACACATGTTCGCTGACCCAGCCCCCTCCCCATGGTGGCTTAATGTGGCCCGGAGCACCAGTTTTTGCCAGAAGGAGAAGAGACCGGATGGTAATTGAGGTGTTAGATCCGGGTTGAGATGTACCGTCGTCTCTAATGATGTTGACGTCGAAAAGATGCAAACCCTCAAGGTCTTCCGATTGGGAAGGGCCAGCATTCCCCCGGGCGATATTGATAGTGATCATTTTATTGCTTTTGACTTGTGCATTTGTTCAGCAGGCTTCCTCTCACGTTCCAGTCTGATAAGAAGCAAAACCTAGTTATATGTAGTCGCCGCTGTTGACGCAGTAGTCGGCACATTTGCCGAACTGTACTGATGAGAAACGAACATAGACTGCCCCCATTGGAACTATATACGAGAAATAGTAGAAAAGACCCACGCCGGCAGGGGTTAGGGCAGCAATGATCTACAATGGTTTTCAGCCCTCCTAGAATAACTGTAAATGCAGTCGAATCGGTCTGTGCTCTCCTCGGAATCTTGTCCTCACTTGTGATCTGAGGAATTGCTTCTTTGGTAACTTTACATATAACTCCCTTGCATTCGACCATAATATTCACACCGTCATCGTCACTATCACAACGCCTACTGAACAAGCTGGACCGTCGTTCTATCTACTCCCCCCAGAACGATATCTACCAGCATCGGCCTTATCAACCTGGCTCGGCCGGATCGTCAAAACTTATTCCGAGCCAGATGCAAATTTTGTGCCGGATGATCCGAAGCCCTTTGTAGCACATGGACTTGCAAGAAGCACCATCGCCAACGCCAGCCTCGCTGCATTATCACAGCGGAACAAGTCGTTCGCTGCTAAACTCGGGGCAACGGTTGACGTCTCTGGAGAAACCAGTAATGGCGGGGGTCTCTCCTCTTCACTAGCTCAGAGATCGTCTGCGTGCGTCTTCATAATTACGATCAAGTTTTTGATCGGTTGATACAGCATGAGGGGACGAGATCTCAGCTTCAACGGATGCTAGCTCGTGGCGGCAATGCTGGTTTCATGGTTACTGCGGTGCTCATCTATCAGGGTGCAACTTTCACGCACTCAAGAGAACGCGGGGCTACAACATCGGCCGGTGTTTCGGTGCCTGTGTCTACGATTGTCTCGAGCACTACAGGCATCATGCTTCCCTCTGAACTGACTGACCCAGGGGTTTCCGGGTCGCAAAGTCACCAAAATACAGCTGAGTTCTCCAGTGAAAGCGCCGGGAGCAAGATATTTGCTCTCCAGTACAAGACTGTGCGGAGATCGGTTGTCCAGTCGTTCTTGGGTATAAACAACGGTATGATGTTGAAAGAAAAGGGCCCAGATTTGCCGGTTTCGCAGTCTTTTGTGAAGAAACACTGTGGAGATGACGAATCTGAGTCGGAGGAGAGCGATCCCAGTAGCGACGAAGAAAGTGATCGAGAGGATGAGGTCGAGAGTGATGACAAATCTGGCGGTGTCTATGATACAGTCAAGAACGGCAAGGTCGTCCTGGAGATGGATGAGAATAGCGTTACGTGGGCTAATCCGCTAGATGAGGAGGAAGAGGGGGTGGAACGCGTTGATATCAGCATTGATGGAGAAGAAATGGAGTTTGTATTTTGACTTGGCGAAGGTTCTTCTGAACCAAGGCAGTGAAGATAGTGGATTTGACCAGTGTATTTCCTCGAGCCTCTCCCGATATCATGGTATAGCTCCTTGTTCCCCAACCTCCCTTGCTGCTATCTTCACATCCTAACATGGGTGAAACTTGATGGCAGGCGCACAAGCCGAGTTTTTCATTTATAAGATAGGCCTATATATATAAAATCTCCTTGAACCAGAATGGGGAGACATTGGTTTTGTAACTACAGCGGGCGTCGGTCATAAAACTCAAACACGCCTTATCAGGGTTGACGACAGCCATATCTAGGAACACCTCGCCAATCCACCCTAGGTACGGCCCGAGCCGGCTTTCTCCCACCTATCCTTACAGTGATACGATGTGAGACCAAGTATTTCAGGTTTCGAAGCTTCTTCCAGACTCTCATCAAATCCTTCCTCATCTGAACCTGCGCCCTCTGCAGTGGCACGCGTAACTCAACAGGTTCATAATCTTTTCACTCCGTTGTTAGCACAGCCCTATGAAGAAGGGATACTCGGGCAATGAACGTGATTTCAGTCTCAATCAGAGGTGCTTAATGCAGCTTGGCCTCATGCGCGGTACTTATGCTAGCCAGAGGACGTCTGGGACTTTCACATATCACCGCGGACAATTGCATCGGGTTTGTCATCTTTCCCCTAAGTTCTGTGTTCCATTCGACATTGCCTATCCCCCAAGAGCTACTACGACTTGAGTCTTCAGTCTCTACATATACTTCTACTAGAACCCCCTCATAGCAAAACCTATGAATACCAATGCTTACATGATGAATTATCTCCTTAAAGCTACAATCTTCCCTTATGCCCCGACTTTAACTTTTCTCGCGCTCGCTCCAGGATCCCTCTCGCCCGTGGTTCAGACCGTCCATCATATGCTGATATACCCTCCCCTAATGACCCGCTCATACATAACGCCTCTGCCAAATCCCACGCATCACATAACGCCAGGTTCGCTCCACAGCCAGCAAAAGGTGTCACAGCATGATTAGCATCGCCAATGAAAATGACGCCCATCTTATCAATATCGTCATGAGTGAACGCCTTCTTGTCTTTTGCGTTGATTGCAAACACAGTCTTTGTATCCGTCCTTTCCACAATGTCTCTGAATGGAGGCTGGAACTTATTCCCAAGATCAAGACTGCGATTTATAACTCCTTGTACCATCCCGTCGTTCTTAAGATCCAATCTTGGTACTTCTTCGCTTTCGAGATTACCGACGCCCCATACAACGCTGTTCTCGTCAACTGGGGAAAAGAAGCAGGAAATCCCGGTTCCGGAGAGCATAAAGCCCCAATCTTTGTCGATGGGCGCTGGAAGAGTTCCATCAAATCGAGCAATACCACCTCGGAGAATTGCACCGGCAAATTCGAGGTTATCATTGGGTCTGAGGTATCCTCGGAGTTTGCTATTTGCTCCATCAGCGGCAATAAGCAGGTCACAGTCCTCCTCGGTGATCGTCTCATTGCCGGGTTGTCCACTCGCGACTTGAACTCGCACTCGTCCTTGGTCCGTTTGCTTTGCTGAGATGCAGCGTGAGTTCCACTGGACCGAGTCTTCCGGTCGGAGGTTATCGTGGAGGACCTTCCGAAGATCCTTGCGTGCTATCCTAACGCTGGAAGATGGCAGCTCTTCAATTGGCTCGTGGCGGAAGCTTGCGTGTTCGTGCCAATTGGGTCCCCATATCTTGAAAGCACCCTCTCCGTTTAAACCAGAAACCGCATTGTCTACAATTTGGTCAATAAGACCGAGTCTCTTCAGGGCAATGAGACCTCCGGAAGTGTCGTATCCAGTGAGGGATAATGTGTAGCCTTCACGTTGAGCGCTAACGTCTGGCGAGTCGCGGTCGTAGATGATGATCTTGGGCTCTTTGAACTGAGGGTTCCATAATTTGCGTAGTCCAACAGCGAATGCTGAACCAGAAACACCACCGCCCGCGATGATGATGGTTTTGCCTTGGAGAAAGTGATGTTGATGTGATGAGTCGTCCATGGTTATGTTTTGTGTTGAAGGAGCAAAGAAAGTACGGCAGATGCCGTTATATAAGATTACCTGCCTAGTCTCTCATGGCTTACGCACTCAAAGTCACACGGGTTTCTCATATAAAAGGAGTGGCTCACTACTAACATGCTGTGGATGGATGTTGACTAAAAGCATCGTGGTATTTCTCACTGACGATGCATACACTGATTACCCAACTGGGTACACGGATTTCCTAATCGAGACAAGACCAGGGTAGACGAGACTACGACTGTAACTTCAGTTCTGTTATTCAGGAGTCAAAAGTTGATATCATTTGAGAATCGCAAGTTTTCTGGATATTTATTCTCCGCTGTATTGCTCGGCAGTTCTTCACTGGCATCGGGACGGTAGTAGCCCGAGGTCGGAAACCTTAATCGGCAGTCCGTGATCAAGAGGCTTGATACTTGCGTCTGTTATTCACATGCGGCCGTTTGGTCCTTGTTAGATGCGGATCTTGCCTTGAAGAATCAGTATATCAATGCATCACAACTCAGTCAAAGTCACCTTGTGTACTGAGCACATCATTTACTTACTCGCCAGAGGATGTGAGTTCCACCCCCATGAACTTGTGAGCAAGCAGACGCGGAGGATACACCACAGGGTCAAGAGGGCCGCTCTGTTACCGGGTTCAAGACGCAATCGAGTCATGTCTTGATCTAAGTAATGATGAGATTCATTAGCTTCGACGAAGTAGGTATTTCGTATATTATGAAGTTTCTTATTCCTCAGCTGAGAAGTAGCGGTGATTACATTGACGGGTTACTTGATTCGTCCGTGATTTGGATGTCGTGGAGCCAATCAGATTACTTCAGACAGAGCCAAAACCCCGAAACGGGAGATGTACTCTATCAAACCGTCCATAACAATGACTTTTTAAATGTATGCGAGCAACAGCATTTCAGTAATACCATCTCAATTTCCGTCGATTTACGGATTACTTTATTACTTCTATTGCAAGATCTCTGTTGGTTGGATCCCAACTTGCTAAAATCCACACCGTGACCCCGCATTGACACCCGCTCCCCTCCATCACCAAAAACCCCACCAAAATCTTATCATTAGTTATCATCGCCAACCTTCAAAAAACTTCACATCCAATCCATACCCTCGTCATTCTTCCGCGATGGCGTCCGATCTCTCGGCCCCTCCCGTCCTCTCGACTCCCGACGACCACATCCTCGAAGTTCCCGCCGCCGACTCCATCCCCAAATCCACACTCTCCGACGATGCCCTCCGCGAAACGTACGAGGTTGTTCGCACAGCAGATGAGATCCGCACTGGAGGATGGAGGCGTATCGGCTTACAGTTTCCGGACTTTATGCTGGTAGACGCTCCTCGTGTTGTAGAGGCTCTATCGAAGGAACTCAGCGCACACGATGCGCAGGAAGAGGGCAAGGCTGAGAGGAGGATATACATTCTTGCGGATAGCAGTTACAGCGCCTGCTGTGTTGACGAGATAGCTGCAGAGCATGTTTCAGCAGAGGTGGTAGTCCATTACGGTCGAACGTGTCTCAGCCCCACGAGTCATCTTCCTGCGATATACGTTTACACTACACATGACCTTGATTACAAGGTGGCAATGGAGGAAATCAAGAAGGAGTTCAGCGACAAGACTGTGAAGCTGGTTGTAATGGCCGATCTGACATATCAAAATCACGTTGACAAAGTGGTTTCCCTCCTCAAAGACGAAGGCTATACCGATGTGGTTTCCACAGCAGTCACACGCGACCCCGCTGCCTTGATACCCAATCGCAAGATCCTCTCCGACGAAGCTTATGACGACCAACATTGGAAGGCCTACTCGATCATCCACATCTCCGACCCGCCCTCTGCACTTCTCCTCGCTCTATACTCACGATTTGCCTCATTACACGTTCTCGCGACGCCATCTTCAACGCTCGAGAACCCCACCATCCGTACAGCAGGTCTCCTTCGACGTCGATTTGCGAAGGTGCTGTCGCTCGCTTCTGCTGGTGTCATCGGTATTCTTGTAAACACACTATCAGTCGCAAACTACCTCAGCTCAATCAATACTCTGCGCGACAAGATCGCTCGTGCGGACAAGAAGAGTTACACCATTGTCGTGGGAAAGCTCAACCCCGCGAAGCTGGCAAATTTTGCCGAGATTGAGGGTTGGGTTGTGGTCGGATGCTGGGAGAGCGGCTTGGTCGAAGATGATGCTGGATACTGGAGGCCAGTCATCACACCGTTCGAGCTTGAGGTGGCCCTCATGAGCGAGGATGAACGGGTCTGGGGCGGCGAGTGGTGGGGTGGTATCGAGAAGCTTGGACTCAACGACAAGCCTCAAGATGCGGTCAACGAGTCCAAGGATACTGTCTTGCCAGAAGAGGATCAGTTTGACGATGTCGCTGGAGGTGTTGAAGGAGAAGAGTCTGCTCCCCCAGAGTTTGACATGCGTACCGGTAAGCTCATCTCATCAGGTCGACCTATGAGACTTCCAATTCGCAAAGGCCCCTCTGCCGCCAACGCCACAGAGGCGATTAACGACGGTGCCGCCGGTGCAGCTAAGCAGAATGATGCTCTTATCAAGCGCAGTGTTGGAGAATTGGCCAGCATCAACGGTGTCGCGAGTCCTGGAGCAGAGTTCCTTCGCTCTGGTCGCACATGGCAAGGATTGGGCACCGATTTCGACAATGAAGCTAGCACATTAGTCGAGCAGGGTCGAAGTGGTGTTGCTCGAGGCTATCAAGTTGGAGAATCGGACAAACATTAAGGGAATGTTACATAAAAAGTGATACCATTTAGCATAACACGGCGTTGGGATGTAGACAAAAGTAAAAGGCGAATATTCATGGTTCAAAAGATGTATTCTGGGGTAGCTCGCTCATTGTTCTTTTCGTCACTCATGTAACAGTGAAGTCATATTATATACAATAGAATCATCGACCGAAGCAGCCTCCAGGGCCTATGCTGCGGCACACCCGTATCTAATCCTAGCCCTTCCCTTACCTGAGCTGAGCTTCATTATCCACCTCCGAAGCACGGGAGACAAAGAAACGTCATCAACATTGTATCATGTTGGTCGTCATCAGTCCATACGATTCCTTTCCAAAGAATAAGAAATATGTTCTAGGAGAAGTCATAATGCATGAGGCCGCTTTCCTTGCGGCGATCGTAACAGGGTCTCTTGACCCTTTCCCATAATGTCCCCCATGCGCAGTCCTTCATGGGGCGAAAAAGGATTGAATCCCTGGCGCGGAGCACGGTGTGTTGTTACTCGGGCGCCCATATCTAGTGCCATAGGACAAACGGAAAAGCTGGCGAGGCTGCGATCTCGCGGGTCATTGGGCCAAGGTATTGATTGTGGTACTTGGGCATACGTTGAAGTGGAGTATAGATGCATTGCCGAGAAAAGCAAACTGGCGGTGTCCCCCCGATTACTCATTTTTCAAGTCTGTGCTTCCAGCGAAGCGCAGTGGCAGGATAAGGTTCCTAAACGTAGACACGTCGAGAGTGAGGGCGGCTACGGCTGCTGTAGCGAGAGCCAGAGCGGGAGCGGCTTCGGTGGCTGTGACGGCTGGAGTGGTAAGAACGGCGAGAAGAGTGGTGGCGGTCATAGGCGCTCATGTGTCCGCCGTGCATGAAAGCAACAACAGAGGTGATGGCAAAGAAGATGACGTTCATAATGCCGAATGCCCAGCAGGCCTTGAGCATAGAGCATGGCTTGTTATTGACGAGGTCATAGCTGGGGCCGATGACCCTGACATCGCCAGCGGAGAGGTCCCAGTCGTCGCCACGTCGAATGCTAACACAGTCGGTGTTACGTACGTAGCGGAGGTAGTAAACGGCGGCGATGAAGGCACCGAAGAAGAGGGCATCAACGAAGGCGACAAAGTGAGCGTTTGTCGAGGAGCGGTGGTAGCTGAAGAGGGTGAAGATAGCCCAAGCAAGCGCGAGAACCGAGACAATAAAGAGGATGAGGATTGAATCGGGAGTCAAGGCGTTTTGCTTGACGAATCCATCGACGAACCAGGCAAGCATACCCATGCAGGGGATCTATTGATTGTCAGTTAGCCTGCAATCTGGATCATTTGCATTCCTGTTACCTACCAGAGTGAGGATCTGAAGGATCCGAAAGAAGACGAAGAACATTGCGAAAAACATCTTGGCGGTCTTGAACAACTTATGCAACTCTATCTTGATGAAATCGCACGACAGTCGCAGATGATAAGATGGGGTGTAATAACTAGTAATGCGCTCAAAGAGCGGGGAGCTGAGAGAGATGACGTGCGCGGGGGACTTGTACGATGCTTGAGTGAGTGAGTGAGATAAATAATTCAAGCAATAGATGCAAGTATAACGCTATCAGACTGAGTCAAGTCAAGTCAAGTCAAGTCAAAGTTGGTGATGGATTGAACAGTGGAATGAGAGAAAGAATGGAGGGAGGGAGGGTGTGCGGGAAGAAAGCTCTATTTTGTAGCTCCCACGAATGCAAAGGCAAGCAACAGCAACAGCAATCGTCCATCCAAACTTGTTCCCATCCTTGGTCCTGTTACCCACGATTCAAGGTGGTTGGTGCTCGAGAAATAGATGGCGCAGGACCACGCACGCCCAGAAAGAAGCTGGAGCCCGAAATGGGTGGGATGACCCTTGCAAAGGCCACCCCTGTAGTTGCAGGATGTTAGTGGTTGGGCCGTTAGAGGGTAGGGGACCTTTTGGCTCTAGACCCTTGTAAGTTTAGCGATCAAGACTGGTTTCTTCTAGGGCCGTCGGGTTCACGAGTTTTTTGCATCTCGAGCCTGAGAATGGAGATGAAAGGTTTATGCGCTGTCTACTCTGTCGATTGATTCATCTCCGTTAGTTTCTCGTCCGTTCCCCCAGACTTTTTGTTCAGCTTCGAAATTCACCGGTCATGCCGAAATTGGAGCATGACGTCGACTTGCACTAGCAATGCAAGCACTCAAGCAGGCCAACAGCAATTGAAGATTGTCCCAGATCAATTGTATTGCAAATCAGGACAAGATACACACGTACGCACACACTCCCTCTATCAATTTAGCCAAGAGTATAATAAGCAAGGGAAACAGGTCGAGACCCCTTTCCTTTCCACGTTGCGACGTCATCAGAATTGAAGAGGCTGGTAAGCTCATACACGGCCCAAAATGGTAATAAATACAGAAAACAGGTTGGCTGGGTATCAAACAGCAAGAGAGTTACAACCAAAAACGAGAATAACCAGCCAACCAATTACGAAAACCCCCTAACTAGTCACCATCTGTAGCATATTCTCCAAGTGTCGCAGATTCGAATGGTGGCTGGGGAATCATGCATCTCCATCGCCATCGTCGCTTAACTCAGGAACGCAAGACAATCTGAGTACTACAGCATGCATCACGCACGCCTTATGCAAGGCGCCCTGGGCCGTCCCGCACGTTTTCTCGTACTTAGGTTTCATAGATCAACTGATATGCAAACTGGTGATTGATATCCTCTTATTTCGGCAGATCCGCAATAGATCAGCATTGAAACAGCGGGTACAGCATGTTTTAAATCGGTGGCTGGGGATCGTGATCAACAGGTACGATCTGACCTTGATGTATCGGTATTTCAGCGGGGGTTCCAATCTCTCATAAATCGTCTATTCCTGTTCATTAAAAGAGTATTGATTAATTAAGTGTTCGTGTATCCATAGTCCGTCGTTACAGGACTCTCGTTCTCACGGTTCCTCCGCATCCTCTCTCGAACTCTTGGGCTGACGAAGCCCGTGCCGAGAGACCCACCCGACGCCGTGTTTCGGTCCTCCGCGGCGCCGGGCGAGTTTAGCTGAATCGGGAAATCATTAATCAGGCTCATGTCAACGTCGTCTCCATACTCGACGCTCTCGGTGACTCGTTCTGTCTCTGCGACCCAGCAGTACGATCTCTCGTGCGCTCCTTGACCAACGCCTTCGCTTGTTCCTCGTTTCCATGGCGGTATCTTTGCTCCCTCCAGTCTCGGGCATAAGTGATAATCGACCTTGTCGTTGTACTGCACCTTCTCGTCGTCAACTGACACAGAGGCTAGTGATTGAAGGATTCCGTAGATCAGAATCCAGCGACTACGTCTCGCGGTAGCTGGATCCATGTCTCCAATGTCATCGGTCTTCTCATGGCGCTCAAAAGCATCTGCGAGTTTGATCTCCGGTTCATCAAATCCAGTATTTTCAGTGTAAGCAAGTCGGATCCTTTCCTCCAGCGCGCTCATTTGGTCACCTGGGGTCTTTGTGATGCCTCTTCGGAATGAACCAGCAGCCGAGGTCGATTCTGGCAGTAAAGGAAACGGATGAGGAATATGAGGGAATCGATGCTTGTTGTCAAAGTCAATAAGCATATCCGTCAAGTGCATCTCCCTCGTGTCTGCATCAATGGCCCTCCTCTTGCTCTTTGACATCATCATCAATCTGCTTCCAAACTGTATATCCAACGAACCCCAGACGATATCTCTGTCGACCATGCAATCGTACAGCTCCCCAAAGTCCTTTTGAAGCTTCATAGCCAACGTTCGAGTCAACCAGGTTTCAGGTCTTGACGAGCCGGCAGATCGGCTAGATCGACTATCAGACAGTGATGGTGGCCATGACCCATATTCTTGTTCAAAATGCCGCAGCAACATGTCCTTCAACCTCTCAATCGCCCTCATCTCCGATCCCGTGTGAGGGGTGAAGGCCCAAATGTCTTGATACCTGAAGCCAGCCAACCGTTCCTCTGCAGCCTGAACGCGATACTGCATCTCGTGACTCGCCATCTCCATAAGCTTTCTCGTGTTTGTGTTTATCTGTTTGAAGTCCTTGTACTTCTGCACAAGATCAAACATGCCCACGCAGTGCGTGAAGCACTCCCTCCATCCTTCCTCCCACCGCACATCTGGTTCTTCTGACCAGATGAGGAGTGACACGGCCAGAGCTGGATTATTTCGTACGTCGTCGAGATCTCGGTTATAGAGATACCTCACTAATTGGCCGACGTTGTCGTTGTTCGGGGGCATGTAGCTATCCAGTCTAACGTGAAGATCAGATAGAGCTTCGTGTAATGACAGGCCCACCATCGAGGCGTTGAGCAGCATGGCAAAGAAGTTGCGCGTTGTGAGCTGATGACGAAGTTGATCGATGGTCTTCATGTTCTGCGGAGGCGGGAAATGCATCTCATAGAGAACTTGTCCTCCCATATCCCCAATGCTGGTGCGTCCAGATGCAGGCGGTGTTAGTGGTGAATTCCGGAATTCTTGACCAAGTTTCCTTCCGTAGGATTCAGTGTGTGGCGAAGGCGGAGAATGCGTATATCCATCAATCAAACCCTCATCCAGAAGAGAGATGAGATATCGACTGTTGATCGCCTCAATAATATGAGAAGAAACACGCATTGACGGCAAGCTCTGGCCTTTCTTTCCAAGGTAGATCAGGACATCTCCATTGGGATCCCAAAGCTCTGGATCCTTTCGAAGCTTGTTCCACTTGGTGATAGGTCTTCCTCCTCCACACCAGCGCCTGATCTGTGGTGGTGGTGGTGCAGTAGGTACCTGTGGAATCGGAGGCAGCTTGGCGGTTGGTGGTGGTCCCATGGGAGGTAGACCAAATGAGAGTTGTGATGTTGGCGTCAATGGCATTTGGTTTTGTGAAGTTGCATAAGACGATGTCGAAGTCAAAGTCGTGTCTGTCCGAGCCACAGATTGCGAGTCCCAGCCGCTGCTCTCGTTGGGACTGGGACTCGGCATGACGGTCGGTTGCAGTGTTTCCACGCTTGGTCGGCTTCCATTGCTGTCTTGATCGATCGGTTCCTCTTCCTTTTCCTTCTTTCTGAATGTGAATGTCTTCGCTATCGTCTTTCGTATATCGTCACTTTGCTTGTCGAGCATCGTTCGTAGTCCACTCTTCTCAATAGTTCCATACTCGTCTGGCACTGTCGCTCTCCTGGGTTTGTTGTGAACCCATTCCTCGGCATATTGACTGCTCGTATACGCATCCCGATTCCAATCTGGCGACATCATCGATCTTCCTCCCCTACTTCCCATAGGTATCGAGACATTTGGTGGTACTTGATGCGGAAATCGAGCCGCAATGGGGGTTGGGATATTGGGTGGTATCGAATGGTCAGTAAAAAGCTCTTCACCACTTGATGAAGTGGCTACAGATTGAGCTCGTCCATGTATAACTGGGTCTCTATTTTTCGCCTGTGTTGTTTTCTTGCGCGCGTATGCGCTTCGTGCCGACATTTTGTGTGATGTGAAGTCGATGAGGATGTAAGTGGCGGGTTGGCTGTTGAGACGTTTTTGGGAAACACAAACGCCAAAGTCTAAGATATGTCTATAGTAAATGAAAATGGCGTCTAGTAACTAGTCTTGTCTCAATTATGAAGTAATTGGCCATGAGTGTGGTGTGTGTGCTCGCGAAAGGGTTGTGTCGAGGTCTCATAGGAAGACGTAAAGGAGGGAACCAGAACATTGAAAAGAAAAAGCAACGACAGTTCTGCTCAAGGATTATTAGCCAAGCAAGGACAGGACAACTCGACCGCAAAGAGAAACTGACATGTAATGTTCAAAAACAGCATCAAAGCCGCCGGGGAGAGGTCTAGATCCCTCAGAGCTCTTACAAGGGGACGGCCGCAGACGTGCGATACTACGCTGTCAACTGAGCAGTTGAGTATGAGCTACGCCCGCAACTCTTTGGAGTTTTTAGTTTTGGCTACCGCTGATATGCGCAGGCTTCCCTAGCGCAAAGGTAGATGGCGGCAGCTCTCCCCGGTCCCAGGTGTCAAACGAGCCGAAGCCGGAATAGTCGGCATACAAGAGAGAGAGGGGGGGAGAGAGGGAGAGCTTGTGAGAGATGCCATGTGTTGAGGCTCTTTCTCAGATATGTCTCAGATATGCTGAATCCGCGTCAAGTCCGGAGGAGGCTTGAGCCACGATCGTATTGTCTCTTGTCTCTGACAACAAAGACCAGGCAGGGCAATAAGAAAAAAGCGCCATGAAACGAGTGATTCATGATCTATCATTAAAAAGCATCTCCGAGTCCAGAAAGAACGTGTCGTTCTCCTGCAAATCATCATATCCCAAAAGCCTCTTGGCGGAAGGCAACTGATAAGCATCCATGCTGATAACCCCAGCACGGCCTATCAACACCATGATATGGCTGATAAGAATAGCAGCACCACGACGAAAAGCAGTCTAGGTATAAATTATATACCCACGCTGTCAGCTCACTCATTTAGGGATTGCTACAAGGGGAATAACGCGTCCTGAAGAGAGTGACATCGCTCATGCGGGAGCCGTCGCTTGGGCCCCCATGATGAGCGGACGATCAAATCTTATTGCTTTTGTTTTCACGTGGAAAGGCCAAGATATCTTTGATAACGAGTCGTGGTTGAGGGCTAGGAGGGTTACTATTGAGTGCGGTTTGTAATGGGTCAGACAAATCGCCCAGGGTCTCGGTTCTCGGGTCATTATAGCCCACATTTCCCCCCGCGTTGACAAGGTCCTTATCAGATGGGATGGAAGGACGGATAAGAGTGCACTAAACCGGATGTAAATGTGTAGAGATATTGAATGATACAAAACACTTGTGCAGAAAGGGAAGCAAAGCCGAGAGGTAAGGATATTCCGGCTGCCAAAAGGATCATGGCGTTGATTGTACGTATCAGTTGGCCAAGATTACTTGTCATTGATATGAGAGCCAGAGCCCAGTAAAGTAAAGCTGTCTAATCAACAACATTGACCCTACAATACCGAACCTGCGTACACGGCAACATTTATCCGATATCAATAGCTATCAGACGGGATACAAGCTCAACATTGAGCTGTCATTATTGAATGAATGATTGATTGATTGATCCGAAGGCAGCCGTCATGCGAAACGAGTTGAACATCAACATTTACCCTACACACGAGCAAGCAGCCCTTGTTCGATATGGAAGTCGTCAATATTGGTGATGATGATGCAATGTCGCAATCGCCCGTTGTATATGATCATGGTTGCTACTATTATAAATATCTTTGAGGACGTAATGGACGTCCAAGGTCGGATTATGAGATCATGCTGCTGTGAATATCCACCCTTCATTAGCATGGACACCACCAACTTCTGGTGGCTTCGTGCAGCCAAGTGAAATGACGTAAAGTGGAGGAATTACCTTAAGCTCGGCAGCTATAGCCGGTGACTCCCGGCATGGGATGGGGATAAGCGTCAGATGCACATGCCGATCAAGTTTATCTCTAATTGCCTGTCGATGGGGACATTCAATCACGGACATTTACAGTGATAGCATAGAATAGGCAATCAATGATAGCTTTCCTTTCTCAACCATAACGCACTAATACACCATGAATAATACAAAAAGTTAATCATATAATCGGGCGCTTCTGACGAGCCAGTCAGTTCCTGAAGGGTATCTTGCGGCCGTGTCGCATAAAAAACAGGTGAAAAAGACGAATCCAACCACCACCACCACTCCATTTCCAAGGTTGAGGTTGCGTTATCCATTCCATCAACTCATTACACCCTCGAATCGTTTAGACACCAGAGTGGTGACCGGGCTTAGTATCGGCGTGAGCAGAGTGACCGCGCGATCGCATGAAAGCAAGGCCCTCCATAATGGTCAAGCCAGTGAAGATGGCCCAGATGAAGTAACCGAAAGCAACAGCCGCTTGAGCGCATTGGCAGGTTGTAATGCCGCGGCACTTGGGAACACCGATGTGAGCAGCGAGAGCAGTAGCGCCGGCGAACCAGAAGAGCGTGGTGAGGGCGAGAACACCGAGAGCGACCATGCTGTGGTACATGCGAGGAGCGAAGAGAGGCGTCAGAGCGAGATAGAGCAGGATTAGGATGGACCAGACGACGCAGAAGAGCAGGAACGACACCGAAGCAGGAGAGTCACTCCACCAGGTGCTAGTGGCATCGACGACTGTGGAATTGTTAGATGGGATAGCTCATTGGGGAGTAGAGAGAGAGAGAGGTTCGGCACTTACGGTATGCGGTGAGACCCAGCTCGATGATGAGAAAGACTGCCAGAACGGCGTGAATGATGGTGATGATGCCCATGGCCATGATGAATACGATGCTGATGTCGTATGAAAGCTAGATAGATGATTTATCGGGTTGAAGGCGTTGGATAGAGATGTTGATTTGCTGCTGAGTAGTTCAGTTCAGTTGGGTGAGGTGAGTGAAGAAGAGAGATGGATGTGATCGCCAGCAAGAGGAGGGGTCTAGCAGGGGGATATAGCATTTACTTAAATCTACGGGCGGCAGCTTCGGGTTCAGTCAATGACGGACAGTGTCAGTCATGGATGGGCCCTTCCATTCAAGGCGAGACAAGACAAGACGAGACACTTGAACCCAAACCAACCCAAACCCAACAGGCCAGGCCAAGCCAAGATCGAGGCCAGCCCCAGCCCAGTTCAGTTCAGTTGACTTCAGCCGCTGGCAGTGTTAACGGCTACAGCTAAGAACCTCTACGTCAGTGAATCATGGCGTATTCGGCAGTCACCTACACCTACATTCTACACTCTACACTCTACACCCTACACCCTACATACAGCCAAGCGCGAAGCTTTCCCTCCCTCCGCAAAGAGGCAGCCCAGACCAATCAAGGGCAGACAGAGAGACAAGATCTGCACTGACAACGACGTTTGAGTGGCTCATGTAGCCTCCTCTTCTTTTTTTCCCTGTCATTGTCACGAATGACGTGGTGCTAAGACCCAAACATCTGACGTTTTAATGCAGGGTTCCATTTCTTTCAGTAGGTACGTACACACACTTACAGGGCGCGTGATGTCATTTAGTGGCTGAACAAGGCTCAGCTCAAGGCTCAATCAGTCGAGATTCCGAATACGAGACATTCACATTCCTTAGCTGGTTCTGGGCGAAAATGCAGTGTAATGCTTAAGAGCATCATCTCATCATGTTCTGACTGCAACGACAAGAGTTTGTGACGCGCACGACTTTTTTTTCTCTTTTACGTCTGTCGGACCCCCCCGGCCCCGGGAGTTATAGGCGCTTCAGTGCTTGGCTGATGGATGCACTCACTCACTGCCTTGGCTCGGCAGCTGAAACCCGTAGACCAAGACGTCTCTCCTCTCCTTTCTCCGTCTCTGTCTCTGTCGGCGGCTGCAGTTGAGTCAATGGAACTCTAACTTAACATCCTTGTCCAGGTCAACTCTAACTTGGCCCGGCAATCGAGAGCAGACAGACGTGTTTCAGTCTTGGCAGACATCTGTTTCACTTCATCTGACAGATCAGACAGGAAAAGCACTTTTTACGCTTCTCAGAATACGATTGGCCAACACCATCTCACATCTCGACGAATGCATTAACCGTCACCAGGCCACAGACGAGACAAGACAAAGAATTGTATACCTGGAACATGCTAATAAATATTAAGCGCTTCAGTCTCATTCCGTCCTTGGCCCGTATACAACTGTCACCGTTTTCGTCTGGACAATCGCCCGCTCCTCATCATCGCTGCTGCTGTTGCGGGGATCCCACAATTGAGTCTGAGTCTGAGCCTCGCCAAACTTTTTCAATGACTCTTGTCTCCGCAGGTGCCGTATCATCTGTTCTGGCTGTTCGTCTGTCTCATACGCCGTCACTTCGGTCGTCACGGGCTGCGCCTGGACGATTGTCTTGAGGTCGAATCCGGGATCTTCAATCTGAACATCGAGTCTATCCTTCCGGGTTTTGTTCCTAATGATCCCTATTGTCTGGAATGGATGTTGTCGTGTTCCTTTACTGGTTGCGGAGTATTGAACTGAGGACCCGCGTTCGCCAATGAATTTGGGTGCGACATGGATGAAGAAACGACGAAGCGTCGTCAGCGACGCGCATATTATCAGAAGATTGGCTTCGACAAAGCTGGCCTTGTTAGTCACTGCTACGCTTGGGTCGAGTCGTACTCACATCCAGACCACTGCACTGGAGAGAACCCAGGTGTAGTCGTTTGCATCAACTATCCGAACCAGTAGTACTAGTCGAACCACAGACGTTACAAGTGTTCTGTCTCATCAGTTAGCAAGTGCCAGCTCTCTCAACTGAGAACTACCTACGCAGAACCAATGACAAACAGCACCACAAGACCAACCTTTTGGCGTCGTGGCATCTGCATCTGCAGCTGCAGAATCATCGGCAATGGCATGATAAGAAGGATGAGATCTGAAAGAATGCCTAGGGTCGCTGTGCAGATATACACCGCTCCTCGATCCACGCACGATCCTTCGAGTATCGTGAGATCCCAACTTTTCTTGAACGGCGTACATCCGAACAGAACCACGAGCAAGATGGCTAGATTATAGCCAGCAACGAGGAAAAAGACGCTATACACGCTCCATATCCACCATCTCTGCGGAGAAAGCCTACGGTAGAATAGCGCCAGCGCCATCTTGGAGCAGGCAGTGCATACAGCGTATAGGATGGGAGATATGAAGGTGAGCTTGGGGATTGTTAAAATATGCCCGCCAACTTTTGCGAGAGATCTTACCTGATTCCCTTCATTGAACTTTTCGAGAGGGAGTTCCCAAGCATGTACCCCCGTTACCCCGAGAATAAAAGAACCTGCTTCCCATCAGCAACTATCCCGTCTACCAGGGCTTTTTCAGTGGGTAACTTACTGAGAGAGACGACTTGGACAGCTATAGAAAAGATCCACGCAATTATAAGGCACGCTTCCTATCCTTAGCAGATGACAACTTGATCCAGATCGGCGCAAGGGTCTTACCCGTCTCCCCATCGGGTTTACGTAAAACCCAGAGTTTGACATATAAATACTGGAGAAAGAAAAGAAAAGCGAGTGCTGTGCCTATGCCCGAGATCACATATGACTCTATGGCATGTCGTTGTAGGGGATGATCAAAGTTGACTACATAACCCTCTGGTGGTGGGATAGCGACTGTCACGCCGTCTACTATAGGGAACGCGGACATGGCGGCCTCGATGGCCTGCGAGTTGCCAACGCGCTCGTTATTGTGACCGATGAACTCGTTGGATGTTGAGGAGATGTTCAAGAGAATGGATAGATACGGTTCGTCTTGGCGGTTAATGAGTGTCGAGAATAGATCGAGTTTCGAGATGATAATAAGGGGTAGGATGGAATATTACAAGCCTGCCTAATGTATACCTCGATATCAAATCGACAATAGGATATCAATACAATTATGAATAAGCGCGCACCAGACGCAGAAGATTAATAAATCTCAAACAAAAGAAGAACGATATCAATACCAAGAATGAAGAGACACAACATGTGAAAGCTTTCAGCATGCGATGTTCTTCCCTTCTATAACACGATACTCTAGCCAGCACAATCCAACAGACGCCCCTGACCAAATCCTTCGAAACAACAGGTTTCATCCGGCGAGACCGCCTTTTTGGGTCATTATGGAGTACGGCGGTAAACTTGAGGACAGACCATCTTGTGATCTGGGACGTGTTGCAGAAGCTAGAAGCATTGCTGAAGAGTTGGTGATAATCCACTGTGGAAGATCAGCGACAAGGATTGCATCGCATCGCGCGGCCGGAGAATATTAAGATCGTTGTGATATGAGAGCTGATATCTTTGACCTTGCAGTTTGTGTGACCAAATCTTGCACATCAGTGATAGTGCTTTACATTTCCTATTCACTATGTGATCAGCTGTTCCACAGCATCTCACCACTTCTAGAACCATACATCGTCTTCACAGCTGACCTCGCTAACAATTTACGCATGGATCACTTCAAGGCTGAACATTCTGCGGGGACATACCCAGCCTAGCTTCTTACAATCACTGCTTAGCATCGTCTCAGCTAGATTATCCCGATGCTTATGCAAACATCCTCTCTCCTGACAAATCTCGCTCGCCCTACAGGACAGCCAAGATCAAGATGCGATTGGCTAGTCATGCCCTCAGCCTTTGTATATCTGCTTGATCGCATCGTCATAAAGATGGCACATGCTCTCCTCATCATCGGCCATCCTCCGTGCAGCCGTGCTCTCAAGGTGTACTATTTCAGGGAGGCTGTCGCTTCTTCCATGTTCCCGAGGGTGCATCTCGATGAAGCGAGCTGGATGTGTTTCGGAAACACTCGATCCTCCGCGGCTCTGCGCGACATCGACTAGTTTTCCAAGGACAGCGAACTCAAGCTTGAGTTTGATGGAGTATATGACGAGCTTGACGCCTTTTTCGATCGTATAGTGGTTCTTGTACATGATGATGAGAAGAGCTATGTCCATGGCTACGATGAGGAGGTTGATGATCAGGAGATACCACATCGTCTTTTGCTTATTACCTAGTGATGTCTGTATGATATCGATGGTAGCCCAAAGGTACAGGCCCGAGATGACAAACTCTTGTGCGCAAAAGAAAGTCACTTGAGTTTTCTCGATGGCGACGAATATGGGCGTGGGATTGCTGCCATTAACGCTCGGTCCAGCAGTGAATAGCAGTGCTGTCTGTGTCGTGTGCCATATCGTGCCGTTGATCACAATCATCCATAGCACAGCGCGCCGTATTCTCAAGTTGTTCAATACCAAGTGCAGCCGTGAATGCAGTACCACGGACTGGCCACTGACGAGTACGATCCAGCCCAGCGATGCGATGGCCTTACTCGCGTCGGTGCCCAGCATGTCAAGATATCCAAGCAGCCATCCCAGTGCATACGGAAACACGCCCAATGTGGTCAATAGAAGACTCCAGAAGTAAAGACCATGATGGCGTTTGAAGGTGGTGAAGATCAAGGCGAGAAGTTCGCATGCATTGTATAGAGCGAGAATGGAGGTGGCCTGGGATGGTCAGCGTTAGTCAAGCTCATAGCTCAAGTGACATACAATGACTAGAACTGCCTTGGGGCAATATAACAGCCCATTCTCTCTGCTGTGTATCTGTATCACCGAGAGATGCATCCCAGACGGCAGACCTGAGACCAACGTGTGTTGTGATCCAGATACAATGCCACTAAGACATGAGATGTAGAGGAATTCAAATGTGACAAGTCACATTTCAATACAACTGTAGAGTATAGTATCGTTCAAAATCTGGGGGTAAAGACAAAAATCCGGCGGAGTCTGTCAGATAGTTCATTGGTGAGGATGACGGGCTAGCCACAGAACAGCCTTTGGTGCAGAGCTGGCATAGCTTCTTCATTCGTGCGATCTTTCCTGGAATTGGTCACTTGCAGCCTTGACAATATTAATAACCAATGAGAACAAAGGGTAAAACCCAAAGGTGCGTATAATTTCTCTTCATCACTTGCATTTGAGTAGTGCAACATGTCATTGCCAGGGGAGAGTTACCCTGAAGGTTTAGGGCCGTGGAGAATTGCTTTATCGAGACATTGCAACATTCACCGTTCAGTTCTTGACAGGTGCTGAGATATCAGGTCCACGACCTTGATGATGTTTGATGCCCATGAGACGAAGTCGATACGTGTCAGATGTTGCGGCGATTTCAACCTTTATTACTATTGAACGTTACACCTCGACTGAAACGCACGCCACACCTTCTTCACATCTCCAATCAACTCAACAGAAACGTTGTTATTTATCTAGACTTTAGTTTCTATTTCTCTAATTCTATTCCTAGAGCTTGAGACCGAAGCAGTTGGCATAGTAAGTAACAGTCGAGCTCCAATCCGAAAAGACACCAGCGACGCCAATCTCCCGGAAAACATCCAACAAGTTAAACACATCACCATCATTGTTGATCAGCTTAGCAATGGTAGTGTAATAATAGTTGCCGTCGGCCCCGTTCTTCAGAGGACCAGATCGCTCCAGAGTCCAGGTGATGATCTTGAGACCGAGCTCGTTCGCCTTCTTCGCATATGCGCTGGGAACGATCTTACCGTTCTTACCAGGTGTGACGAGATAAGGCAGAGGAGGTGCGATATAGCGAACGCCGTCCTCCTTGTAGCGAGTGAGGTTGGCAACAGCCTTGTCAAAGGTCTCGGGTGTGTCGCCCGTCTCGTCGAGATACATGGCTTGACGAGCGTACTCAGGCTCGGCCTTGAGCCAGTACAGAATGTCGTCGTACAGGAAGCTCTGGAGATAGACATCGCTAGGCTTGACACCAGCCTGCTTGTGCTCGTCGATGAGCTGCTGAGCATACTTCTTCTGGGTATAGTCACCGTCGAAGGGCATCTTGACCTCGGGTGTCTTGAGCTCAGGAGTATGCTTCAGACCAAGGCGCTTGGTGAGCTGAATGTGCTCCTTGTTGCTCAGAACTGTACCACAAGTAGCGTACAGATCGGTTCGCCAAGGCGGAGTACCGTGGAGGAAGTCGGCGGCGTTGGTGGCAGTGGCATTGAAGCCCTCCATCTTGGCGCAGAGAGTCTTGAACTCTTTGAGGGTAATATCGCTGGTGCAGCACTTGGCAGAAGCAGGCTTGCCATCCTTGGCGGGCTTGAATGGCTGGGTGCACTTCTTGTTGAGCTCGGGGATCGTGACAATGTTGGTCGTGTAGTGGAGATCGCACTGAGAGTGACGACACACGAGCTGGCGATCCTTGGTGAAAGCAACATCGCACTCGAGGATACCAGCGCCCATTCGAGCACCAGCCAGGTTCGACTCGAGAGAGTGCTCAGGGAACTGAAGAGTACCGCCGCCACGGTGGGCAATTGACCACTGGGAAGGCTTCTGAGGCTTCTCCGAGCATGACTGAAGCTTCTTCTTCAGCGAACCCTCGTCCATATCGTTGACGAGGTAGTAGGGTCGAGGGCCGAGTTCAATCTGCTTGATTGGCTTGACAGTCTTGAACAACTCCTTATCGCCATAGCTGGGGCTTGGAGCAGCAATGGCAGGGCTGACAGCCACAAGGCCGGCAACGAGAGGAGTAGAGAAACGCATGGTGAACAGGACAAGTCAATTGATTGATAGAGGAGCAAGAGACACCGACAAGGCTTGGCAAGAACCAGCAATTGAGGCCTTGATCGAGACTGACTGAGGCTTGACCAAACACCAAAACTTCTCGATGCGACCTGGGCGATCACCAGGCTTTATGGACGAGCGAACTGCACATTGATCCCCAGCCCGATAGACCTATCTAGGCAATGCACCGAGATGACGTCGCAAGATCCCCAGGAACAAGCCCATTCACACAAAACACCCCTACAGGATGTGGTTCCTGTTGAACCTTCGGTGTTGGTTATCGGCCTAGAAGAGACGAATTGAGCAATCACATCGCAGATCACAGCACTTGCAGGCCAGCTTCTGCAAAGAGCACAAAGTCCCCGGAGCTAGCAGTAGGCAAAGTCCGTACGAGATGATAGGATGTGCATCTTTGACAAGCACGTGTGGAGGAGACGTGGGCGTTTGTTGGAGGGGGGAAGCTAAGGATAAGCTTAGCAGCGTTACACTCAACCGTTCAGCTAGAGGCGTGTTTAGTATGGGCCTTGTGATTTGCCGAAACCTAGCTTAATTGAACCCCCGCCATCCATAGCCACGCATAAACCTGGTCGAGAGATATCGAGCCTCTTTGGAAGGTGGATGAATAAAGTTGGCGATTCATGCATGTGCATACATAGGCAAGCCATGCTGTCATGGCATCTCACTACTACCCAGGCCAGGTAGCCAAGCACTTGCTCGCGCTTTTGTATGCACGCCGCATTACAACTCGTCCCTGTCTCCATCTTCCATGTAGTCGTGCTCAACTGCATGGCCCTTCCGGATCTTGTGAACTTCCTCGGCCGTGACTTTGAAATGCTCAAATGAGGGCGCATCCTCTCCAATGCCCCAGGCAAAAACTCCCCCAACTCCGAGCTCCGGCACGACATGGCTAAACTTTGTCTGGATGCTCTTTTTAGTATCAAACGTCCACCATCGCCACTCCTTCTCGTCCCAATAAAAATAGCTTCCGTCCCCATCATACTTCCCAGCCGTTCTCGCACGTTCAAAAGATGTAAATAGGTCCTGGGGAATATCGTCGTGCCAGCTAAAGCCGCCTGTCTTGCCCAGATCAGCTCCGGTCTTGGGATCCTCAAGCAATTGAGTAGAGCACCCAAGAAGCTCTTCCTGCGAGCACCTTTGGGTCATGAACCATTTGACATAGTATCCAAACCCAAGATTGAGCTGACTCGGCGATGCGCCTCGGTCGATATAACGCTGGATTGAGTCTCGAGAATCCGAGACACCGCTGTGATGCTTCGTCACGGTATCCCGGCGGTTCATCAGGTCGTATGTCATGATATTGAGGAAGTCGACTTCTTTCATGATCTTTGGGACGGTAGCGGGCGTAAAGGCCATCAAATCAACCTCTTTGCCCGGAACAGCCGCTGACAGAAGCTTGTCGGGGCCAATAGCGGTACGCAATTCCTGGAGGAGCGATACAAATGCATTGATTTCCCATTCGCGCTGAGAGTTGGGAATTTGCTTGTAATCATCACGGTTGCCTCTGTTGCAGTCAGTGTGTACCTCGTAATGACCAAGATTGCAATGTTCCTTACCCGGGATACTCCCAGTCAATGTCGATGCCATCAGCGCCCGTCGCAGTGACCATTGCCGCAACCTGGCACGCCCACCGCTTCCGCGTGGTTTCGTTCTTGGCCGCTTCCTCAAAACCTTGAGTATCACCCCAGCCTCCAATAGCTACCATTACTTTCGTGGCGCCAGGGAACCTGTTGCGGACATCGGGAACAGAGGTGAAGAGCGGGTAGTCGTCAGGTTTGTCGTCAACATTGAAGGTCTCGGAGCGCATGAATGCCAAAATGACATGCGAGACGTCGTGGAGTGCGCTTTTTGCTGGGACGATATCATGTTGTCTAGAATTTCAGTTAGCGACTATTCTGAAGTTCTTGCCTCGCTTGTTGACGAGGGAGATGCACTTACCCTGTGAGATACATAACACATCGGAATGGCTCAGCTTGAGACATGGCAGTCGCGGTTACCGCCGCCAGGATTAGCAGTTGCCATCTGAAAATCATTCGCATGATGCGCATTTGGAAAGGAAAGTAATTGTTGGCGATTCTCAACTTTACCTTATGCTGGACTGGAGAAGACTGTGATTGAGGGGGCGCTTGCTCAGTTGACCCGCAGATGCATTGTACAGTAGGTTGGTGTAGATGAACGAAGTGGATGTTTCTTGACCAATGCCTCAGACGAGAAGCCCTACATACTAGTACTCAGCCTGATTCACCAACAAACATAAACAATAAATGACATCTTTCAGTGCCTGTTCATTCTCGTTCAAATTAATTCGTATTCCTATTTCTCAATGCAAGTTCCTCCCAGATAAGAACCCGTTTGCGCCTGCGTTCTATCCTGTCTAGTAACATATGCCTCAATAAGACCGACCCTCCCTCGCAAATCCATGCCTGGGTATTGTTTTATACAGCGGATAAAACCGCACCAACGCCAGAGCCTCCAAATAAAATCTACAGAAAATAATCCCAGAGAAAAGTCATGATATCGTGTTCGCTTCGTGTTCGTATCCTTCGATATCCCAGCCCTGTCTAAATCAGCCCTCGGCTCTTGAGAATTCGACTGAGCTCCTTGAGCTGCACTGGTTTGGAGAGAAACAGATCCAGTCCGTTCGCAAAAGCATCCTCCTGGGCATCCTTGGAGGCGAGGCCAGATATAGCGACAATGTGCCTTCGTGGCAAATCAGAGGCCTTCTCGAACCCTCGAATTTGTCGTGTAGCCTCAAACCCATCCATTACCGGCATGGAAATATCCATCAAAATACACTTGTAACACCCTTCTTGAGCTTTGTAACACTCCAGAGCTCGGAGTCCATCCGAGGCCGAGTCGTACGCCACACCCAGCTTCTTCATGTATGTTTGTAAGATCTTCATATTGATAGCATTGTCTTCCACCAAAAGGAACCGTTGATCCTGGGGGGTTGGAGGTAGTTGCAAAGCGGGAACCGATGGCAACGGAGTCTCTGCGTCATCATAATCCCAATGCGCCCTTCTCTTCTTAGGAGCCATCGTTGGGGCGATATCAAAATAGCCGCGTTCCTTGTCATCGGACCCACGTTGGACAAGATCTGTTTCTCCTGTCGATACAGTCGGTGGCTCGTCGAGTCTGGTCGAGACGCTGGCACGATCTGCAGCTGTTGCTTGTAATTTCATCCAGCGCCTGAAGCAGAGGACAAAAGCTTTGCCAAGTTTCCTCGGTCCCACACTAGATAAGAACGTCAGCGGCAGGGAACAAGTAGTAACAAACAGACAACTCACGGGCGCGATATGAAACTGAATAATCCCCAATTGAGCTTGTGCTGTGACCTATGTGACCTGTCAAGCGATCGAGCGACAGCGGCACTGCGACACACCACGACAACTGGGGACGATAGCTCGTCTCGAGGCTGGTTTGCTATCATTTCAAGTTGAGATTCGTCACAGAGTATCAGGTCAGGAAGATACTCGGCGTTGTGGAGGGGGTCGACGACTTGCATACGCAACCAATTGCGGCAGACCTTTTCCAGCAAAGCACGTTCGTCAAATTCCCTAGAATTCCAGCGTTGACTTTCTGAGCCGCCTCCAACGAAAGGTGTGAAACCGTTGATGCAGACGCGGAGACCTGACAACTCAATGGCCTGGGCCTGAAACTCCTCGCGATCGGACATTGTTTCTGTCGAATCAACACTGACAGCTTCTAGTGGTAGTTTTACCGCAATGCGAGTTCCCGTGCCGACCTTGCTTTGAACATGTATAGAGCCTCCAAGTGCCCTGACGAACTTCCTCACCAAACTCAGACCAAGGCCAGCACCCGAAGAATGAATATTCTCTTGAGCAAACGGAGCGAACAGTCGGTGGTTGAGATAGTCTTGACCGATGCCAGCTCCTGTATCGGTGATATCGATATGAACGACTCGAGCCTTTGACCGGCTTTTCCCAGGAGGATCCTGGTAGGCAGAGACTTTAACATAGCCCCGTGTAGTGTACTTGAGGGCGTTTCCACAAAGATTCATGATTATGCGCCTCAATGCCCCTGACTCAACATGGAACGCCCAGTCCACCGTCGGGTCAATGTCCAACATCACAAGAACTGCGTCAGGACCAGCTCCGTTGCTGATGTTTTCTCCAGCCTTGACACTATCCGCAACGTCCATACCATCAAGGCGGGTAAGAGGATCACGATTGAGCTCTTCATTCGGCTTGTCATCTTGAACAAGCGCGAGTGATTGTTGTTGGTAGGTGTGGCCAGCATGAATACACTCCACGACTTCTTCCACCAACATGTCGAGATCCAGATTCGAAGCGATATGCATCATCCCATCCGTCGGTCTACTTCTTGAGTTAGACTGTGCGCCTCTCACGAACGCAACACCTGAGTTCGGCGACTGTCCACTGGGTACCTTGACAAAGTTGTTGATGCGTGTCCAATCAAGCAAGTGATTGATCGTGTCCAGAAGTGTACGACCGCAGACCTCAAGGGAGCGCAATACATCCCCCTGGAAAACATCTAGTGCCGTATCACGCAACAGCTCGGCACACAGAACAATGCCGTGGAGTGGAGACCGGAGCTCATGGGATAGGGAGCTGAGTAAAGATGTCGTCGCCAAGGATACTATGGAACTCTCCATCATAGCAACGTCTGCCATGATGACTGCACTGAAAGCGGCAAGGTAACTCAGTTCCCCCTGGACTGTAAAGATGCGGGTTGGTGTCATTGTATAGACAAAACACCCGGAAAACCAGCGCTCTCTGTGAGAGTCCCATAGAGGTACAAAGGCAACACTGCGCGCTCCTGGGAAGACATCGCGAATGGCCATACCTTCGTTTCTCCGTGAATACGGATCGTTGACCTTTCGCGACTTTTGCTTGTCGCCCCTTTGTTCTTCTTGAATGCTCCGAGCTTTCTGGGCCTGGAAAGCAGCCATAGCCGAGTCCTCACTCGTCGGATCGCTCGATCCCGTCATTCCGTCGCCATCGAAATTAAAGATCTTGCCTTTTGGATAGCGGCGCAGTAGCCTCTGGAGCTGTCGTTCAGGTATAGTCCGACTGCGTCCTGAAGGGGCTTCACCATTTATGCTAGAAGAGACAGACGTAGAGAATCCAAGAACAGGGCACATAGCGCCTGAGGACGGGTAGTCTGCGGAATTCCGGGGAGAAGAGACTGAAACATTACCTCTACCTGGAGAGGAGGAAGATGAGGATGAGGAGGAAGAACGAACGTGAGTCCTTGAATTACGCCGCAAAGAGCCGGACCGGATTCTGCCAGCAAAAGAGCCAACACCTGCATCCAAGAACAGGACCCCCTCAACTTCAATCGACTCGCGTAGGATATTTGCCGCTTTAGAGAAGATTTGGCTCAGCTGGTTAGATCGCGATTCTTCTCCAGTCGGAACTGAAATAGGAGGCTTGTCAGTTGAATGGAACGGGCTTGTCGGCCTGTTCTGACTAGGGCTTTCAAGAACAAAAATATCTGGCGTGGATATGCTATCCATTTCAGCAGTAGCAGTGACACTGTCCCTCTGTTTCTGGATCTTCTGTTGCGTCTGGTTGAGAGAGCCTTCTTCTGTGCTTGCATCGGCATTGAAGATATTCGTTGAACTGTTCTCCCACCCTGTCACGGTCGTCTTCCCCTCCACATAGCTTCCCAAACCGCGAACCATGCGCTCACCAGGACGCCTGCCATCTCCAGATCGTGTCAGTTCCATTTGTCCTAGGATAGATGCTGAAACATCTCGCATGACTTGTTGTGATGCTTCGTCAAGTGACTCCCGTGGTTCGTTGTCAAGAATACAGAAGACGCCAATGTTGATACCTCGACGGGTTCTTATCGGTACTCCTGCGTAGAACCGGTACTCTGGCCGTACCTTGTAGTACCAGGTATCCCGATACTCTTCATTTTCAGCAAGGTTGCTTACCACTGTAACCGGGAGCTCCGAAGCCAATGATGGTTGCTGTGGTCCACCAGACTCGCGAGGTACCAATACATGATCACAAATACCATAACTCCGAGGTATTGCAGTACCACAAAGCCAAAGGCTGTCAGAACCAGAGCTAGGAGGATTGGCGTGAGCAGATATGCGAAGCGCAGGTGTAGCTTCGGCGATGATATGCTGGTGCTGACAGTCAAACAGCGAGATCATGGCGCGAGAAGCGCCGAGTCTCAAGAGAGCCACCTGGGCCAGAGCTGTCATGGCAGGATCCGAGCATGGTCGCAATGAAGACGACGGGATAAGGTTTGCGACATCATTGCGAATAGAGTTGGCGACAAGGACCGAGTCATATCTGGGTATTCGTTAGATGAGTCCCTTTGAGGAGCTTCAATTGATGGCAGGGGATGGAGATGCGACGAGAGTGAGGATGAGAAATGGTGCGAGGTCATACACACTTGAATATCTCCCGTTCGCGAGTTGATTCCGAGACCTTGCTACCAGTCATGATCGACAGCTGTACCGTAGACTACGGGCTTAGCCCATGCAAGCAAGCAAGCAGCCTCGGCAGGGGGAACAGATCGTCGGACGAGGTTGGGGGGTTGTGTGGTTTAACAAGACTGGTTTAAAATACTAAGGTAGCCTGCCTGCCCTTGAGAATTTAGCTAGATATTGGCAAGATTACTTAAGGATGGATTCCTCCATCGCACTCCAACCTGGCCTGGGTCTGGATTCTAGGCTGTCCTTCCACTGGGCTCGAATCTTGACCTATCGCCACCCCGCTTTGCCCCCCAACGGCCCTAAAGCCAACCTTCAGTGGAGCCACCCGGGTGCTTACCCGTGGAGATCTACCGCCTGAGTTCCGTTAGCGACAGACGATCCATCGATTTGCCATGAAACCTCCGGCCTCTCATCTCATGGGTAAGATTTTATGGGCATCTGACTGAGTCAGGTACGCATAAGGTCAAGGTCATCAGATGCTTTTATTTTCTAAAATTATAGAGCATAAAGGGAAATAAGTCTATGCTGCTTGTAATAGTAGCACGTGCTGCAAAGAAAAAGCAAGATCGAGATCAATGACGAGACTATACACTATCCACTTGATAGCAGTTTCCCATGTTCAGAAATGCATCCATCTACAGGTGGGAAAACAGGATGTTTTGCATAAGCTTTTAGGGTGGGTGGCCTCGGGGGGGCAAGAAAACACCCATCCTTGATATAGGGTGTCAAAATAAACTAAGCAAAGAGTCCCCTAAACTTGGCTTGAATTTACCTAAAAGCTTTTATCACTTAGGGTTAAGGTCCTGAGTTTTCTTTCCTCCCCTAGGGTGGGTGCCTGAATGCTGGAGCTTTGCACCCGACGACCTCAGTCTAGATTTCAATGGGCCTCGCCATTTATTACCTGCAACTGGTCAACTGTGACTGGAGATACCCAACATCATATAATCATACAAGGACTCAAAAGAACACCCAGAGATCAAATAAATATCAATCTGTATCGCGAGCATTAAGAAATACATTAAAAATTTTGCGCTGTAGTATGTACCTCAAAACAAGGTACTCCTGTTGAACTTCCGTTGACCTCAAGACAGTGTGAACTACTGCTATCGCGCCGATAACACAGTGGCTTCCCTTGGCTTGAGCTTCTTTTTTTTCTTCATCCTTTTCAAGCAATGCTATACGTTGCCGTTCATTTCTTGAGTGACTGTTAATAAGCATCAATCTCTCAATATGTTCGAGAATACATGTACCCTGCCTCTATCGGCAGATGTATTCGCAACTGCCCTCCACCCCACGGAGCCCCTCTTGACCGTCGGTTTATCGAGTGGCCATGTCGAGACCTTTCGATTGCCATCCAGCTCTTCTTCCGACGACAATGCCGATGCCGATGGTGACACGAGCGTGCTGAGCGACGGAAAGAGTATGATCGAATCCGTCTGGCGCACTCGAAGACACAAGGGGAGCTGTAGATCCTTGGTCTACTCGCACGATGGTTCTGGTAAGATTTCCACGAGCTTCTGTTGTTGTTCTCCAAGCTAACCTATTAAAGCTGTTTATTCAGCTGGAACCGATGCGCTGGTAAAGCACTTTGATCCCAAGACCGGTCAAGTCATTTCAAAATTCGTGATTCCTTCTGCAACCACGGTTCCCGATGCGCCGACCCTCCTCCACGTCCTGAACCCCCAGAGCCTGCTTCTCGCGACCGACTCAGGTGCCCTCCACATCATTGACCTCAAGGACGGCAAACTGGGAAAGAAGCCCGTTCAGACTCACTTCCCCCATGCCGACTACGTTTCTTCCATAACACCTTTGCCGCCCACTAGTGCCAGCACCAGCGGATTCCCGAAGCAATGGGTCAGTACTGGCGGTACCACGCTCGCCGTAACCGATGTTAGGAGAGGGGTGCTTGTGCGTAGCGACGACCAGGAGGATGAGCTGTTATCTTCTTGCTTCGTTCCAGGCTTGGGCCCTAAAGGACATCGCAACAACGGTGTTTTGGCGGTAGGATCTGGCTCGGGTGTATTGACCATGTGGGACAAGGGAGCCTGGGATGACCAGCAGGAACGAATCATCGTGGATGGCGATAAGAAGGGCGGCGGTGAAAGTATCGATGCCATGGTCTTGATCCCGCAAGAGCTGGGACTTGGCAAGAAGGTCGTCTGCGGTGTTGGTGATGGCAGCTTGCGTGTGGTCGACCTTGTTGCTCGGGAGGTGGACATTTCAGCCAATTTGCGTCACGATCACATGGAGAGCGTTGTATCGCTGGGTTTCGATTGCGAGAATCGCCTCATCAGCGCTGGCGGAAGGACTGTGAAGCTTTGGGAAGAGCTATCTGCTCTTCAAGGAGACGATGACGAAGAGGATGAAGATGACGACGACGATAGCGATGATAGTGACGCTGGAGAGAATGGCAACGGCAAGCGAGCTGCCGATAGCGACAGCGATGACGATAGCGAGGAGGACCAGATTGCGGAGATGAAGCACAGGGCCAAGCGACGCAAGGAAGCCCAGCAGAGCAAACTTGGGCCCATGGGAGCCCATGGCGTCATGGGCTTTGAGGGCTTAGATTGAGGGTAAGTTTTTGGCGATGAAAATACTGTTACGATACCCGGCATAGATACGATAAAGTAGTGCGATCCGACGGTCAGAATGGCCAGACCCCAGACCATGGACGTAGATACATTTCATTACAAGTTCAATAGAGAAAGATCATGGTGATAACTTTCAATTTTTCAATATCTGGCTATCTATCTAATTTATGAAGAAGCCCACCCTAGGAGGTGGACATCCAACGACTCATGTGCAGTTGGTGGTCTTCCGAAACGAAGCACGATCACATACATAGTGAAATAACCAAAAACCCATTCATGTTGAGTCGGGGAGAGAAGTATCCCTCGGTCGATGCTACACGACCTTCGGTGACATTTCTTTTGAGGCCCAGTAGCCTCATGTTTTGACTCGAGACCCAGTAGTCTCTTATGATGAGTCTTCTCGAAGCCCAGTAGCTTCGGAAAGTACAAGTGCACTTACTCTGTCCCGGAAAAGGGGCAGAAGCAGATACCTTGCCATTAAATACGGACTAAGGTTTGCGCCTGAACCGGTGACTAGAGAAAGGACTTGAAGCGGCATTGTCCCCAGAAATACTCCATCAGAGAATTATGGAAGACCAAGCCGGTGGTCTTTGTCTTGCAGAGAAGGGCACGATATCCCGGTAGTGCAATGCAGAGTACATTAAAACTCTGCAATCCGGGCGTCATGCTCCTTTCTCCATGATCCCTCAACCGTGTAAAGGGTGAGGCGGGATGGGTGGCGTGCGTTGTGCGAAGATCGCCAAAAAACATTATGATCCCATATCCGAGAAATCGGCGCGAGGTGGGGGATCCTGGTATAAGAATAGGAGGCTGAAGGACTCCTCGCAGGTACAAGACAGGTAATTTTAAAAGAGATTATAAAAAAGATGTCCGGGTGGACAAGACCAGAAGGTGTCAGACGCCTGGAATATGAAGATAGCTCCAGCAGGCGTCTTCTGATTTGGGCTGCGTGTCGGCTCGAGCAAAGTCCTCCATGACTTTCTCATCGCTGGGTGCTGAAAATCGAGTTGGGGAGCTCATGGTGAGGTTGTCGTCGTAAATGATAACGGTGGGAAGAATCCTGCTGTCGTGGCCGTTGCCCTTCTCTTCGGAAGATGAGTCGCTAGGTCCTCCGCCTCGATGTAGTTCACTTGCGCTGTATGTCGTAGGTATGCAAATGTGAGGGATTCCTTTCCGTATGCCAACGGCTCGGGCCAAAGTGACAGCAGAACCTCCGCCGACGCTGACAACGCAATCTCGTCCAGATGCCTGGGCTGGCACGGTGGTATTAGATGAACAGAGAATTCGACTGTCGAGATTAGGAATAATGGCTTGAATTTTGCGAGCGATATTTGATCTTGAAGGGCTTGAGACAATGAGCGGTGAAGTCAAGTGTAACCGAGCCAGCTCAGATGGTAGACGATGAATTGCGTCAGGGCCGACGACTAGACGAGGAGATGAAGAAGAAGGACGTTTTGAACGGCGATGTCGAGATCGAGAGGAGGGCCGCTGGACCGTGCCGGGCGGACCAGCGTGCGAAGATGGAGGAGACAAGTTGGTGGCTGGCGGCGTCACAAGAGCGGACGCCTTGAGGGCGAGGGCGTCAACAAGCTTGTCACGAATAGCAACGAGATCAGGATCAGTGACTTTTCGTGGTGACAAACGATGAATGCCGTTGGTGGAGTGATGCATGAAGGGCCGATGCCGGCTGTCCGGAGGTATCCAGCAGCGGTAGCGGTTGATGAGGTATATCGAAGTCCAACCTGCGCAACATCAATCAAGTGCCCAAAATGACAACAATAATGGATTGAAGACGAAAACTGGAAAAGAAGGAATCGATCGAGATTTGATGAAAGTTCAGAGATTCACAAGTTAGAGACATAGCACAAGATGAGCTAACTAGGGCACATTATTATGGGCAGATAGAATAGGCGTGACCTTCTGGGATGGGACGAGGCCAGACCAGACCAGACGTTTGAGCGAAAATCCCTTTAGCAGCACCTGTTTCTGCCTGTGAGAGGAAAGTGACCGTTTGTTGTGGTTTTTCGCCACAGAAAAAAGACGCCACCTCTGCCTTTTGACTAGGTAGGGGACTAGGTAGGAGCAGGGGAAATTTGGTCTCTTTGATTTTGATAATACAGCCAAAAAAAAAAAAAGGGTCCAGCCGAATGGTCTTGGGGCCGATGATGGGGGAAGTCAAGTGCCAACGCCTTGTCTGTTTGGTGCCAGTCCCTGCGTGAGACCCTGAAAACTGATGTAAAAGGGGGCAAAAGGTGTATTGTTTCTGTCATGAAGACGTCAAATGTGTAACGGAGGGGGATCGCTTGACCCCTAGAAACACACAGGAGGCAGTTTATCCGCCCCGGCCGGAGGTTAGCTCCGTTAAGTGGAGCAGCGATCGAAGACAAAGTCTCGTGGTGACGGAGCAAGTCCGCCAATGAGAAGTGATAGGGGAGATCGTGGTTGGATGTGGACATGGAAGGAAGAGAGAGGATGGGCAAAATCAAGAAACGCATCTCTTTGTGTCATAAAACCCATATTACCTCGGTGTTGGCATTGGATGGCGATATGATTGGTTGTTCTGAAAGAACTCTGGTGGCTTGATGAATGTACAGTAAGCGCTATAGCAGTTCCCGTTACTAAGAAGACGGCAGAATCTCATCTTGGAAACATTTTATCTAAATTAGCTAAGTAAGGAATATCTTGGGTTGATCCAAATTTGAGTCTGTCAAGTCGCTGTGTTACTGAGCTATTTCTGGACAATGCTGCGGTGACGCAGGGTGAGTTGTAAACTGACCGTGACATCTGGTCTGTAACACCAAGGTATTGTGTTTGTTAGAACCAAGAGTCTTTCAAACTGTTTGTGGTTTCGCAACTGGACTTTACATTGCTGTTGTATCTGGAGGCCTCTACTAAATGAGAGGGGAAGAAGAGAAGAGATATGTTATAGGTGCATGGAGAGCACATCAGGCCTCTTTTGATGCTGCAATTAGAGCTTTGGAACAAGATAGAGTGACGAGAACCGACACTTGCATCAAAGATGAGGCTCATGCTTGAGGATGGAGACCAAGCACTTTCTTAAGTAACAAAAACTCCATGAATGCGGAGAGGCAGGCACATAGCGGCAGTCTCCGGTGCCTCCCGCCTTTAGCTCAAGCCAACCTGCCAGTTCTGCCCCTCTGAGCCAGGGCCTTGCCTGATATTTCCTCTTGCTGGTCTTACAACACCAATCTTTTCTTCTTTTTCTTCTTCCTCTTCAATCATTGTCGCATCAATCGCCACAATCTATCTGAAGCGCCGGCGGCCTTTACACAATTCTATGACTTTGTCGCCGCCGCTTGGTCTAGTCTCGCAGCTGTGATAACATCTCCGACCGATCGATCGCCCTTCTTTCAGCTCTGGTTCAATCATCTACACCTTCAAGATGGAATTTACTGCGCAGTCGCCCGCCTCCGTTCTCCCAAGAATCACAGGCTCTTAGCTATCACCACCGGACGCAGCCGACAGCCGATTTTACACGCATATCCATCTTATCTGATAAGCTTGTGGTTGGCCGACGGCTCATGGCCGAGCACAACCTCAGTATGCATATCTGCTAGCAAACTGTGGCGTTCAATGCATGCACCCAAGAGATAAACTTGAACGAGTTGGGTGGTTGAATTCCGACGGTCACTCCAAATTGGTGCCATCTTTTACAGAGAGTCATCCGATTTCGCAAACTGATTATCTATCAGCCCGTGGTTTGAAGCTCAGAATGATGTCCAGACAAAGCTCAGCTGGTGCTGTCCCTACTCATGCTGGGTTTATCGTCACAATCCTGGCCATGATACACAGCCGAAGTCGCCTATTCCGTGGCGACGGGTGACAACCCCAGGCGATGCTTCGGGGATGCGCCGATGCGCTATCTCATCCCTCTCGATTCGAACCCAGCCCAATGGTCGCGACAGGCCGTACTCCTTCTGTTCGTCCCCCACGTAGGTGCACCACCAATACCGGTTCCCCGACCGGCCGGTCTAATAACATGCCAACTTTATTTCTACCTCCCCATCGTGGAATCTGGGGTTGCATATTTAAAGGAGCGGTTGTCCACGATCATGTCACCAGTATCAAGCTTCAGATTAGCATCGCATGTTTTTCTTAGCTGACCTTGTCTTTTGATCTGCATCTCATCTCACCTCGCTTGGGGCTCTTGGACTCGGACCCGCAGACACCCACCCGCTGCCCCATCTCTAGCAATTTGTCAAGCATCTGGGGAATAAGAAGTCCTGATAAGCTATCTGTGGATCCACGAGTTATCAGTTACAAGTCTTGGGCCACTAAGCTTAAAAAAAAACTCTAGCCACTCCCGAAAACGGCCTCGCGTGCTCGCCAATCACTTCTATTATACGGAGAGGAATTAGAAGTATAAACCTTCGTATTGCCCATATCAACTTTCAGTGTTGAAGCCTTTCAAAGCCTTCGTCAATATTCATTCAACATTGACATTCCAAGTCTGTCATTGAGTTGATCGACACGAAGATTCCTCTTTCGCTTGGACCCCTCAACGATCAACGCCATCGACACCAAAGCCATTCCAGCGTTGGCCTATTTCTCGTTTCTTTACACAACTCCATCTAACTGCTTCAACAATGGATGAGGATCAAGGACCACGGTCGATTGCCCCCGAGCATGCGCCACCGAAAACATTTGCTCAGCGTTGCAATGGCCTCAAGAAGGCATTCACTACCAGGCACGGCCTGATTGGCGATTATGACTATGCCTTTCTCTTTCGCCCAAACCTGCCCTTCATGAAGAAGAGCGTTAACCCAAGTCCCTTCTTTGGTCTCAATGACAAGATGCCAGTTTTTCTGGGCTTACTGCTCGGCTTTCAACATGCATTGGCCATGTTAGCAGGTGTGATTACACCACCGATCATCATCAGCGGCAGCGCCAATTTGCTACCTGAGCAACAACAATACCTCGTCTCAACCGCTCTCATCGTTTCTGGCATCTTCTCTGCAGTCCAAATCACTCGATTCAGGCTTTTTGGTACACAGTAAGTGTTGTTTGGTCGCGACAAGAGTTTGTGCTAATCCTTGTCTTAGATACTACCTCGGTACTGGAGTGTTGTCTGTAGTTGGAGTCTCATTCAGCGTTATTCCTGTCGCTCAAGGAAGTCTCACTCAGATGTACGCCAATGGCTTCTGTCCTTCAGATTCTGATGGAAACCCCTTGCCTTGCCCTCAGGGCTATGGAGCCATTCTCGGTACCTCCGCTGTGTGTGCTTTGATCAACATCCTCGTCTCCTTCATCCCCGCAAAGTACTTGCTGAAGGTCCTGCCGCCGATTGTCACTGGCCCTACCGTTATGCTCATCGGTATCAAGCTCATCAAGTCGGGTTTCTCCAACTGGATGGGTGGCAGTGGAGGATGCATGACTGCCACTGACGGCTTGTTTGCTCTTTGCCCCAACATCAACGCACCTCACCCTCTTCCCTGGGGATCTGCAGAATTCCTGGGCTTGGGTTTCTCTGTCTTTGTCGCCATTATTCTGTGTGAGCGATTCGGCTCGCCCATCATGAAATCCACCTCGGTCGTGATTGGACTACTAGTCGGCTGCATTATTGCTGCTGCCTGTGGTTATTTCGATCGATCTGGTATCGACTCTGCCCCTGTTGCTTCGTTCGCTTGGGTACACACATTCCCTCTATCAGTTTACGGGCCACTCGTGCTCCCCCTGATTGCTGTTTACCTTGTCTGCGCTACCGAGGCTATTGGCGATGTCACAGCCACATGCGACGTTTCCAAGCTCGAGGTGACTGGAAAGACGTATGAATCTCGTATTCAGGGTGGTATCTTGTCTGATGGTATTGCTGGCTGCATTGGTGCTCTCATGACCATGACTCCTATGTCTGTCTTCGCTCAGAACAACGGTGTCATTGTCCTCACCAGATGCGCCAACCGCAAAGCTGGTCTTGCCTGCGCCATGTTCCTGATCATCATGGGTATCTTTGCCAAGTTTGCTGCTGCTCTCATTGCCATTCCATCAGCTGTTCTTGGTGGCATGACAACCTTCCTCTTCAGTGCTGTAGCTGTATCGGGCATGTCCATCATTGTCCGTGGTGTCCCTTTCACTCGACGCAACCGCTTCATTCTTACTGCTGGTCTGGCTCTGGGATATGGCGCAACGCTTCTACCCAACTACTTTGATAAGATCTTCACATACGAGGGGGACAACCGCTCTCTTCAGGGTTTCCTCGACGCTATTGTTCTTGTCATGGAGACTGGTTTTGCAGTCGCTGCCATCATCTGTGTGATCCTCAACCTCACGCTTCCTGAGGAGCTGGAAGATGACATTGATGCAGCCCGCTCGGCGACCAATGTCGTGATCCACGAGGATACAGAGCAACAGAACAAGGCCACCGCAGGCTCGAGTCGGGAGCATAGTATCGATCCTCAGAAGCAGGTTTGAATGGATGTAGGGGAAAACGTATCAAAGTCCAGTAGGGAATAGGGTTATGTCTATTTATGATGAATACCGGGTTATTTAAATTATGATTTCTCATTTGAAGGACCTCGGTCTCTGCAGATCAAAAGTGAAGTTCATTAAGCAGCGTAATCATTCCAAGTCATCAGCGGCCTTATCTAGGAATCCCTCTTTCAGCTTTCCAAAAACACCTGTAACCAATGATTACTCCTCTACTCCGCGCCTCATTAGAATCATAAAAGCTCTCTTACATAGAGATACAGACTGAACTTGTTATTTCATGTCATGTTTTCGCACATTAAATCCATCAACTCGTTACGCCATACACCACATGAGATCTGCTCTCGTATCGCTGCTTGTGAAAGCTGTTCATCTGCCTCCTGTAGTTCTCTTGGACCTCTCCCCAGAGTCCGCGATGGCGTTCTTGTATGCACTTGAGCAAGTCACCTTCCTTCTTGATCTTGCAATGGCAGACATTTGGTGTGCCACAGAACTTAGCTCGTGCCTGCGGAGTTGGAAATTTGATGCTAAGACGTTTGAGGTTGGGCCAGTTGACACTGTCGCTTGTCGAGGCAGGGTTGTTCAGCGCCAACCGGGCCAAGTTCCAGTCCATCTCGCCGTCCGACGGTGACTGCTCATATCTTCGGGCTGAAATAGGAGCATCACCCTTCTTCCTCTCGATTGCCGCGATATCGCAGGATGCCCCATCTCTTCCGGATCGGCGACAGTTGCAGCGCTCTGGATTCATGTTTGTTTCGTCGTCAATCTGAACCGTCACAAACGAGAACTTATCTCCTTGTCGGTTTTGTGTGAATAAGACCAGCATCGGCTTCACTGGGCGCTTGTGAAGGAGCCCTGTGGAATTTGTTCCTGTAGAAATGCTAACACTTCGAACATCGCTATTCGATGAGTTACTGTTGCTTGAGACGCCACTCGATATGCTGAAAGAACGCCCGTTATTGGTCATAGTTGTACTGCTGGAAGGAGGCGGAAAGAGAGAACTGGAACGCCGAGGAGATGGGGTTGATCCGACTGGCTTCCGGGGTGGAGCCTGTCGCGGCGGTCCCGGTATCGGGAAGAAGCTCTGTCGTTCTACAGGCGATGATCCTATCGGCTCTGGGGAAGTTCTTCCCGGCCACGATCCGTAGAACTCGGGCCCTGTGGGCTGTCTCTGTCGTATGGTTGGAAGGCTTGGGTGACGGCCAGGGGGACCCATAGCGAAGCCATCTCCGCCATTTCCGTAAGACGAGAACGTCTGCGCCGGTGATGCAAATGGCCTGCTCCCTGAAAGGGGCGAACTTGGCATCGCTCCAGAGGCAAGGGTCGATATGGAGTTTTGACGGCTTGATGAAGCCTTGATGGTGTTGACTGCGGCATCGCTATTGGTGACAAGCGAGCCCTCGGTTGATTTGGGTATCCAGAGTTGAAGGCAAGCGTTCTCCATGATTGTCTCTTTGACGCCACCCAGGACGAAAATGACTTGACAGTCGTACTGCGTGGCAGAGGCCCATGGCTTGAATCCAGTGACCGCTTGCTGGAACCTCAGTATATCAGCTCCGTCCATGAAGTCCAGCCTTGCGATTCTCTCGTTCTGTCTTAGGATGATCTCTTGTGTCATATGAGCGCCTGTGGGCAATGCGTATTGTGGGTTAAAGACCATTGTGGTGATGTCGAAGTCAAATTTCTCAGCTGTGAAAGTTAGCATTTGACGTCGAGAAGAAAAGGGCCTACTGACTTTGCTGCCTTGGTTTTCCCGATCCCGCTTGAGCAGATCCAGACATGATGATTCTGAATCTTCGCCCATCTGCGTCTAGCCTTCGAAGGAGCTTGGCTTTCTTCTCGATACCTGGGCTATAGCTCTGTAGGTTTCTGCTATCGTTAGGCTTCAAAACGAAACTGGGGGTTATGTCAAGCTTACACCTCTAGCAGTTGTTCCATCATCTCGTCTTTTGTAACAAGGTCAACAAGAGGGGCGGGTTCTTTCTCTGGCCAGATCGTGAACATGTCTCGTTTGAGCGTCGAAATGATTATTCTTGGCGTCACCAACTCGCGGCCAAATCGAGCGCATTGGGATGATAGGTCCTACTCTCGTTAGTCTGTACGTCACATGTAATTACACGCACGACTTACATCTTCCAGTTGCCGGGCGTAGGATGGCCAGTGGGAAGTGTCCTTATCCGCCTCCCGCAAAGCAGGGGCCGCCTGAATTCTCTTGAAAATCCATACACACTTCAACAAGTTGAGATACTGGTCAACCGTCGGAACACGTTCTTCAACAACCATACCAGACTTGAAGTTGATTGTGCTCTTATGAAAGTTCAGTATGAATGCATCCGACAGCTCGGTGAGCTCGAAGTCCGCCTCGGTGCGATACTCGGAGTGACCAGTGAGCGCTGCAAACCGGAACTGTTCGTCCAAGTCCACCGGCACTTCTAGTAGTACAACACTGCGCTGAACTCTTTGGTCGAGGGCTTCATCAAGGTCAGGGATAAGAACTCCCATCAGACGGCGGATGTCATGATGAGCAGCTGTGATGCGGTCCGCGAGGTCTCGATGCATGAGCTCAATATCTTGTCGTACCCGTAAAAGGAGATCACTGACCTCATCAGCTTATGAAACAGTACCAACTTGATGCACTTACACTTCAAACGGTTTCAGGACGTGCAGGATCTTCGAGTTGTGCAGCGTGATCCTTTGGCGCAGTTGATCAGCTGCGGGCTGAACGAGTACATTCCATTCCAGGTTGCGTAAAGGGTTGGTTCCTACACGATATCGACTGTTTGATCTTAGAAGTTCATTGCATTCTCGTAATGTCATCTCGTAGTCCCCAATGATCTGAATCAGCGACGTCCGGTCCCATCGTAGCCTTGCCGGAGCGCCTTGCCGTCTTTGACTCTGGAGAGAGTTGTCTGCCGATGCAACTACTCTGCTAAGGATATCGAGATTCTTGGCGAGACCTCTGACATCTCTTCCAAATTCTTCATATTGTCTTGCTGCCATACAGTCAGCCCGACGTTACATCTACTGAAGCCGAAGGGATGAAGGATTGAGTGATCGCCAGGTACATGTACCTATTCGCGAAGGTTGACATTCAACAAAAGCAGTGCGTTGGCGAAGCCCCGCAAGGCATATCTCGCAGGAGAAACAAAAGCATCGCGCTTGGATCACTTACTTGCATTATGTTCTTCAGACCAGCCAAAGCGGTAGACTTCCCAGGCTAGGCGCCCGAGGCTGATAAGGTCTCCAACCTGGAGAGGGCCTGCCATCGAACGGTGCTATGGTTTCTGTTACAAAAGGGCCTCAGATGGCAGGGACCTGGGCTTTAAACAAAAGCTAAAGGACGATCACTTTGGGAAATGCAGCCGTTAATGGGGCCAGAGTAAGTTGTGGACGAGCGATGGGCAGCAGTATCTTAAGAATTATTGTTAACAGGGCTGTTGCTCAAGAGGCCAACGGAGGAAGTGTGACTGAGCTTCACCCGGGATGATCTAATTGGTATGGGTAACACCCACACGCTCGCCCCAAATGAAAGAGATGCAAGGGCCAGATGAGTCTTCAGGAAAGAAGATAAGAACGCAGCTTGCAAGCTCTGTACGGGAGACGCGTGCGGTCCGGAGTGGCTGGCCACGGCTGACACAAAATCGAGGAACCTCGCCGCAGAGAGAGGAAAGCGCTCTTCCCAGGCACCGATGACAGACTGGCACGGAGGCGTGGCTGATTCGGTCAGTCAACAGGGCATCGGTTACTCATGTGGGCTACCAGCGCGAGCATGCGGGGTGGAGGAGGGCCAGGGACGGACGACAGCTTGATTGCCCTTATCAATAAGCATGCACCTAGCTGTTGGACCTTTGGTTGTTTGAAAGCCCTATGCTTCTTTGCTTCTTCGCTATAATCCAGGTCGGACATATGACGGAGAACACAATATGATCGATCTTGTGTCATCCCAAGTCAAGTCGCACGTCCCCCCATGCTTCAGACAAGTTAACCCGAGGACGAGGTTTTGATACCCGGGGTTCTTTCAGCTCAGGCTTGGCATGTCTGTGAGCCATGTCTGAGATGCATCAGGGCTGTGTAATGCAGGGTTGGCAGATTGGCTGTTGAAGCGATAAAAACGGCGCTAGAAATGCAACGGCTAGCGCTGCGGTTTTTGATGTGGTTGAGAGCTGGAAAGGTATGGACAAGGCGTTTTGGTAGGCAATAAGGCTGCGGAATTCTTGTCTAAAGTGAGGGGAAGTCTGCCTAGAACGACCAGCCCCTGCAGGGAGTTGATAAGGTCACACGATGGTGATGAGGCTTGAATTCCGCCCTCTGCTTGGTCAGTCTGCCATTTTGGGCTGATTGCTCTACGCCCGGCTTTGGTGTGATCGTCGAACCCTGCCTGCATGAGTTTCGAGAGCGTTACTTAATACCCATGGTCCCAGATAGCTGTGTAGCTCATACCGTAGCTTGCTCTTTGCCATTGTTTGTATCAATTCTGAGAGTTGGTTGACTCGTTGCCAACTTTGGCTTCGAATTGACGTGTAAGCTGGTTCCCAGACCAATCTCCAGTCTTTCGTCCTCTCTGAGCTGCAGCTTTCAGCTGCATACAGACCACACAATGAACGACTTTGCAGCATATCAGGAGCACAGCCGTGAGCCACCACGACGTGAAGAGCCAGAATGGGACAGCGACCGTTCGGTGATCTTTAGGGAAACCGACAATCCCAATGGCATCTTTACATCAGCACCCAAGGAAGCCTTCAAGCTTGGGTACTTTGATGTCATGTGCCTGGTTCTCAACCGAATGATTGGTAAGTTCCCATTGCTTTCGGAGGTTATTCGACATGATTTCTTGAGATTTCGCAGATGCATTTCATGATGGATTTTGGTGATGTTGTGTTGAAGTTGAATTTAAGTTGAGAACCCATAGCATAGATCGGATGGGACCCAAGTGGGGAAGTCTGCTTATATCAAGATCCATGGTTCGCTCCTTCTGGCCCAGGCTTGAGTTTCAATGTGTCAGAACAATGCAGTTTTCTCTTTGAGGAAGTTGCTATAGTATGTAGTTCTGAGGGTATCACGATATTGAAACTTGGTGTTTTGGTCAAGAGCAGCAATGAGGCCTGGAAACACTGTGCTACTCTATTTACTTTGTGAACGAATCGCTAACTCTCATCACAGGAACCGGCATCTTTAATTCGCCACAGAGAGTAATGGAAGGAACCCGTTCAACGGGCGCGTCTCTTCTTCTCTGGCTGGCGGGCATCATATACTGTCTCTCAGGCGTTCACGTCTACATAGAATACGGTCTCAATGTTCCCCGCTACACCATCAACGGTATTGAACAGAGCGTACCTCGCAGCGGCGGTGACCTCAATTACCTCCAATATGTCTATCAAAAGCCCGCATACAGAAGAGGCACTGTACTTTTGAGTACATGCATGTTCGGCTTCTGTTTCGTGGCTCTCGGAAACATGGCAGGCAACTGTATCAGCTTTGCTACAAGAGTGCTATACGCATCTGGCAATACTGACCCAGCTCCTGGAGCAATCAGGGGTATTGCTATCGGAATAGCAATCCTCACTTGCTTCATTCATACCTTCTCTCGACGAGCAGGCATTCTTCTCAACAACATGTTGGCAATGATCAAAGTCATGATCCTTCTGCTCATCATCGTGACAGCTATTGTGGTTGGTGCCGGAGCTTTGAAGACTACCAAGGGTGAGAAGGTCAAGAACTACATCTCGGAAAACACTCAGCCATCTCGTGCCTTTGCAGACTCCGGTGATGCCAATGGCTTTGCTCACGCTTTCTTGGCCATTATCTTCAGCTTCTCTGGCTTCGAACAGCCCAACTACGTCATGGGTGAGATTAGCAGGCCAAGGCGAAAGCATCCAATCGCCATGATGCTTGGTGTCGGTATTGCCATTGTTCTTTACATGGCCGTCAACATCTCATATGTAAATATTGTTTCCCTTCCCTACGTAATCGTATTCTAACCCTTCTCAGATGGTCGTGGTCCCAGAAAAGGATCAAATAAGTACCAACGTAGCGCAAGAGTTCTTCGAAAGAACTCTCGGCTCCCTGACAGAAGATGAGACTGGCCAGCGGATCTTCAACGCTTTTCTTGCCATATCAAGCATGGGAAACATCATCGTGATGACCTACACTGCTGCACGGGTAAAGCAAGAGATCGCCAAGGAAGGCATCATTCCTTACGCCAAGTTCTTTGCTCAAGACGGCGACATCTCTTTGGGTCGATTGCTATCATGGCTCAAGAAGAAGGGCATGTTCAGTTCTCTTCTGAGCACACGTTGGCTCTCCCCCGAAGACCATAGAGAGAGAACGCCTGTTGGTGCCTTCGTTCTGCACCTTACATCCTGCTTCATTCTTATCTTTGCCACTTGGGGTATGGACTACTTCAATTCATATACTTTACTTACAAGTCTGAGCGCATATGTCATCAATGCCTTCTTTGGCATCTTTCTCGGTCTCGGTATCCTGATCCTCCGATTCAAGGGACCACCACAAACAGACAAGGACGAGATTCATAGTCCAGCAGCAGTCCCCCAGACTTGGCGACAGATGACCGGCAAGCACATCAGCCCAACACTCAGCGTTATATGCGCAGTTATATACGTAATCGGTGGCCTGTGGCCCATCGTCACTATCTGGATCAAGCCCTCAACACCACAAAGTCTCCAGTGGTGGCTTGTCCCTGTCATCACATGGTCTGTCATTGGTGGAAGCATTCTCTGGTTCCTCGGCTTCGTCTCTTTTGCTTGGCGCCGGAAACACAAGAGGAATGAGATCTTTGTCGTGGAGAAGAAGCCTGAGTTCGAAAGCGCCGATGGCTCTGACGACTCGGGAGAGAAGTCGGGCGGTTATGTGCTTGTACACGAGACAGTTTACCTGAGTTGGATCGCAGGGGAAGTCCATGAGTCAAGAGGAACTGGCCGGACGGGCTTTGACGAGCAGGCAGACACGATACCGGTACCTGCGGCGAGCCGATATGCTGGCACTGACTTTGAAGCATTTTATCAGGACGACCACCAGGGTGCAGCAGCAACAAGAGGGTATAATACAGGATATAGGCCATGAGTTACTCGTGATCTAAGTACATATGATAATGAAGAACATGTTTGTAATGGTATGATTGTGGGCGGTGATGCATGACACGCATTGCAGATGTTTAGTTTGATGGTAAAGTGGCAACGAGATCCATCTCCTGCCTCTCTGGGACATGAGCTAAAACGGAACAAAAAGTGCTGAACCTGAGTGTATAATTTTTATTCAATTCTTGGAAGAGGATAGTACTCGTGCAGCAGATGCCCATTGTTTGGACATAAATTGTCCGTCACAGATATAAGTCCTGGTGATATAGGGTAGCCTGAACCTCCGGAAACCGCGATGATTTTGACTGTGCCCTTCTTCCGTGAAGAAATGATAACTGCTGTACTCATGTCAACCTAGCCGTTGATAACGTGCTCATGTTCTGATCTACTGTTATTCGGACCAAATCTCGACTTGTAAATGAAGTTGCGATCATTTGATGCTTCCACCCACTGACTGTTTGTACATCAAACATAGCGTCGCGTAAACAGAAGGACAGGTTTCAACATCATGAAAATAGGTTGGGATCACAAAAAGATAAGTTGATTTATTCTTGGTATTCCTTCAGAGCCACCTCTTGTAAACACAGCGCCGCAACCCCGTCCTTTTAGCCAACATTATCGCCGGTAATTAAAATGGTCTATTGCCGTTCAGTGTGCCACGTTACGTGTAAGAAGTCGTATGTTGTCCACAAATCCTTCCACAAGTTCTTGATAGCGGTGAGGTCTTGAGCTCGCTGCCTTGCTCCCTTGGTCGATTAGAAGCTTCGAGTCGAGTTCAATCTCAAGTTCATGCTCCTTCTCTTTTACCTAAACTATTGTTAGTTGAGCTGAAATACCATCTGAGGCTTTGGGGACTTACTCCATGGCGATCTTGTATGACCTGCGTGAGGTCAACCTGGTAGGGCCCGTGTGTGTAACTGAGTCTGTCCTTGTTTCGCTCAGGGTTTTCCCCACGATCACGATTTGGAAGCTGCTCCAGTTCTTCCACCGAGCCATCCCAGTTCATTTCGAGGTTGATACTGATTCGACAATCCATTGGTAAAATCGGGAAGTGGATATCTAGGTCAGCTACACGCGCCTTGATGATCTTGGCAATAACCTTGTTGTCCTTTTGGTTGTATGTGACTCGCACGCGGACTGCTCTTCGCAATCCCAGTCGGCTTTGGACACATCCAGGTATTCTTGCTTGTAGATCTGGCGGAATCTCGAAAAACCGGTCTCTCTCTCTCCGGTGCAGAGCAACGATGGGTACACGTTGGCTGCCTGCTGGATTCATGGGATGTGTGATTTTGACCAGTTCGTTTAGGTAGTCGTTCATCTTCTTGTGTGAGCCCTAAAGCATCATTAGCGATGGTAAAGAATGAGGAAGATGCTGAAACACTCACTTCCGTCATGCTACTCTTAAAAGCTACACGACTGTTGTCCATCAAGATGCATTCAGACGCAATACCTCGATCAACTCGTTGATTGGTATCTCTGTCGATGAGAGTGCCCAATTTCGCTTCAATTTCAAACTGGATCCCGCGACTACTGATTTCCCTCATATCTGGGGTGTTGATAACATTGAGGAAGAGGAAATCAGCCACTTGTCTTGATACGTCCTCAAAAGGTTTGAGGCCAGTAAGACTCGGTTCCCAAGGTCCGAGGATCTCTGCGGGACCTGGTTCAGCGGCGGGAACGTGAGGAGGGTTGCCCCGGTTCGTCTCTGGCGAGGCATGGCGACTGGGGCGGGCGTTCTCCTTCTTTCCATTAAGATTTGAATGGGCTCTCTTTTGTAGCACAAAGTTCGCATTCGTAGGCATGCCGTTCATTTTTCGAGCATCTTGTGCCCAGATAGGCGGTTGTGAGTAGCGTCTTCGCTTTTTGATTGCCCCAGCTGCTGGTACACTGGAAGAAGCCGACTCAGATTCGCGCTTCACAGCAGCGCCGCCGTTAATCTCGCTGGGCCTCATTCGTTTCTCATCTGGTTCTTGTCTGGGACTGTCGCGATCCTCAAGCTTGCGCTTGGCAGGAGTTGCAGCGCGTTCTGTGTCAATGGCCATTGGCTGGGCTGGTTGGGGTATGGGAGCCGATTGAGCTAGTTTGACTTTGGCGTCTGCTGCCGCTGATGCAGCAAGTGGATCGTGGTTACTTTGAATCGACGGGACTCGAGATTTGGGACTAACGGATGGGCTTGGAGCTCGCTCACTGTGCGATTGGGATCGTCGGTGTACGTCGGGGGCAGGCGAACCGTAGCTACTAGATATGCGCTTCGCGTGAAGCGGAGGCGGAGGTGAGCTCTGTACTTGTGCTTGTACCTGTGCCTGTGCTTGCGGTATGGGGGCCCCAGTGTAGGAAAGTCTTTGTTGGTAAGGACTCGAAGGCTGTGCAAAACCACCTGTAACAGATGCTTGTCGAGATCCGGCAGACAGAGGAGGACCGACAGGAGTGGGTGGTTGTGAAGGTTGGCGATTGTGTTCGGCAGGCGGTGGGCGCGAAGCTGTGACAGGACTACCTTGAACAAAAGAACTGTAAGGATGATGTGGTTGAGCGGATGTTGGAGTCGGAGTAGAGTGAGCAGAATGACTAGCTGAGGGAGGACGCTGATTCAGATATTGCTGCGTCTGTGGGATAGCGCCTTGTGGGTGTTGTTGCTGAGTCGGAGGATAATGACCAGGTGCATGGCCTGGTGGCACGCCTTGTGGGACCTGAGAGAAGCTTTCCCGAGTTGCGTATTGAGTAGGTGAATATTGGTGTCGCTGGACTGGACTGGCCATCTCCCCCGGGGACTGAGTTGGTGGAAAAGGATAACCTGCGGCAGCCGCTACGGCCGACGGAGTCGTTGATGTTCGATAAGGGGATTGACCTGGAGTCTGGACACTTGGGGACCGTGGATCGTGAAAAGAGCCTGTTGGCTGTAGCGGAGGGGGTGCAGGACGTCCTGGATATGGCCCGGGTGCCTGGTACGGAGATTGTGGTGGATACGCACCAGGCGGTGGTTGATGGGGAGATGGGTGAGGATGCGACGGTGGTCGTGACTGAGCGTGATGGGGATGGCCAGCATGCGGAGGATATTCTTGTGGCATCGGTTTGCCTGGTGAGGGTTGCGGCGGTGGATGGCGGCCGTACTCGCGATAGTACGGAGGAGGAGCGGGTGCTTGGGCCGGACTCTGCGATGGTCGCTGTATCTGCTGGGGGTGAGGTTGCTGCTGCTGTTGATGTAGCTGCGGCGGCGGTTGCGGTTTCGGCGCAGGTTTGGCCGGAGCGCGATCGCCGCCGTCAGATGTATTAAGAACTGAGCGGAGATCCATGGCGATGGTGTTGTGATGAGGGGAGAATGAAGATTCTGCGACAACACGACGCCTCGAAGTTTCGGCGCGAGGAGACCACAAAGCAATTGCAGTGCGGGTCGCTTGTCTTGAACCAGGTAGTCGACGCGGCGGGAGCGCAACTGAGTACAGACAGATGTTGTCCTCAACTGATATAGATCTATGACGCTGTTGAGGCGATGGAGGACGTTCGTTGTCGCGCGAGGAGGACGGCGCAGGTGGACATGGATGACTGGTTGGGATGTTCCTACGTCGCCATGGCGAGGCTGCCACGCTGTCGAATTGACGATTGACGATTGGCGAATAGAAATCGCGTACAGAAACAGATGGACGCGGCTGAAAGATGATCGTTCGGGTGATACTATCGATGGATCGTGTGCGCTGGAGGTTATTCGCGACTTGGAATAGTTCTAGGATTGATTAATATTTTGTGTTGGTGTCCTGTCGTCGTTTTCTGGCGACAAACAAAGATGGACAGGCGACAGCCTGACGCTAGAGCTCCAGGGATATGCCCATGGGCGGTACGGAGTACTACCTCACCTAACTCAACTGTACGTACTGGACATGGCCCAGGGACAAATTTTATTAGCAGCGATAGCGTTTTCCAAGCCCAAACAATTTTTACTAGCAGTACATGCTCCGTGCTGCGAGCTCAATGGAGATCTAGGTACCGATCATCAAACCCCCGGAGAGGCTTAGCATTACGCAAATCAGGTTAGCGAATTAAAGATGAGACACGCTACTTGTCACTTTTCCATATGTCCCGAGATAAATTGCACCAGACTCAAACGCCAGGGTCAGACTCCGATTCCTGTGGAGGGTCAAGTCCTTTGCAACCTCCTTAAGCTTAAAGGACATCAGCCTTATCGACTCAGAATGTTTATATGATCTTCTCATAAGCATTGGCTTACTCCAAAAACTGCGATGTTTCTCACATAAAGAGAACTTGTATTCGACGTCATAGTCGAGTGACGAACCAGGGGTAGCAGAGCTCCATGGGATTTGGAGTTCAGCTTCACAGTAGCAACATTAGTAGATACGAGCGCTAACCACAAGTTCATTGAACAAGAGGTGCGGCAGTACGTGCATTAGCATCGTACAATGTACATCGGAATCTAGTCAAAGTTAGTCCAAAGCTGATTGCGTATCATATGAAGCTCTAGTTTCCATGCTAGTTCAAGTACTGCGGCTGAGGCCAACGTTATGGCTGCCCTGGGAGCAAGAAAACATTATACCTTAGTAAGGGGTGCCAAAATAAACTCTGTAAAAGATATACTAAACTCATACTAATGATTACCTGTCTGTTTGTCATTTATGGTTGAGGCCCTGAGTTTTCTTTACTCCCCTATGGCAGAGCCTCTTACGGCAAGTCTGTAATGCCTGCATAGGCCTAGTCAGCTAGATGACAGACATGGAGCCGTGTAAGTGTTGTGGTAATGTTTGACATGTAGTTTGCTTGCGATATCCTCGCTCGAATCGCCAAGGAGTAGGATAAATTTCTAGATAACGTTTATGGGATGACTGCCGCCCATGAGGTTGCGCTTTAGCCTGCGAACACAGGTGATGAATGAGAACACGATATTTCCCCCCAGAATATAAGCTTTTACCCAGAAGCTTTCACGATGACCAATAAATCTTGCTGCAAGCCCTAGGGCACTGCAAAGGGTACCAGACAACGTTTATGAACTCGATTTCTGCGGTCCCGATTGGAAAATATCAGTCATCACCATCGCTCTAAGTTGGTCGACTACATCCATGTTTCCCCCTGATTACACGTTCAGTTTCCCCTGATAGCAAGACAATATCCTGAATGAATACTCTTCCCCAAACAGCTCTTCTGGTGGAAGACCACGTCTGACGGGGAAAGGATTCGTTAAGGCTTGTGCGGTTCTTCTCTACACTGGATATTGCTTTATATGGCTTTGATAAATAACTCTCACGTATGTATGGAGGAGGAAGTGTGAGATATGGCTAAGGCGGCCTGTAAATTTGACATGCCACAAAGAGCTATGAATGAGTACGTGCACATGACCTTTCAAACTCCGTCACATCTCAGCGCGCTCGCGGTACTCCATGGTGCAATCCATTTCCCTGTCGCGTGCTATCTTGGATTTGGGGGTTGCTTGGAGACATCCAGTAGTCACGTGCTTGTCATGGTTGGAGTCGAGAGCTTAGTAATTTTGCACCTGCCTGGAGCTCTAGTTGGCCCGTGCACCTACTGCAAGGCAGAGCTGTGCCTGACGTGGACCTTTCTCGGAATGACCCTGCTGGAGCAAAACACCAACCAATTCATCGCCTCCGACTCTTGTAATTCTCTTGATATCTCCTTTGTTTCTGCACAAACTCTATAATTCCGTCCTCTGGCCCTGTTTATGCCATTGGGCCTACACGGAAATAACGCATTCTCTGTTGCTCGACCATTCTTAGCCCAGCAACCTCTCGCATCGCCGCTCGCATTGCTACGAACCTCTCTAGCACGCCCACACGATCCCTTATACTCTGCCAAGATGCCCGGTATCGTCTCGGCTACCGGCGTCCTCGCCTTCCTTACCGATGAGGAGCCCGAACTCAAGGTCTTCGCTCTGCAGACCCTGAACGACGATATAGATACCGTCTGGACTGAGGTCGCTGCTGTGTTGACACAGATGTACGTCATCTTCGTGTCTCGCCTTCATGGTGTGATAAGCTTTACTAACATTGTCTCCCAGCGAGGCACTCTACGAGGACGAGTCGTTTCCTGAGCGTCAGCTCGCTGCTCTTGTCCTTGCCAAGGTCTACTACCATCTCCAGGCCTACAATGATAGCATGGTCTTTGCCCTCGCCGCCGGCGACCTTTTCAAGCTCGATTCCCCTGGCGAGTTTGAGGAGACCATTATCTCGAAATGTGTCGACCAGTACATTGCAGTAAATGCTGCGAAGAAGGCGGCTCCTCAGGCGTCAAAGAACACCGATCTCCCCGAGCTGGCTACTACCTTCGCCAGCGGCGCTGAGGGTGCTGTCATGTCACCTACTACACCTTTTTCGCAGACAACCCTACCTCCCAAGTCTCTTCTTTCTCGCGACTCGATCGACAACACGATGCTCGAGGCCACCTTCCAGCCTGCTTTCAAGCAAGGCCGCTCTGGCTCTATCGCTGAGCTCCCCGACCAGGCCACTGGCTCGCTTCAGAGAGTCGTTGAGAGACTTTTTGAAAGCTGCCTAGAGCAGGGCCGCTACAGGCAAGTGGTGGGTATTGCGGTTGAGGCCAAGAAACTGGATGTTCTTCGAAGCGTCATCAAGCGCGCTAGCGATGATGAGAAGAAAGCCAAGTCTAACCCTCTCGAAAACTCACCTGGCCCTGCAGAGGATCTAATGGAATACACACTGGGTATTTGCATGGACATCGTCCAGGAGAGAGCCTTCCGAACCGAAATTTTGAGGCTAATTCTCGATCTCCTCAACGATATTCCCAACCCTGATTACTTTGCCATCGCCAAGTGTGTCGTTTACCTTAACTCAGATGAGGAAGCATCTCGCATGCTCCGTAATCTCGTTGAGAAGGGCGACCGTTCTTCCATCGCCAACGCCTATCAAATTGCTTTTGACCTTTATGACAACGGTACGCAGGAATTTCTCGGCAAGGTTCTTGCATCACTCCCAGCTAGCAAGCCTGTCAAGAAGGAATCAGACGAGAATGGTGAACAATCCAACGAGGGCGAATCTCTGCTTCAGAACAAGCAGGAAGACCCCGAAAACGAGCTTCCCGAACCAGTATCCAAGGCCTATTCCAATATCCGAGAAATTCTTGATGGCAGCAAGACGATCCGTCTTAACCTTGAGTTCCTCTATCGCAACAACCGAACCGATTTGAGCATCCTCAACAAGGTCCGCGACAGTCTCGAGGGCCGAAACTCCATCTTCCACACGGCGGTCACATTTTGCAACGCCTTTATGAACCAAGGAACTACAAACGACAAGTTTTTCCGCGATAACTTGGAGTGGTTGGGCAAGGCAGTCAACTGGTCCAAGTTTACGGCGACTGCTGCTCTCGGTGTTATTCACCGCGGAAACCTTTCTCAATCTAGAAAGCTCCTCGAACCTTATCTTCCCCGACAAGGTGGCCTCAGCAGCGGCTCTATCTTTAGCCAGGGTGGCGCTCTCTACGCATACGGACTGATCCACGCCAACCACGGAGCCGATGCTCTGGACTACCTCAAGGAACAGTTTGGCCAGGCTGAGGAAGAGGTCGTTCAGCATGGTGGTGCTTTGGGTCTGGGTATTGCTGGCATGGCCACTGGCGACTGGGAAATTTTTGAGAAGCTCCGAGAAATCCTCTTCCAGGATTCTGCACTTAATGGTGAGGCTGTTGGTTTGGCCATGGGTCTTATCATGCTTGGCACTGGAAATGTCAAGGCTCTGGAGGATATGATTACATATGCGCATGAAACTACGCATGAGAAGATTGTCCGTGGTCTTGCTATTGGTATGGCACTTATTATGTTTGGCCGTCAAGAAGGAGCCGATGTTCTTATTGAAGGACTTCTCAACGACCCTGATCCCACGCTGCGATACGGTGGTATCATGACTGTTGCTCTTGCCTACTGCGGTACCGGCAGCAACAAAGCTATCCGAAAGCTCCTTCATATTGCTGTTAGCGATGTCAACGATGATGTCCGCCGTATCGCCGTTATGAGTCTGGGCTTCATCCTCTTCCGCAAGCCTGGAAGCGTGCCTCGTATGGTTGAGCTCCTTTCTGAATCATATAACCCTCACGTGCGATACGGTTCCGCCATGGCTCTGGGTATCTCATGCGCTGGCACAGGCCTGGACGAGGCCATTGACCTGCTCGAACCTATGATGAAGGACCCCACAGACTTTGTCCGACAGGGTGCCCTCATTTCTCTTGCTATGATTCTTGTTCAGCAGAACGAGGTCATGAACCCCAAGGTTTCATCGATCCGCAAGACTCTGAAGAAGGTGGTTGGCGACCGTCACGAGGATGCCATGACCAAGTTTGGTGCTGCCCTCGCGCTTGGTATCATTGATGCTGGTGGCCGCAACTGCACCATCGGCCTCCAGACCCAAACTGGCAACCTCAATATGGCCGGCATTGTTGGCATGGCTGTATTCACACAATACTGGTACTGGTTCCCCTTCACCCACTTCCTGTCGCTAAGCTTCTCTCCCACGTCCATCATTGGACTTGATCACGATCTCGAGATGCCTAACTTCAAGTTCCACTGTGCTACAAGACCTAGCCTTTTCGATTACCCTCCCGAGCAAGAAGTCAAGACGGAAGAAGGTCCTGCTCTGATTGCCACCGCAATTCTATCAACAACTGCGCAGGCCAAGCGACGGGCTCAGAAGAAGGAGCGTGCTCAGCGAAGAGAGAGCATGGAAATCGACACCGCCCCCTCTAAGAGTGGTGGCGACAAGATGGACGTGGACGAGGACAAGAAGGCGGATGAGGCTAAGGATAAGAAGGAAGAGCAAGAGAAGGAACAGGCGGCTTCTGCTGATACCAAGAAGAAGCCCGAGAAGGAGAAGGTTGGCTATGAAATCGAGAACATGACCCGAGTTCTTCCTGGTCAACTCAAGTATATCAGCTTCCCTGCTGGCCGATACAAGCCCGTCAAGAAGGTGAGCATACATGTCTTGCTGCGTAGTTTACATTGCTAATATTTTACAGCCTACTGGTGGTCCCCTGCTTCTGCACGATAGTCAGCCCGACGAGGAGAAGAGTTTACTTGAGGAGAAGCTGAAGAAGGTTACAACTGAACGTGCCCCTGTGGCAGGCCAACAAACTGGACGGGGCGGACGTGGCGGAGCTCAACGTGCTGTGCTTGATAGTCTTGCTGAGTCTCGGGGAGGAGCCAACAGCGCTATGCTTGGACAGTTGCTTCGCAACCAGGGCCGATCGCCATTTGGTTTGCTCGACGCTGAGCCCCAGACTCCTGGTGGCAACGCCTCAGGCGCCGCTGCTGCTGCGGGTGTATTGACGGCCGTCGACGAAGACTCCGAAGACGATGAAGAGGCTCCTGTTCCCAAGGAGTTCGAGTACTTCACCGATGCTGGGGAGGATGACGATGATGACGACGAGTAGGGGTGAATATGTCTCGAAGCAGTTCAAAAGCGAGGGCGATACTGTGGAGATAGTTGGATTGTACACTTAGAAGGGCAGATCATGCGAATAGAGCGGGTACGGAGCGAAGGCTGATGTACAATATGCCTGGGGACGATGTATTCACTTAGTCGAGAATAGAATTGGGTGGTTTACCACCTGTCATCTTATTTTGCCATCAATTCGATTAGAGAATGTTGAATACATTCTGATGTAAGTCGTTCTAACAATTAAGCACCCATTGTGTGTATGGCTGTAATGACCACCATATATCGCTCGTCCAGTAACAAACCCATTCGCCTGCTCAAACTCCAACCATAGGTAGGTAATGACAAAACCCATTACCAATGCTATTCAACCAATTCTACACTTTTGTTTCTGACCCCGTAGGACCATCATCGCAAATCCTCACGCGATGCCACGCTGTAGCAAGATTACCGCGAATATTCCAAGTTGCTGCGTGACTCTCTGGTTGCGTGTTGTACACCTCGTCCGTGGCTTTCACAACAAACATCGCACATCGCTTCCCGGATGGCGCGGGTTCAAACGCCTCTAACGGGACCGCACCGTCAAACTTCCATCTCCGCCAAGCCCAGGCTGCGTGACCATAGCAAGGCGATTCCTCGCCCTCTTTTGTGGAACAGTCGGGAAGGATGGAGGCTTGAGACCAGTTTTTGCCGTTATCAAAGGAGACGTCGACACGGACGATGGCGCGGCCTCCGCCGGAGTATGCGTAGCCAGCCAATGAAGCTGGTTTCGTATAAGTGTGAGAATTGCCACCTTTGGCTGTCCAATCGCCAAGTTTGCACTTTGTAATGGCGCTTTGGACAGGTAATTCTTGAATGGCGGGTGCTGCATCCCAGTCTACTTTGGTCTGGTTCGGGCCAAAACACTTGTAGTCACGTCGCTGCCACTGAGAAGTGCTCTCCTCGTCACTCAGCGTGACATGATTCAACCATTTGACAGATCGCGCAGCAACATGACCAGGAACAATAGCTCGTAGGGGAAACCCATGATCGCGCGGGAGAGTCTGGCCGTTCATTTTGTAGGCGAGTATCACGTCGCCTTGGGGATCAATAGCCTTTTTGATAGGGATCGATGCGCCGTAAGCTTCTAGGCCGTTGAACTGAACGTGCTTTGCTTCTGATTCTCCAGCGAGGCCTGAATGTAGATCAAAGCCTGCATCTGCCAGGACGTCAGAGAGTAAGACGCCTTCCCAGCAGGCGTTTGAGATAGCTCCAGCAGTCCAAGGAAGACCATTTGTTTTGCGGCCAGATTCCTCGTTCATGTGTTTCCGGCGGTTGCCGGAGCATTGAAGAGAGGCTGTGACTTTGTGGGATTTGAAGCGCTTCTTTAGGTCCGCGAGGGTGTATTCTTTTGTGGTTCCATCAGGGAGTTCTATCGTGAGATTATGATCATTCGGGTCCTCGGCTATTGATGGCACCCACATGTGGTTGCGCACGTAGAAAAGGTCGTTAGGCGTGAGAAAGTCATTCGTCATAGCATAGGCTGGCGTCTCTGCGTTTCTGGGCTTCTGCGTCATTGTAATCAAGTCTGGATGTCGAACTGGATCATCCGAGAAAGGATCCTCGATCTCTTGTCGCCCCGGTCGCCCATCGACGAGGTCTGCCGGGTCGACGTACCCAATTAGGTACTGATTTAAAATATCGTAGACATAGTCGTTTTTGTGTATAGAAAAGATATCCCAGTAGGGGTCAATGGAACCGCCAGCAGCGCGAAGGATAACATCACCGCCAGGATGCGCGCCTATCCATTCAGTGATATCGTAGACTTTATCGCGGTGGATGACCCAGGGGTGATCAGAATGAGCATCGTGCTTGCGCACTTCATTGATGCGATATCGAGGAAGCGAAGGATCTCGAGGATCATGGTCGTTTTCGTCATGGGCGATGGCGTCGCATCGCGTAGGAGATTGTTGCGCGAAGCTGTATGCGAGGTAGAAGGAAGCTGCTCCAGCGAGTAGAAATGCGAAGGAAGTGCCTGGATCTCTCGATATCGTCGCAGACTTATCAGAAGCAGGAGGTTTAGTTGATGCAGATCGTGTGAGTCGTGTTGCGATGAAGGTGCGAGATTGTACCCTCGCGGGAGCTTGTGATGTAGGGATAGATAAAGATGGTAGAGGTCGTAGCTGGCTGGCCAAGCGCCGTGTTGATCGCGAGAACATGGCTACAGAAGAAATAAAAGAGAATCAACCCAAATAAGAGCAACAGTGCATCGCCCAAAAACACTTTGTGAGCGCTGTCGCAAAACGAAACAAATCTCTAATAGACGTCACAGTGGACTCGCGATGGATCTCTAACAAAAAATGACGTCGGGGAATATCTCGGAGAACAACCATCGAAACTGTGAGATGAAGAATCTCACTTTATATAAGCCCTTTTCTATTTCATGATAAGCCCAGCGGTGAGCAACGTGAAACGTGACACGTGAACAAGAAGAGCGAGTCAGAAGAAAGCAATTAATTACCTGAGATGAGATGAGATGCCGAGACAACCTAGCATCGTGACTTACAGGTCGCTTTCTTGAGGTTGGTTCACAGAGCGTGGACATCATTTTGGTCGCCGATCAAATTGCAATCGCCGACTGTTTTGCTAGGTAAGGGTAAGGGTAGTAAAAGTTACGTCACTTGACACATCCCAAGATAATATTATTGGTCGACACGCCGAAAGACGCCCGGAATGGAAGGTAAATCCCCCTGAGGGTGTTACGGCTCAGTGATGGGACCCCTGTAATCGCCCTGCAGCCACTTTCTAGCGGCACAACTGCCGGTCAGCCAAATGTTAGTAACCTCGTATCAATCCCCGATGACAAAGATATCGATATCTGTGTGTTCTTCATTAGATAAGGTAGACAGCGCCTTTTTCATCAGATAACATGGACCCTTTGGCGTTCTTAATGGCGCTTGGCCAACCAGAGGACGTACTAGATCAAGCTCTGTATCGGCAAACAGAACAGACTTGAATCCCGGCACGAAAACAGCTTCGTGTGTGCTGTGTGTCCGTGTAAGTTGCACAGATGCCAATCGCCGGAAACTTGTCCTTGGCCGTTCGTTGGCCAAGACAATTTGCTGTCCCTCAACAGATATGGAAAGAGATCTGATGCTCCCCTTGATCATTGAGACTGTTGGCTTGCTGCATGGCTTGTCGCGCATTTGCCTTGCTCCGTGTCAAAGGCACATACCATATGCCAGCATCGCTCTGCAGATTATGATAAGGATAATTATTGACATCAAGTCCTCGCCTACTATGATGAGAAATGCAAATCAAGTCCAACTTGAGAAGAGGAATCTCTGTCTTCTCTTTCATTAGATAGGTACAGTACAGTACGGTTCGGTCTTGGACCGGATTCAATGTTTTCGGCATCCGTTGCTATAGTGTAGCTTGAATAGGTAAGGTAGGTAAGGATTAGAGACACCAAATGCTTCGAAATGCCAACCATCAAGTTCCCCATCCCCAGCTGTCAAAAAAAGTGCATATCCAATCTATGCCTGAGGCCAGGTGAGGGTGATTTCTGTTATATCTCTTTGTGCCTGTATTTATTGCTTGCGCTTAGCGTTTTCTAGGTAGTTGATATTGACAAGGCTGTCTCATCCTCACCAACACCAACCACTCGGTCAGTCAGTCAATATCTTGACTTTACAATGAACACCTACACATAATACTTCGGTCAATTACTACAAGTCATCGAACCCGCATCATTCACAAAAAGGAAGAATCAGCAAAAAACATAAAGTAAATTTTCCCTGCTTCTGTCTCTGCTAACCACTTCACCTAGAATTGCTGATTAGGATTTTTAACCACTGGCAAGGTTCAACCAACCACGGCTGAGAATTTATCCTGAGAGGCTAGATTTTTGCAAAGGCGCGCTCAATAAAACTACACTTTCAGTCACACGATGCTGATTTTAAACCTTATGCAGCATTAAACCGAGCTCAACGAGGCGTCTTTGTACAGTGTGCTATACAGTGTCAATATTTCGAATTCACTGTGGCTTTCTGCATGTATGAATTGCATCGAATCTCTCCACATCGCTCTGCATTTCTACCTCAGCTCATTTATAAAGTAGTATCGATATTTCGGGAGCTCATTTGTAGTATTTTCGGCTTGACTTATGATGAGCACTTGGCATCAGGGAGCAAAGTTCAGCTTCTACACTTGAACATGATGTATCCGTGAACTGAGGTCACAGAATGTTTTGGTCTTTTTGGCCGAGTTGGCAAGTGCCAATAAATCACTGGTTGTGTCATGGTCAATCACATATCGAGGCCAGCCAGCGCTTTCCAGCCAGACAGGAAAGCTAACACATAATAATATACATAGGGCCGAAGAGAATTACTGATGCAGTCCCCATATCTCTTCTGGGCTCTGTTTGGTCTGTTGTTATATTGTTCCGGAGGAAATCTGTTACTTTGAGATTTCGTGAATGTATCACAAGCAAGCCCATATTTCTGTATCTTGTGTTTTATGCTCTAAAGTGCCCGAGCTTCTCTCTATTTCAATGTAATCAACCACAACTGGCCCGTATCCAAGGTAGGCCAAGACTCAATATGTTCAATTCTGTGAAACTGTCGCCTTTTTCAACCGAACTCTGACAGAAGATGAGCTCAAATGTGACAAGCAGCCACAGGTAAGCCCATATAAGGTACTATAGCCATTCTGAAGATGGAAAGAAAACACTTCCTTCGCAATGCTAGCACCCTAGCCTTGACCCTCGTTACCCGCGTAGTTTCAAAATTCGTTTCGGTCTGCTGGTCAGCATTGACGGTGGTGTACCCTCAGCACAAGATGATATTCGCCTTGGGGATGTTGTCATGGGAAAGTATATTGTCTAGCACGATGTGGTCAGAGTGACAGAGGATGAAGGATTCGAACGGAGAAACCAACCATTGCAAACTCCTCCACTATTTTTCAAGACAGCTTTCAAGTCTTTGTACTGTACTCGGATCCCAATTTACCAACTCACCCGCTCGAACCCTATCTTCATACCGTTTCAAGCAAGGAAAGGATGTCCCATTATTGCTACCCTGGGAGCCATCGAGCTCGACGAGCAGGGTGAGACTGATGACACCTTAGACGGCAAATATGGCCCTCCCCCTGGCTTGAAACAGCGCCTGGGAGAAACCCAACAAGTGACAACACCAAAGGTGATTTGAACATGTCCTGATTTTCTGCTCTACTGTACTAAGATGGCCCTCGTTGCAGTTGAGTTCGGAGGCGAAGGATGAGTCGGGGTCTACATTTGAGATCGATGTCTCCAAACTTGAAGGTAGTAGGCGCGAGAAGCCGAGGTCTGTGAGAAAATGAGAAAGATTGACAGAATAGCGGGATTTCCTTGGCCTTGGCCGTATGTGATAGATGGAGGCGATGCAATAGTATATCAACGTGCCTTGAATTATGGAGAAGTTTGATGACATGGCTTGGAACCGATCATCTTCAAGATGCAGTTCCTACCCCAAGTGTATCTGTCTTCAGCATCCGTTACAACACCATGGCCCATAGGATCGTGGTTGGCAAAGGCAAAACGAATACATGGTTGACTCGAATTTGGTCAACGTACTCTCTACTTTATATCTTTGCTCCGATGTTGCCTCGTCGTGGCAAACCATCTAGGAGCTTTACCCCACAAACTAATATAAGTGATGAATCAGGCCCACAATATTCACAAGAGACAAAATGGGCAAAAACATACAACACCGGGGATTCGCTGGTCGTCACCGACCCAACTACTAATCCGGCGCTTCGCAGCTTGACTATGGGAGAGCGGACGGGATCCCGTATTTTCTACGAGCTTTGGTCGTATGTGGTAGACAGTGGTGATGCAACAGTATATATCGAGAGGATCTGAGTCATGCAGGAACCCCGACTGGAATATCTATCACTTGCATTCACCCAGTAGCCAGATGGCAGGTAAACATTGCCTTTGTATTTCTACTGTAATTCTACAGTGTATTCCGTGCCCAGTAATGTCTCCATCCTAGCCTGCTCTAATCATCGAAAACTCCGTGTCGGCCCCCGAGATTCTTCCAGCTTAGCCATTGATCAGCGTCCAGCATGTTCTTCCAGCAAGACTAATCCGCCCAAAGCAAGTTATCCAGACGGTGATTCTCAACCAGCACAAAGCATCCAAAGACATCCCATATGGATACAGTATTAGTCGCCACCACCACCACCACCACCTCCATCGAAACCACCAGAGTCAAAGCCACCAGAGTCAGTATGGCCGAAATCATAAGAATGCGACCCATAATCATGACTATGGGAGTTGCTATGACTGTGACTGTGGCTAGTATCATGGCCGTGGCCATGCCCAAGCGACCACCAATGGCTACGGCTGGCTGCAGCTGAACTTGAACCTGAGCTGTGGTTATTCGTCGCGCTAGAACCTGCGTTCTCGGTGGACAAACCTTCAGGATTGGAAATACCCAAAGTATTATCATGTTCAGAAGAGTCGCCTCGGTTAGACCCTGAGCTGGCCCCACGTACATGAGTAGATACGAAGCCTTGGCCCACGCTGAAGTCGGCGACTCGAGGAAGAACGGTGGTTTCGACGGCCTTGCCTTTGGAATTACTCCTCCTAGTCTTATCTGAAGCAAAGGCGATCTTGGGCGACGAGGCACCATTAAATACCCCGATTGGTCTCCCGCTCTGGAGTCTGACGTCCAGTTCGATTCCGTCCTGGTCCGCCTTCTTCACCACGCGCTGGTTTTTCTTGGAGCGGAAGAGATTCGTGAACTTGATCCATAGTTGCCTCAAGCTGTCCGAGCTACACATGATACAAGGCATGCGGAAGAGTGTTCGGAAAAACGATCCACAACTCTTCTTGTCTTCCTTGAACTCGCCAGTGCGTCTCTTGTTCAGAAGATCTCGGAGTACGAGTCCCATGAAGAGGCCCAAGATGGCTGCGAGAAGTGCCAAGGCAATGATACCGTCCCTGTCGGGGTAGAAGATCGGAAAGTCATCTGCTTTGGTGGTGGTGTTGTTTTGCGTCCAGTTTCTGGCGACTAATGTTTGGGTTGGCATGGTCAAGCTGCTTCTGACTCTTGTAGATAATGAAGGGATGACGACATTCGGGTCCAGGACCGTCATAGGGGTTGAGGACAACATGATCGCGGATACGAAGTTGATGAAAGTGATGTTTGCTGAGCCTAGGGTCCAAGAAGAGCATGTAATCATGAGAGGCGGAAGGACTAGAGGATAAACGGAGAGAGAAGTTGGAGTCGAAGGAGAGAAAAGATACAACGTATTTAAATATTTTAATCTTTATGCCGAAAGTTTCATTTGAGAGTTTATGAGAATATTGGATATTGCGCGCACGAAAGCTTCGTGCTTGAGGAGAGTTACTTAGAAGAACTCACTGGGTTATACTGGGGACAAGGCATTGGGTGCAATGCCTTCCACTCACAGACTTCCTCCTTCCTCCGGGAAGTCAGACTGATTTAGACTTCTTGAGAAGTCACGATACCGCAGTATTTTGCCATGATGACTTCAGACAGAAAACCTTGAGGAACGAACCTTTTCGTTGTAATGTTTTCCCCTTACCATGTTGAGCCAAGATGTCTTACATGACAAGCAGCAGACTCTATGGACCGCACGCACATTGCCCACGATTATTATATTCCACATTTTGCCAAATGAAAGCGGTTCAAATGATGAATTGTATGGTTTCGACTTTCATTCACCAAAATTACCTTAGAGTATTGAATGCTGCGCGCCAAGGTGTAAATGTTGCTGCAAAACGGACAGTTCGGATCGAGTGGTTGATACGACAAGTGAAATATCTTCCAAATAATGATTAGCAGCAAAGAGATGCTCAAAGAAGAAACGACAAGACACCTCAGGCAATAAGATTGGAACTTTCCGCCGTCAAATACTGTACGGGCAGTAGAGTAGGTAGACTACATGAATCGTATGACTGATGTTAGGGATTGACTAACCTGTACTTACTTCATAATAGATGTCTTACTTCTAAGTCACCAGACGGACCAAAGTTTATATTCTCTGCGTAAGCTTTAGCCCAAGAAACGACGACTTGTTCAATAATCCCTCACATCTTGGACCTCGCATTGTTTGATTAGCTATCCCTTGATCTAATCCCTATAGAGAAATGGGTACAGTCTGCGCCAGTGCCAGTGCCAGTGCCAGTGACAGGGCAGTGACAGCGACAGCCTCAGTGTCAGAGTCAGTGTCGCCGCAATGGGGACTCCAGTATCATCATCGCCCTCTATATCGCCCTCCACATCCGTAACCTCCCTCCTCCGTCGCGTCGGCTCAATCAAGACCAGGAATGACATTTCTGAGCGTCTCGAGACTCTGAGGATGAGTGCGTCTCCAGTCTTTACCTCTGCATCGCAAACCCAACAACTCGGCTGACCTCATAATGCCCCTTCAAGGCAGTGCCAAAGCGCGCACAAGAAGTGTTTCTAATCCATCATCTTGGAGGAATCGTTCACAGCCTTCTACGCCTGTTGCTACTGTGTTTCCTGGTCTGGGTGCATCGCAGAGTGCGCACCGCCAAGGGCTCCCAGCTTGGGATCGGACACTTGATGCTGTGTATCATGGCGCTTTTGAGAAAGCGAGTTTCGAAAAGGTGCTTATTTCTTTCTATGAGAACCACGCGAAAGAGAAACCAAGTTCTGGGTATTTCCGACTTCCTGATTCTGTGCGGTACCGGATCTGTCGCTATCTACTCCCGCCCTGCGACAAGCCCCTGCGTTTGAACAAACAGGCACTTAGCCGTGATGTTTGGCGCAAAGAAGACTTTGAGTCACCTTCATCGACATTACTGCAAATAGCTTCTTACCTTGAAGTATCTTTTGCATTTCGCGCGGACTTTCTTGTCACATTTCTGCAGAACACGAAACTACACGCCGTCTTGTCGCCATTCACTGGACCGAGAGTAAGCCCACTTGCAACAACATGGCTTAACAACTACGGTATGTACGCAAACAACATCGTCATCGAACTCGACATGACGCATTTGGGCTGCGGCTCTGATCCTGGCGCTGTAGCGCTTTCGCCAAACGTTGAGCAGATAGAGAAACTGCTCCAAGAATTCATCGATGTACAAATGAAGCGAAAGGAGTCGTGCCCCATGGAGAGCCTGATTCTCCTCTGTCGACGCTTCTACGGAAAACGACCCCAAGCAGCCATTGTCTCGCCGACTCGCGCCATCAGTAGTCGACCAGGCTCACGCTCGGCGTCACGATCAGCATCGCGGAGCGCCAAGACGCCAGAGCCGTACAGTCCAACAGCGATAACACCCCGACGATTCAACTTCGACGAAGACGCTGGAGGCCTACGAAGCCCAACGTTTCCCGATGCCAACAGTCCAGCCCATCCACCTGTAGCACCTGTAGCACCTGTAGCACCTGTGGAAGAGTATTGTCCCGACTCGTACCTCCATTTCTGCAACAATATCCTGCATCTCAAGGGTCGCATCGGTTCAGTCCGCATGTGCGGTTTCAGCGAGAAGTACACAGCGCCATTCATGGGGACGTTGTTCTCCAATAACAGCAAGATTACGAAGAGTTACGCATATCGTGTTGCGCCATCGACGATATGGCCTAAACTCGTCGGCCAGAAGTCCTACGTCGATACGGGGAATGGAAATCTCTCGCTCGATGACCACGCAGTCACCGCTACCAAAGACGTCCCCAGCACCTTGCGCATCTGGGAAGGCTGTGTACAGCTTCCTCCTCCTCAAATCGACGCAAACGGAGATATGCTCCTCCCTGCCATCGTGGGCGATCTACAGAAGCTGAGGAGCACTCGTCAGAGAAGTGCGACTAGCTTATCGGAGCGCACATGCGAGGATCTACGAAAGGAGGGCTCGAAGGGCGATACGTTGGACAAGAGGACTATTGCGTGGTTCAAGAGCAACTACGGAAAGGGGAAGCTCAAGAAGAAGAGAGTCTTGAGCAGAGACGCTGCTACAACGTATTGACGCGGCGGCACGTGGCTGAAAATTGGAGAACAGATTATGTGTACGATATATTCAACGATGATTATGATAGGCCGTTTAGATTCGTTAGGTCATACAAGCACAGCTCTTCGTGCCATCTAGAGAAACAAAAGAACTCTAACTAGACTCCGCCTTTTCATGGACAAATATCCTTACTGCTTTTGTAGAGACTATCAAGAGTTAGCAACAAACCCTCCATCTAAAGTATACGGGGACTGTGTGTAAACTTACGATCGCAAACTTGCTTCTGGCCCTAATTTTGCCTCCGAAAAACACCAGAACCCATGGAATAAGTGTCAGAACTGAAGCAATACCACCCAGCACACAACCAGCGTTTCTCAAACCGAGATTGTCAAATATGATGCCCGTCAACACAGGGAATATGCCACCAAGCACATTGCGACAGAAACTTTGTGCGGCAAGGGCTGAAGAGGCGTACATGTGATATGTATCAGCAAGGTAGTTGAACGTAGCAAGGTAGACAGAGTAAATGCCCCAATTTGCGAAGCCAATACCAATAGCTTGTGTATAGTGACTAGTGCTAATGGGACTTAAGAACGCGACAAATAAGCCAGCAGGGAGTAAGAGGGCAGTGAGACAGGAAAAGTACAGTCGTGCCTCGGGCGAATCAGCAGGGAAATGCTTCCTCATGAATCGCCAGAAACGGGAAACCTCCTTCTCGTCAACGTGTCCGCTCCAGAGAGGGTGCTTCATCAGATTCTCCTGAAGAATGCCGACCACGGTCGCGATAATAGCAGATGCCATCATCGCAACATAGATGCGCATCGACATGTTGAAGTTGTCAGAGTAGAGATAGGGTACGATGGAGAAGGAGAGATAGAGGACGGCCCAAGAGAAGGCAGCCCAGAGGGAAAAGAAGAAGACAACTGGTTCGGTGAACAAGAGGTGAAAGGGTCGCATGATGGAGGTGGCCATCATTTGTCGAAGAGGGGGTCGTTGTTCGTCTGCTTCAACGAGCCATCGTATTCTTCGTAGTTGTGTTGGTCTGTTATACTCGAGTATCGTTTCGTGTCCTGGCATGGTCTTGACGCTTGAAGATGACGAGCTGCAGGTATCTTCTCGAGGGTCGACCACCCAAAGTCCGTAGACACCTGCATCCTCGAGTTGTTGATACCACTGATTCAACTTCTTAGCTTTGCGCGACAACAAGACCGAGCCTCGCGTTTCTTTAAACGAGATCAAGATGGCAACCAGCAACAGTCCATCGAGAATAACTTGATGCCAAAAAGACCACTTCCAAGCCATTGTATCGTCTTCAAGGTCGTTGACGAAAGCAGCAGACACCAAAGGTCCAAGACCTGTTCCAAACAGTACAAAGCCACTGAAGAGAGCCATCGGGGTATTCCTCTCCTCCTTCTCCCACAGATCAGCAATGACACCGCCCACGACGGAACTAAAGACGGAGCCGCCGACACCAACGAAAAAGCGGGCGATCAACATGCCAGCCAAATTGGGCATAACAGAACAGACAGCTTGGGAGATGACGAATACAAAACCAGCGAGGACAAAAACAGGACGTCTACCCCAGATCTCAGAAATGGGGGCGAGTGCCATGGGCGCAATAGCGAAACCAGCACAGAAAGTCGTGATTCCGGCGAGCGTAGCTGTATGACTGGCCCCGATATCTCTAGCCATTGCTCTTGAGGGAGGGGAGTAGGTACCAGCAGTGTATGCAGTCAGCATTGTCGCGATGCACGAGAGTGCGAGGAAGATGTTTTTGCGTGCTCGCGGCAACGTGAAGGGTGAAGCGTAGGGTCGAAGGTCTGGACATGGTGGGAGAGTTTGCGTAGGATTTGAGTCTGATGATGGTGATGGTGGTGGTGGTGGTGGTGAAGGGAGGGGAGTGTCGAGTGTTAGATACAGATAGGATATAGGGTCTTCGCTACCAAGATTTGGTTGTGCTGATGAAGGCGGGAGGGTGCTGCGACCAATCTCGAGGTCGCCCTGGCCCTGAACGGAAGCACCCGCAGGCTGGATCTTATCAGATTCGATCATATCGATAGTTCGTGATGCTCAATATCCAGAAACCGACAATTTACACAGCAGCGAGGGGAGTCCAACGACATCCAAATATTTCACCAGACACACAGCGGTGAGAGGGAGAAGAGCAGAAAGAATGGGAGACACAAGGGCGGATTATAATTATCATAAGAAGGGGACAGGAGCAACGACCGTGTTGTATCCGGAGCGTAAATCCGGGATTATCAAGGGCTGGGTGAGGGTCAAAAGGCGGGATACCAACGAGAATAATGGTGTCTTGGCGCTGTATCCGCCTGCGAGGCCCACGTTTGAGGTGTGACTCGGACACTGGGAAACGCTAACGGAGAATACATTCTCTCCGATGGGTCATGGAGGACATGTTTGCGCGGCACGGTCAGGTTTAGAGGACAAGGGACGTGTCAGCGGGAGGGCAGTGATATCTCGGGTCGATCAGTGGTTGCGTGTAAGACACAGACACCAGCTGAAGAAACACAAACTTTCACCGTTGTTACAAGGTCAGTTGCAACAGTGACAAGAGAGGATGTTGGGAAGATGAGGTTTTCCTCTCCCTCTCCGCTCCTACGTATACGACCTCTCGCAGATGAACCCATCCGGGGGCAATGCCGTAGCCATAGCTAGCCCCAGCGCCAAGGCATCGGGAACAAGACGGACGTGAACAAAGCCAAACGCTAAACCCTAGACCAAGCCTCTTTCGCACGCCAAGTTCCCCCCGCCACTAAGCGACCTGCTGGATATTGAGATGCTGCTTCGGCAGCCATTTGATTAGGAAAGCCACGCTCGGATGATAAGAGCCGAGAGGATATCCAATTGGACCGTGTACCCGAGGGACAAAACAGTCTCGACCTTTTGAGGGGGTTTCGTTCGGTAATAAAGCAGGGATTGCTTTCTAATGTCCTGCTATTACCGGATGAGATGTCTCGTTTGCAGATCTGAGATTCCACACCCCGCACGCACACAATTTGGTGAAATCTGGGCATCCGTGTACGTTTAGTGGACGGGAAAAAGATCCTGCGCTGCCATTTATGCGTGGACGGTACCGAGGATCTGTAACTGGAACTGTGTCTTTTGTGACAGGCTTCAAATCCATGGAAGAGGAGCGATGATGAACGAGCACGTGAATGCTCATGTGACCGGGTTCTCCGATGTTACAGCCATTACTCATTAGTCTCATGTTTAGATTGCTTGAATGATTCAGAAGATGTGAAGCCACAAATGGGATCTTTGGGGACGAATGAGAGACGGATCCGAAAATAAGTACATACAGTACGATCCATTACCCGAAACATGAGATCAAAGAAGCTTGTTTCTTTTCTCCCTCTTTAGGTTGTCGTCCCGAGATCTAGAATTCTATTACATCCTGGCAAGCCTTGTCTCTCTAATTACCCTCCTAGTCGAGATCGTCTACACTCGTCTGCTCGTTTCCCTTCTCATCAATCTTTGGTCCCAACTGCTCCGTCGCCTCCTTCAACGCTCCATCCCCATCAAACTCCTCATCACCCTCAGAGACCTTCTCAGGTTGTTTGAAAGAGTCCTGTGCCCCGTCCTTCAAAGACCCATCTTCATCTACATAATCCTTGTGATACAGCGAGAACAGGATCACGAGGTACGGCTCCCCGGTCTCCTTGTTGCGCAAGACATATCTGAGTTGATGTGAGCGTTTCGGGCCGGGCCTGTAACGAGTGTAAACGCAAAGGCGTGGAAAGAATGTGACAAAAATGTCTCGGTGATGTGGAAAAGCAGGGTGCTGGCTTACCTGAGACCTTGACCGTCCCAGTACTTCATGATGGGTAGCTGGAAGCCAGGTAGGTTCAACGCGAGGTCTGAGAAGTTGAGATACGGATTGAAGAAGTCAAAGCCGTATGTCTGGTCGTACTCAAACACCCACTTCTCTTTGGCGTCAGCTCTGAGAGCCCACTTCATTCTCGCCTTGCTGGCAAGAGGAGCGCCGACCTCCTCACGAGCTTCGAGGCCCTCTTCATCGCCACCCTCTTCGAACCAAAGACCGCCCTTTTCTTCATCAAACTCGCCTTTGCCCACATGAATAGTGTTGAAAGAACTCAGCGCGGGGCCGTACAGGAAGGGCTTATCAGCATACGCATCTCCATCCAGGCCAGGATCGATCCACCAGCGCACTATACTCATAGCCGTGTTGAAACCAGGCGGTAGACGATCTCGAATGGGATGATCAAAGTCATTGCCGAACTGAAGATCCGTGGCCTTGATACCATCGCCCTCATCATCGGAGGGCTTCTTTGGTGTGAAGCGGAATGAGATGCTGTATTGATCCCTGTTGTAGGCGTGAGGCTCGGTTGAGAAGTATGGTGAAGTCGTTGGTGAGTTGCGAGGAAGGCCTTTGTAGTCGTTGACGCGAACGTTGAGTTCAATGTCAGCGCGATCGCTCTTGATGGTGATGGGCTTGGCAGTGTTGACAGGGACCTCGACCTGCTGCGATTGATCGTAATCAGGACCAGCTGTGATTCGAAGGACGTAATTCTCCGCCATTTTGCTTTTATCTATCGTGTAACTTCTCTATCGCTTGTAAGTATGTTCAAAAACAATCGCTGTATCAAGAATGAAGGCGATTTTGAATGACGTAACCAATTCCGTTGGTGAGACTAAGATCAAGCAAGCCGATGTTGGTGCTGTAGCATGAAAAGCCCAACAACTATTGAATAATGAAAATAGAATAACAATGCACAAGTCTACCCTAGTTTTATTGTCGACTTTGATAGTGGCGTTGATAATGGCCTTACAAGTATGACGTGAGGGTTTTTTCACCTCTCATACTGCGTTCTGAGACCCCATTCATTCCATTGGGTCAACCACGCCAGCCTAAAGGCAGCCTCCGCCATAGCATCGCATCGTTCTCTCCGGAATCATCACAGCAAAATGACATGGGAATGAGGCTCAACTCTATGCTGTGTCATTGACAGTTACCACAAGGTCAAGTCAGCTGGTATTCGTCGCTGTGCACGGCATATGGGGGCACAGGTAGAGAAACACGCTGTCATTTCTCAGGTTAGACGATAACCGCGGTGTTAGATGTCATTGCATGATCGGAGTAGATTCGTCAGTCTGGCTGTCTAATTTGAGCCTCACCAGTCGAATTATCGACCTCTTGTCGTCTGAGGTGTTGCCAGTTTGGTTGGGAGAATTGAATGCCTTGGTTTCTGCCTCAGGCTAACAATCCTAAGCCTCTGCTGCCTGCTTTTTCACCCTCCCCCCGACAGGTCTTCCCCAATTTCTGGACCCATCGAGTCTCCTCAACACCAGATTTCAAGTAAAACATATCATCAACGCATCTCAATACCTCAATTTTTCATCATTTCCAACACCCTCTCTCACCTTCGCATCATTTCTTGTCTAAATGTCTCTACTTTGATATGCGCAATATCTCAACCCATGCAATGAGCAGCAAATCGAATGACATTCATCCTCAAAAAGAAACATTCAACACAAATTGCTTGCATATGATCATTCTCTAAGCACAGTATACCAACACACTCTACATACACCTAACCAATTATTAATAGCTTCGCTGCTCTTCAAAACGTCGCTCAGTTCATCATGCCAGTTCATTAACGCCAGAACTCAGACCTATACAGATGTTGCCAATACTACCTTCACTTCACCATCACGCATCCTTCATTTCTCGCGAGACTTGTCGGAACGCACTTCCGGATACTGTTTGGTCCTGTGCGATGTGCGCCAGCGCGTTTATCACTGTATTCATCAGCAAGAGAAGGAGGCCTCTTGGCCATGTAAGTATTAACATACTCTGCACGTCCATCTTGGATCTTGTCGCCAAGTAGAATTCTTGGTTTATCCTATCTTTCTCATGCTCCCCTGAGCCATGGCATGGACAAAACTCAAAGTCTGTCGACAGTGGAGGCAGATCTGGCGTGGAGAGTCGGGTGTCCCTGGGTGTCTCAGGGCACCAGTCGTCTGCGAGGACGACTCGCTCAGGGTTGTGCCACTCTAGTTCCAGGTGACTAGGTTTCACAGGTGCTGTGTAGCACCAGGACCCCGCGTAAGCAAAGCCTCCGTCATGAGCGAAATGGGACAGTTGCCGGCTACCTCGCCAGTTATCAATGGCCGCCTCAAGTGAGACACCATATGGCTCGAGCGGAGCCGTCTGACAGAGCTCATATTCTGGCTCCAGGCCAGGTGAGGACACCTGGGCTCTGTTTGAGCACTGATCCCAGTCTGACAGCTGGTATGGGCCAGGTGTTCTGGGAATTTCATCCCGCGGCCAAGCATCCGCTTCTTTGATCCGCTCAACACGGCGGGGGATGTCTGCCAAGCGGCGAGCTCTGAAGGCGGCACTACCAGGAGCGGGATCGTCTTGGGATCTACGCTTCTTTGAATGGAGTTTCTTTTCAGTGACCCGGCTCTGGGACGACAGCAGGACACTGCTTTGTGTAAACTCTGGGACGGAAGACGACAAGGGAGGAATGTGGAAAGAACGACGAGAAGTCATCTCATCTTTGTTGAGGAAAGGATTGATTGCCATGCTAAGCGGAAAGGGACGTTCACAAGTGTGATGGGATATATGGAGATCAAGTGAGAGCAGCAGCAATGTAGGACAGGTGTGGATGCAAGGTTGTCCTACTTGGACTTAAAGGGTTCATGAACGCTATCAAGTGATGCGGTGAGATGGAAATGCGATTGGGAAGATTTTTTTGATGGGTTTTGGATGGGGAGAGTGAAGTGATACGAAAGGGGGAGAATGAGAGAAAATGGTCGAGGGGGGAGGAGGACTATATATGGGAGGCCCAGGGAACGACACTCCTTCTCCCCCCCGCATCGTCCAATCACATCGCAGTATTCACAACCTCTCACAACCTCACTCCTAGCCTATGCTACCCCCCACGCTTCAGCACATGAACCATTATCGTCTTCCTACTCCTCACACCTCATATAAGTCGACGACGACAAAAGATTGGCTCTTTCTGTATACACGATCACCCATTGTGTCGTGTCAGACACCGGAAGATATTAAGGCTGGACCATTGACGACTGATTACCAGAAGCTTTGTGCGTGACTCGACTCTTCGCAGCGTCGTTCGGGTCCCCCGATGGGATTGGGTTATTCTACTTCACTTGAAGTTGTTCATATTTCCTCTTTCCTCTTCTTTCCTTCATAACCAATAAGGAAGACAGGTAAAACATATCGGATTGACAACCCCGTATCTATCACAATGTCAGTCATACAGCCCGAGCGTATCGAGGCCGCTGCGAGCGCCAACGCATTTACAGTATATGCCCTCTGTCATGGTTACGGTTGCACCATGCAACGTCGATATGCTTCTGCAATCACCCGCTTGTGTCTGGATTGTCCAAGGGTGTGCGCAGATGCTCAATCATATTAGTAAAGCATCCCTGTCTACCTATGACGCTTCACTATGCGAATCACTTGAAGAAGCTACCTGCATGTGCGGACTGTACATTATCTGCAAGGCTGACTACGCTATGGCAGCGATTGTCTATAAAGAAATGGAGAGATGCGTTCCCTCCTGGCTTCGTAAGCCTCGCAACATTGCGTGTGAAGTTTCATGTAACTCAGATTGTGTGTGTATACCGCCGATTCCGAGATCCTGCATCTTTGGGAGAATGCGTAATTGAGCCGCCCGAATTTGTGTGATACCAACTGGCCAAGTTCCCATAAATTAAAAAGGGTAGAGACAGAGAGGGAGGTTGCAGGTCGATGGTTCGCAACGTCTTATTGTGAAAGTGTGGTTGGATGAACGGGGTGCCTGACAGTTCTCCACCCCACAATCTCAGTACTGGCTGGGTACTTACAAACTGCAGCGGGGATGTGAGGAGAGGAGGTAGAGAACCAGTACCCACACAGCCACACTCTGTGAAACCTGCCACAAGTGGATACTCCTTAAGCTTAGCGTGTAACCCACAGAAGTCTTGAGGGCATGGATGCATTGTACAATCCTCAAATTTGGGTGACAGTTGGTTGGGCTCAGAGGTGGCTCAGAAAGCTGGGGAACAACTTTGATGGATATAATTGGATGGAATCCCACGTATTTGGCTGCCTGCACATGCAGAAGCGTCGTCCCTTGTGTTTCCTTTCTGAGACTTGTCATATGCCACATGATACCCGCACTGAGAGCTTGACAGACATGAACACGACTTCTAGCCAATCATACAAGACCCGGCTGTAGTGTCACCATTGTGCTTCTAGGGCTAGGAATCGATTACTCGTATACGCCGATATCAGTAATCACCCATCTCATCGTTGCGATAGACTTCGTGGAGAGGCTGCAGTTCTCCGTAGTACAAAGATTCAAGGCCCCTTGCATGGATCCGAAAAACACAGTCCCCGACCTGTCATCTTGAGCTGTTGACGTGCGACGTTACTCGTGATACTCATGGTTATTTGGAATTATTGATGGCGACACGACAACACGGCTACGATTTCAAATACTTGGATATGATTAGAAAGGATAATTGACTTGATAAATGGGTTTGCTGTTTGGTAGACAAAGGGCCCTTTGTTCTGATGTTGATATGAAGTCGTTGCAGATCGTGGGGATCAAGTCTTGGTACGGCCCGCCGAAGCCTCCACTGACGGACCGCCCCACCCATCAGTGGAGTGGACCGCCCGCCGCATGGCTCTGACTGACCCGGCCCCACTTGAGTGAGTCTTCAGTCTTCCATTCAGTTCATTGACGATGGCACGAGCCACAGTTCAAGCCACAATCCTTCCGTGTTTGCGACCCTGGTACTGCTCCAGGCGATGGCTCATCCTACCACCATCGCCCCAACAGAAGAACGTGTTCAACAGACACGTCACCGATCTTTTCCTCTTTTCCAAAAATCCAATCTACTCTACTCCCATGAGAACCCCCAACTCCTTGTTTCAAGAACATATACCGTAGCCCGGTTTGAACCGGCCAGTGTCATATCATCATGATCGGCACATCATTCGGTGAATGGGTCTTTATCCGCTTATCCATCGCCTTCTTTCGCTACACGCCTCTAATTTACATCTTTCTCATCTTATTCCTCCCTCTCATCCAACCTGTATCCGTCGTCTTTCCATTTGTGTGTGTTCTGCTAGCTGCGCTGTTGGCAGAAGTGGTGTTCTATCTGTTTATATATAGACCATACCTACAGCGGCTCAAACGGGATGCAGTCCACCCAACAGCGCTCTCGCGCCAAGACCGAAATGCCCTATTTGAGCGATGTTTAGGAAACGTGCCGTCTTTGGAGATTTATCTGAGATGGTGGTTTCTTGATGCGGATCCCAAGGAGATACGGAGGGAGAATGTGAGAGAGTTCATGTTGTGGGCTTTCTTTGAGAGGGGGGGTGGTTCAGGTTTGGTTGATGATGAGGAGTCGGTCGAGGAGGAAGTTGAGCACTATCTGAGCCTTGTTGAACAACGACTCGGTCGAAAATTCGAGGAAGGGCGGGGCAACGTCAAGAGTCTTCGTCTCACGATTGATGGTATCACAACAACATATCGAAGTCTGGTTTGGTATATTATCGTTTTCTTCCTTGACCAGGCTACCCATATTGCCTTTCGCTGGCACGGATTCGACTTCCATCGCCGGCCTCGCTCCTCTGCACTTCGTGTATTCCCCCCGCGGCCCCAAGAGCTGTTTCCCGGACCCAAATCTCCGTCCACACGGTTGAGTTACTGGCACCGCCCTCATACAGCTGAAGATAAGCTCCCTGTTGTCTTCCTCCACGGTATTGGAATCGGATTATGGACATATGTTCGATTTCTAGCAGGTCTTCACAAGACTGGTGACGGAAACGGAAGTGTTGGTGTCATCGCCCTTGAGATATTACCCATCTCATTCCGCCTCACACCAGCTATTCTCGACAAGACCGAGTTCCTGGCTCACATGACATCTATCCTGGAACACCACTGCTGGCACAAATTTGCCCTGGTGTCACACTCATACGGTTCCGTTCTGACAACCCACATGCTCCACGACCCAAGCTTCCAACATCGTGTGCCCTCGGTTGTCCTCATCGACCCTGTGACCATCATGCTACATCTTCCTGATGTCGCGTACAACTTTACTCGAAGAAAGCCCAGGAGGGCAAATGAATGGCAACTGTGGTATTTCGCTAGCACCGACCCAGGCGTCGCACTTTGTCTGGGGAGACATTTCTTTTGGCGTGAAAATATCCTGTGGAAAGAAGATTTGTTGGGGACTCAAAGTGACGGCCATCATGCAAGGCACGTTGCAGTTACGCTGTCTGGTCGCGACCTCATAGTCGACACTACAGCAGTTGCAGAATATCTGGGGGTTGATCTTGGCATCGGCCGTAATGGCATGGTAGCGGAATCGCACAATGGCGTTGAAGTAGTTATGTTCCCGAAACTGGACCACGCGCAGGTGTTTGATGACCGTGTAAGTAGAGAGTCGGTGATTCAGATGGTTAGATCGAGATGCGCAAGTTAGTGGATGGTATCTCAGGAATAGCCGATGAAATAGATCGATATAATAATGAAACTGCGTCGTCATTTGCTTCAATTCTTTGACTGGATCACATCACCACCCCATTCTGTCAAGTCTGCGCGGATGGGAGTTGAGCCATTTTGGATCATGAGCCATTGAACATCTTCGTCTGTGTCATTCTTGACCTGATGTTCGACCCAGGCGGGAACAAAGGCAAAGTCTCCAGGTGCAAGATCATGGTGTTTCAGTTCAGAGTTGACAGCCTCATTCACGATGAGAACGCCGTTTCCTGAGACGGCGTATATGATGGTATCTACAAATTCAGCATCAGTGTTTATCCACAGTAGGCAAGTTGAAAGGAACTTGCCTTGTTCACTGTTATGTCGAACTGTAGACTTGGAATGCGGTCGCGTTGTGACAACTGGCGTGTGAGCGATTAGGTTGAGACATCGGTCTAAGACAGCTTGACCTACCAGTTACGCACATATTGTCGCACTTTCCGACAACAGCAGGACGTTCAATAACAGGGCCTTCGACAGTAGGATGCGTTGGTTCAAGCTGTTTGGCGCGGGTGATGTTGGCAGAGGCGGGCATTATCATCGGAAGGATTTCCGAGATAAGCGGTAATAGCGAGCTCATCATCGGCGAGGTTGTATATGTTCACGATATTCAAAAATAGATGCGCGATAGTATCAAAAGGAAAGTCACAAAGAGATGTAGATGTATAGTAGAGCAAGACGTGACGTGGGCGGGCGAAAGACGAAGGTATTCCCAGGGGGAGATGACGTCGCTAGAATGACAATTGGCTAAGAGACCAAGTCTGCCAGTGACACAAGAGACTCTGAGATCCAATGAATGAGATTTTGAATGATGCACTATTGAGTGAGCGATGAGAGAGAAGCGCGTGACCTGATGATTTGGGGGTAGATTTGGTGTTTCGAAGCTGGGGGGGGGACTCAAGAGTGAGGACAGCGACAGCAACAAACAGCCCAGACGTTAGGCCTCAAGCGGCCCAGCCACCGGAGCTAGTGGCGCAAGAGTTCCCTAACGAGGATGGAGATTGATAATGCAGGTTGAGAGACGGCCGGGGTTGAGTAGGTCTGATGTGACTGATCTTACATTGGAATAATATTTTTACTTTATTCAATACTCTTTCTTGTCTTCTATTGCCTTGCTTGCTGCTGTTTGAGTTGGTGAAAGAATGCTCCGTACGTCGGCGGGTGATTGATCATCTCCCCACTTCCCGTACGCTCGAATCTATAGCAAGACAATGTCGTCAACGAAATATCCCAATACAACTAAAGCTGTCATATAAAAACATACTCCTTGACCCAAATTGTTAACTCGTATTTCCCTCCCTCTCATGACCTGATCAGAACCGAGTGGTTCCGTTCTAGAGTCGGCATCTCCTGCGGCTGAACTCCGCTTAGCTGCATTAACTCGACTTCCCCCATCATCATCACCGCTGAAGCTGCAAGTCCAGACCCTCTAGGCCATCCACCCTCGACTCATCAGCTTGCCACCCCTGCCTTGGACCCCGATCTGATAAAAACAAGGTATATCCAGCATTTTATCTGATCAAACTCACGAGATAGGAACAGCCTCTTTAACTTGACTTCTCAGAAGACGCCACAACATGTCCTCCAGTGAACCCCAATCACCGCTGTCTGAGCCGTCATCAGATCCATACTTCGGGCCTCCTCTTCTTCTAAATCTCCCTCCTGAACTCATCGACAACATTCTCTCTCATCTTTCACCCTACGACCTCTCCGCCATATCCGCTACATGTCGAGACCTGCATAAGCACGCTCTCTCAGATGTCCTCTGGTACCCACTCGTTCAAGAAAATGTCCCAGGCGTCACTCTCACAAGCCCCCAGCCCTGCAACAGCTATCATGAGCTTTACGTCGCTCACGATCGTCTCTGGTTCCTCCCCAGACAGAAAATCTGGTTCTGCGATAGAGATCTTACTGGAAGACTCATGATTGTTCGCTATGATCCTCGGCGGGGTTGCATCGAGGGCTATCAGTTACTCGCCAGTAGAGACCGGCAAATACAGCAAAGTTTCATCGGACAAGGCGACGTTTTGATCAATGAGTTTGATCCCAAGGTCAAACTTCATCTTGATAAGCCTGTGCTGCAGTTTCGCGTGGGAGAACGAGCGCCGGAGGTTTTCCTGAGTCGGCCCGGTGCCAATCGCTTCGCTGATGAGATGCCTGTGACTCTGGATGACAGAATCGATGCTCTGTTTAGCAATTTCATGCTAACATGCGAGCTCGATCACGAAGAAGCCCAACAAAATCTCAACTCGCGTTTTCCATACGGCAATATCTGGCCACCGCCTCACATCCCTTCGGACCATCATGTCTCAGGTAGCAGCACGCAAGTAACATCAGAGGGCATCTTTGTGAAGACGCCATCGTCTCGACCTCAGCGCCGCGAAGAAGTATCAGAGCGATTCTTCCGCATTCGCCAGTGGATGGAAATGGCGGGCGGTTTATCCCGAATCGGTATGGCAGCTGGTTTGGGTGGGATATACAATATGCTAAGATTATCACGCACCGCAGTCGACGGCGGAATGCCCAACGTTCACGTCGGTGAGGAGCTCATCACGTACTCCACCCTCGATCCGAAGTTATACACGCCGACTGTGCTAAAGCCGTGGAGGGGAATTTGGGTTGGCGATTACAGTACCCATGGATGCGAGTTCTTGCTTATACATCAACCTGACGATGAGACGAGCGTTACGGATGAAGAACTTGGTCTTGTGAGACGAGATTCCGAGACTGATGAAGAGTGGGAGGCGAGACGGACTGAAGGACGGACCTTTCAGGGACGGTTGGAGGCTATTAAATTAACCGGTGATCCCAATGTTCCGCGGGGTGAAATCACGTTTGTAGCTGATGACATTGGACCCGATGGTGTTGTCGAGGGTCCACCAGTAGATCCCTGCTTCCAGGGAATGAGAGCAGTTCACAGCAAAGGACATATTGCAAATACCGGATTCGCCTCAGGTAAGCCCCCTTGTTTCACCGAGTCGAGGCCTCGAAATGAGCTTGCACTGACGAAGACAGACCGATATATTGAGAGCCAACTTATATTCGTCAGTCACGATCGGCTTGCGCAGCACTGGGTTGGGTTTGGACATATAAACTACTTTCAGAGGGTGGACATTGATGAGTTCCTCAAGGTGTAATGTTATCTTGAGAATGGAAATGAGATGACACTCACTGCAGTCAATTTCAATGTTTGAAGCAGAAGTTACGGCTTTGATGTAATGATGCATAACTAAACTATGCTTGAATTGAGAAGCCGTGGGGTGAAAACTGCGTCTTGGTTCTGGCATTAATGTGTTGTCAGACACAGAGTTTTGCATGCTCCGAGTTTCCCAACAACCTCTCTGATTTAATGCATTTAAATCCCAGGCAGATGGTGAAGTAAATACCGATTTTGATTCACGTTGTAATGTCATTCATTCTAGGCCGTTCAAGTGCAAATTGCCAACTTTTCATTTCCAAGCTGCCTACCCTAAGGTGAGCACTTGGGTGGGTAAAACCATGATAGAGCCCAACTTTGATGCCATGTATTTCTAAGGGTATCAAGGAATATTCCATTTGGATCGTACGTTCGTGATCATGATTTGCATAGATCATTGGCGCCTTGTATCGCCCTCGCTCACTCAGGTTGTTCCCTGTCCTGCAAGGGTTCATGTGGGCTCGAGGCCCGAAGCCGTGGACGTACGCATGGCTCACTTCAGAGAGCTGCTGTTGTTTATTTTTCGTTCTCATGTCTTCGATTACTTGGACTTGTTCTTCTGAGCCTGAGCCTGCTCGTAGATCCAGTCGTTAAGACCAGCACGGTTTCTACACCCCATTAGTCTTTACTCCCATCAACCCCAGCACACCAATACTTACCGTGCAATCTCAAGAGCGTAAAACTGCATACGAGGCACAAAGATCGTGGTATCCTCCTCATACTCGACGTCGGGTCTATCGCGCACCATGGTACCAAAGTTATAATCGTCGACCTTCTTCTCATACGCCATCATGAACTTTCGCCAGCGCTCCTTGCCGGCCTTGCTCTTCATCTCGTCCTCGTCGACCTTTGCGGCGGGGTCGAACTCGGGGAAGTCGGTCTTGAGGTGCTCCATGATCTCGTCGTCGATCTTTGTCAGGCGGAGGGATGAGCCCTTGACGCGCTCGAGGATGGACCAGTAGGTCTGCATGTGCTGGACGACCTTGACGGCGAATTGCTTCTCGATCTGGTAACTGTTAGGAGGGTTGTTTCAGATCGTGGGGTAGGTAGGGTGCGTACGTCTTCGTTGTTCTGGGCGTTCTCGGCGTCAAAGTTCTTAGGCACGGGGGCGCCGGCCATGTTGTCGAGGGGGTCCATGGCGAATGTGTGTTTGTTCGTCGGGATTTGCTTGGTGGTTGTGTAGGTATGTGAAGACAAAAGCTGCAGTTGGGCAAAAACTCGAACGTGGGGCAATGATGATGGAGGGGCAGCCACAAAAAGACACGGCGGCATGATATCAGCGCATAGTGTTTGCGCTTGTTAGCACTGCTTGTCTGCACGGTGCATCTGGTGCCTGCTGGCACATGGTGGACGTATCTCGTGATGACTACAGTCTATCAAACACATTGCTGTCTTTCCAAAGCTTTCTTCTTGTGTTTGATGCCTTGAGTCATATGACTCACGCGGGTGTTGTTGCTTGCTGATGCCACTGTGGCGATTGTCTAGCCCTACAATACAAAATACTTGCACCAACTCATCACTACTGAGACAAGATCATGCCATTTATATCCCTGGCCTATCGAGATTTACTAGTCGAACTCATGTCGAAACGCCTATCTTCCCTGCCATTCTGCATGAGATCATCTTGGTCTCAGAAACATTTAGTACAGTAACACTTTACAGGAAATAAAGATTGCATTAACTGATACTGGGCCTCAATACAGAATAATAGGTAAGTTCGAACGATATTGATAATTATATGGGCCTTAACGCGTTAGTGTTTATACAGATTGCAGGGGCATACCTCTCTAATTAAAGGGACTGACAACTAAGTGGTAAGTACAGTACGTTAAGAGATACCTATCTCAAGACCCCCAGCGACAAATCAGAATATCTCAAAAGGTAGGATTAACCTCTATTCAGCCTCTTAGAAATTCAGTAGCAGCCTCTATACAGTACAGGACTACAACAGTCCTACATTTCTAGCCCCTGCAGCCTGTAGGTAATCGGCTAACAGGGCTAATAACTGTCAGAAGCAGCAGACTCAATAACAATGATTCACTATGCTCTATTGATATGCCAGTGGAGTTACAGACCATATTCTCCATTTAGCTACGAAATATATAAACCCCAAGGCTTCCCTGTGAGCTTGTCTTCCACAACAAACTCACATCTTCCAAAGCTCCAGAGTGTGAGAACAAAGATACGATGGACCAACAAAACATGTTGGAAATGAATATTTCCATGCTGATTCGCCTTGTGCAACTGGTAAGTACTCATTGAACTCGGTATAACTTGATTGCTGATTAGCTTTCTAGATGCTGCATATAGTACGAGAGCAGAATACTCAGATCCGAGGCCTGGCAAGGCGAGTCCAGGACCTCGCAAGTCAGGTGTAGTAAGTCTCTATCAACCAAAGCGTTATCTAGTATGGCCTCTGGGCGCAACGAGAATTATACATCTATGCTGCACGGCATTTGCGACCAAAATACAACAATTGACGCCCTGACACGGCAAGTCTAGGATCTGGCAAGTCAGACATAGTAGGACTCCCTTACAATAAAGTTTATATATATAATACTAATATAATTTCTAGCCAGACGATATCAGAGCTTAGCTGGATGCTAGGAGCGAAGCTTTAAAGGAGGGTCTGATCAGACCGCAGACACACTCCTTCACAGCCGACTTTCCTCTTTCCCCTGCAAGGAATGCTTCGATCACCCCCTCAACTACAGTCGTCCTCTCGAGTGCACCTCATACCCGGCACTCGCCTCTCATGCAAGCGATGTTCGAAAGTGAAATTCAGTTGTACCCAGTTGGACAACTTGTTTGCCACCAGCCCGGGCTTGCGCCGGCTCTACCGCGAGATAAAGAAAACCACCGACAACTACGACCAGGAAGTTCATCTATCAGCTCCCAGACGACAACAGGGAGATCAAAGTCCAGCCTCTACAACTGTAAAGCAACGTTAGACAAACCTGCACTTACCGACTGCGAACACACAAGAACGAGTCTTGATGCCGTAACAAGCTATAATATAAACATCTTGACCAATGAGCAACCCCATACAAGCGACGATACCTCAATGTTTTAACGTTACAATTATATACAGTCCACCAGATCTCATCCTTCAACGAAAACAGTCACCAGCAAGAGATCATGGTGGCATTCAGGCCCTCGCCCATTTCAAGTACGCATATCATAATGAGGTCAGCTGGACAGTTATGTGCAACGATCTCTCGAACAATGATGAGAAGGGCTGTTCTCAAGCCCCCCATGCGACAGAGGAAGCTTTCTTTCGCTAGCCAAGTTCGATCTAAGCTCCAGGAGCTCTGCGTACCCACGGACAAGGCAGGCGACGAAGTCAACGGACTAAAACATAACAGTAAGACTTGGTAGATCCTGACCCGAACCTACAGCGCTGGTCTGCTTGCCTTCGTACTATATATGCAGAGAGGTGGCGTTATATAGAAATCATTCACAGAACTCGCACAAAATGTCAACACGCCTTAGCTCAAGAAATTCATCGATCTGATGGACCAGCCCCGAACGGCAATTCTTGACGAGGCTGGCAGGCATTTCTTTATGAAGTCAGTTACGGCAGGCAGCCCAAATTTCGCTTCCAGCAGCAGAGTGACAAGTGGATGGAGTTCGACTGGCAAGGGAAAACAGACGGAGAGATCGTTGAGCTGCTCACCCCGACTGCTCCCTTAGAAAGTTGCAAAGCCGGTGAGACGTTCAAAGCGCTTAGAGTTGAATGATAAGTATAAGTGATGTATGTTTGATGGTTAAGGTCTCTAACTACCAAACATGGCAGAAATGCTAGACAATACTGGAGAAAGTGCAAGACGGAGATGCTGAGCCGTGTGTTCTCCGTCCTCGATGCGATGGAAGACTCCTTTCAAGAGGTGATTACTGACCTTAAAGAGATATCAGGGCTCAATGGCGAGGCCAAGGGGGATGTAAGCATAGCCCTTCGACCCGAGTTAGATGTGCGAGGTTGGGCGGCAGGAAACCAGCGCCACAACGAAGGAAAACCAGAACCCAGGTAACCCACCAATGCAGATGTTCCAATGCCGCATTCGCGAAGGTGCTTCAACACCGGCCCATGTTGAGCATGACGGAACCGTCGAACACCCTGACCAGATGCACAATCCAACGCCAGCTTCTGAAGTCTACCGAAGCAGTAGAGCTCGAGAATGTGCCCCATCACTGCTGGGTAGATGTGAAGGAGACCGAAGAGTACGACGAGCCATGGGAGATAGAGCTCTCCACTCACCGGGCCCGATAGTGACGACGACTATGACTGCCGAGTTCCTTGACCACTTGGTCAGGTACGCTAGACGTGACTTAGCAGGGCAAGTAAAGAGAATCGAGAATGAAAGACGAGATTCAACAGACCCTGCATATTCACAAGTATAGCGTTGGCCAAGACATGCATGTATCTCGAGGCGCACACACTAGATCAACATTGAGCTTCGAAAGAGAAAACATAAGCTTGAGACCTTCTTGTAACGATGAAATAAGAGTTGGAGAAGACGCGAGGACGTGGGCGAGAGTATCTTCTGCTTCTTCGCTCCTAAATAAATAGCAAGGCCACTAAGCACACGAAACATTCTACCTGTTCAACGAGCTATCTCTCTTTCATCGTTACCTCCTACTCCTAAGAGAAAGACGCCATTCAAACCGAGACAATCAAGACTTATCAAGCCCTGTCGCCAGACTGTATCAGCCGCAAACAGCCTGACAGCAAATGCATTCTACAAGATAAGATCTTGATACGTACCCACAGCAGAATCGACAGCCCACCAGCTCAAGATGCTGAGACGTCCAAAACAAAAGATACACTTGAAAATCACAGACCATGTCGACGAAAAAGAGGTAAAGGAGTTCCTCGTTACGCAGATGAAGACCCCAGAGGTCATGAAAATAGCCAGCAAGGATGCCATGACTCACGAAAATCTGTGTACGACAATGGCCCTTCAATTCCCTATGGACAGACTCTTATCGGATATCGGACCTGTTTCTGACTTGGACCTCCTTGAGATCACGCGTCGGTACCATGCAGGAGAGGGCATTTGCCGATAACACGATCCAGGCCCTCCGTGCCCATCAGGTCTACCTCAAGCTTCTCCTTATTAACCATATTATATATTTAACCAAACTTTTCGAGGAAGCACTGCCGTATGTTCCAGCTATGCAGAAACACTAGGCACTCGATCCCAGCCACTCTTCATCTGAAGGAGTCGGCTCACTGAAACGAATTAAAGAGCAAGCGCAGTTTACCACCAGATACTAATGTGGTAGCCATCAACGCCCATCTTGGTCGAGAGCCAGGTCCCGCTGTCGACACCGAGTATTTCGACTTTGATGACTATCGTGCTTGCCTTGCTGTGAGCAAGAGCTGGAAGGCAAAGTTCGGAATGAAAGGGGCAATGGCTTAAACTCTACATGCCTTCTTGCCTGGAGGGGAGGATCTTGAAGTGCCTGTCCACTATGGAGACGATCTAGATCCCGACTATGTGCCGGTGCAAATGTCTCTGAGCCTTCGCCAGCGTGTCGGCATAGCTATCAGCTTATCCTGTAAGAAGGGCATCGGATGTTACTATGGATGCAAGACGAAGTCCCAGCCATACCCCCTAAGCGATTGACATCTTGTTATCTGAACTACACCCAGACCTTTACTGGCCAAACATCCGTTGTATATTGCCATCATCGCAAGTACCAGGGCCGCAAAGGCGAGAAAAAACGCGGACACCTGTGCCTCCTCTACCCTCCAAGTCTAATCCTAAGAATTAGGAGGAGAAGACCATAGATAAGTCGCCACACAACTTTATCAATATTCGCCGACTACCCGCCCCAGAGTAGATGGCAAATTTGGGTATGAATCACATCAACCATCTGCTTCAGAACCGAGCCGATGGAGTCTGGGTATGATTTGGCAACAATTGAAAAGAAATGCCTCCAGATGTCGAAACACAAATACTCGGTTCTTTGCCATCTCCGAGTCTTGGGCATCAGCTCATGTAAGCCAGGAACAACTACCTAGGTATAAGAGGTCCAGTTCTCTCCCTTCTCAATCGACCACTTCAACTTGCATCTTTACATTCCGGTTATATAATTCTATATCCTTCTCCGAGCCTTTGGAGATCTGGACTTGGAGGGACTTGATATCTCCCAACTGATCATCAGTTACTCGGGGGTAACACAGAAGCCCAGATCCCACCATACTTCAGCCAATTTTGTTCCCCTTTCTTCCATGTTGGCTTTCGAGCAAAGCCCAGCTGCTGCAGTGTACAGACTAACAAATTTGCATCAGTAATTTGCAAGTGCATGTTTTCAAAGTACTTACATTAATAATTATGGCACGGCATTTAAGCCATAGCCGACGAAACAATATAACAAGAAGCGATAAGCTGCTAGAGGGTATCATAAGATAGGTAACCTGGTAAGAGATTATAACACTCAAAGTCAAGAATAAAAACCCACAATCCCCCACCCACCACAGTATATTTTAATAGTGAACTTCTCTTATACACATAAATCTGTCGACGGTAATACATAGCTCTAAAGAATACGCATTGCTTCGGAATCTGGTTGACTTGGGAGATTGGAAAGCGCAGTAAATATACACTTCTTGCAAATACAGTTGTGCTCGTTCTTGCTAACAATCAGGCAAAGTCAATTGTGTACCGCCTGCAAGCTGATTGAGTTTTACTTGAATTGGTCCTGTTACAAGTTTTGTAACAAACTTTAGCAAGAAAACTCTGCTGATATATCTATAAATATAACAGTGTTTGTCCTTCGCATGCTCTTCATTCACCAAGCGGGTCTCTCTCTACATGCAAGTAAACACAATGACGTTAGCGGGGTAAAGTACCTCGGCCTACGACACCAATATCAACATCACGACATTCTTGCTTGGGCCTTTCAACCCTTGGATCGTTCACTTCTTTCCTCCTAATCTTGGCTTTACAAGCAAAAATAGAATCGTAGAGCCAAACACAACTTTCAGAAGTGAAATTTATCATGGCTCCATCACTTCTTCTCTTACCGTCTCCTCCCCGCCCTCCATCTCCATCAACACTCTCAGCGGCCTATCGCTCACCATTAACATCTGTTCTCACGAAACTCAAACAATCACCCACTCCCCAGACTCTCATTGTCGGCCTCGCACTTCCTCTTCTCAGCGGCTCGTCACCCAGGTCAAAGACAATCGCATGGACAAACGCTCAATACCTTCTCGCTAGGCTTTACACTCTTACATGCGTCATCTGCGCCAAAGAGAACATTCCCGTTGACGTCGGCGCCGGAAAAGGGAGTGTGGATGTCCGAATTGTTCTCATCGACCATGAGAGGGGAAGACGCTACGAGCCAGACTTTGACGGCGGTTTTGAGGCGAACTGTACCGCTGTATTGGATCTAGCTGCGTTTGCGACAAAGGTTCGACCATTGGAAGCTGTTTACCATCCAAGCTGTGAAGAGGGGTATGAGCTACTCTCTTCGTTTCTCGAACTTTCGGAGAAGAAGCAAACATTTACTCAGAGCCAACTCGTTGCTATTGAAGGGGGAATCAGCTTGACGGCGGAACCAGCTTTGTCACCAAAAGAACAACAGAAGGGCTTCAACACTGTTTGTCTAGGAGGCACGTTTGATCATCTCCACCCAGGTCACAAGCTATTGCTTCATGCAAGCGTTCTCCTTCTCAACATCCCACCAAAAGACTCCGGTAAGACATGCACTCTCATTGTGGGTATCTCGAGCGACGAGCTTCTCATCAAGAAGAAGTACGCTGAAGAGCTTCAATCATGGGATGAGCGCTCACAGACCGTTCTCTCATTCCTCTCCACGCTTGTCGACTACGACACAACATCTACGTCACCACCAATAGAGCGCACACCTGACGAAGCGCTTGCCTTTCTACGCGACGGAACAGTCAAGGTGCGATGTATTATACTTCGCGATCCATTTGGCCCACCAATCCACGAAGAAGATGCCGATGCAATTGTTGTTTCTGCAGAGACACGTAGTGGAGGCAAAGCAATCAATGATCGCAGGGTTCAGAAGGGATGGAAGCCGCTCGAAGTGTTCGAGATTGATGTTCTGGATGCCGACGAGGTTGGAGATGGGGAAGTGAGCAAGACGGATGATTTTGCGACAAAGATTAGTAGCACTACGATTAGACAGCAGAGGGCTGAAGCAAAGAGACAGTAATATCAGTATAGTTTCGCATAAATATCTTGCAGTTTTAAGATGACCATGTAATATGTTGCTGTGCCATGAGGTTTGATGAGTTTGCCTGATGTCATTGTACAGAACCTTGGTCTTAATGCATTGTAGAGAGTTAAATGGGTCCCATTGACATTGAGGAGAGTCTTGACCTGGTAGTCCCATAGTTGTAGCAGTCGAGCCATACGGAAGGCACAGCTTGGTTTTGGGGTATTGCTCTCGGCCTTTCCCGATGCAACAGCCGCCATCACAAAGGCTCAGTTCACACCCATTACAGACAGACATAAGCAGCTTGCTGCAAGCAACTCAGTTTCTCAGGGGATGGCTGAGATCCCTCTCCTCACGTGGAAGGCCACCAGATGTTATCCATCCGTTTTTAACGTTTGTGCCATCAACGATGATCACAAGCGGGCGAGAGCATCACGAAGGAAACAGTTGACAGATACTGTACTCTCCCAACTTCCGATGATCCCAGAATCAATTTGTCATTTAAACGAAGAAGAACCAACCAAAAACTCTAGCAAATCGTTTCGTCTCGCGAACTCTCGCTACTTCACCCGTCAAACTGACAGTGGCAACAACCTTCACCAACATAAATCGGTCCCTTGGCAGCCTTCCAAACCCCGATGCAAAAGCCTATCAAAACAAATCAAGCCAATTTGCCCAATCGTCCCCTCTCTCGCAGTGCAATTTTCGCCAACAATCTACGCGGGGGGCCGGCGGCTGAACAACACCAAGAAGAACAATACTAAGCAGCCTCGTCTGTGCACACTATCACAGTACTGACCCTTTGATATTGTTCTTTGTCGCTCCCAAACACTTGGGACTCACACGTCGTATCGCCATGTCACCTCAATTAATTCGAACACTTTTTCAAGTGTTTCCTCCCCAATCTCAGCATGATACTCCATTTCTCTATACTTCAAAATGGAACAAGACGTTAAATCATCGTGGAAACAACTCTTTCTCTTTACAAGACGATCGCACTCTGGTGCTTTAATCGCTGCCTTGCTTGCGGCTGGATTTTCAGCGGGTTTCAAAACTGTTTTGTCGGTCATTCTTGGAAAAGTCTTCGATATTATCGCCGGCTTTGGGGATGGATCGCTCAGCGGGGATGAGGCCCTTTCGCAGGTGGGTAGATGGGCACTTGTCCTTGTAGGACTAGGCGTTGGCAATTGGATCGCAAGTACAGCGTTCCTTGCACTCTGGGTCATCTTTGGAGAGTTGCAGGCGTGCAGTGTTCGGAAAGACATCTTTACAAGCCTCCTCTCCAAGGACATGGCCTGGTTCGACTCTCAATCCGAAGGCATCTCAAGTCTTCTCATCAGAATACAGACGTAGGTATCCCTCTTCTGTATTCATAAATGACTAACAGATGATAGGCAAACTCGTGAGTTTCAACTCGCATCCTCCCAAGTTCTCGGCCTTCTCGTCGGCGACATCATCACCTCAATCGCTTCCCTCGGCATCGCCCTCTACTACTCCTGGAAACTCACCCTCGTCCTCCTTACCACTCTTCCAATCTCAGCCATCGTTCTCTCACTAGCGACAAGACGGCTTGAACCCGCAATCCAAGCACAGAAGCGTGAGCTCGCAGTCGCCTCCAAGTTCGCCGTTGCTTCAATAACAGCCATCGATCTTGTCAAGGTCTTCAACGGATATGACCAGGAGGTCTGGCAGTACTACCCAGCTGCCAAATCTGCAGCGAAGCACTATCTGATCCAAGCGCAATGTAACGCTCTGCAAATGGGCTACGTTGCATTCTGGGTCGTAACAATGTTCGTCGTCGGCTTTTGGTATGGAGTTGTACTCGTCAACAATGATGGCCTTGCCGCTGGTAGTGTTTTGACAACTTTTTATGCAACGCTCGCAGCATTTCAGGGTATTGAGGCTTTGATGCCTCAGTGGTTGGTTCTCGCAAAAGGCATGTCAGCCGGCAGCTTTCTCTCTGCCATCACTCGAAACTTGAGGAATGGTGAGATTGTCAAACCGATGACAGGAGCTTTACGACCGTTGAGTTGCAGCGGTGACATCGAATTGAAAGATGTAAGTTCGGCCAATGCTAACAGCGACAATTGCTGACTTTCGCAGGTGTGTTTCGCATATCCTTCGAATCCGGCACAAAAAGTACTACATCAATCCAGCTTCTTCTTCCCCTCGGGTGAGATGACTTTTATCGTCGGGAGAAGCGGCTCCGGCAAGAGCACGTTGGGTAACCTCATTGTCGGTTTCTACGAGCCCCTGAGTGGAGACGTCATTGTCGACAACAAACCCTTACGGGTCCTCGACAGACAATGGATCCGTGAGAACATTACCTTGGTCCAACAATCCAGTGTCCTATTCAACGAGAGTTTTTTCAAGAATGTGGCCTTTGGGCACCACGACCCCGCAAGAGCAACGCGTGCTGAGGTGATGCGAGCTTGTGATGCAGCTTTGCTTCAGTCGACGATTGCAGGGCTTCCCGAAGGTCTAGACACCAACGTCGGCGCTGATGGATACAACTTGAGCGGCGGACAGAAGCAGAGATTGGCGCTTGCTAGAGCTCGACTTCGAGACCCTCCAGTGCTCATCTTGGATGAGATCACAAGTGGCCTTGACCAAGTGAGCCGAGTGCTCATCATGGATGCCATCAGGGCATGGCGACGGGGAAAGACAACCATTATCATCACACATGATGTCGCGCAAATCGATACCGATGACTTTGTCTACGTGATGGACAACGCATCTCTTGTTCAAGAAGGATTCAGAAAGGATCTTGATATGCAGATTGGCGGCACGTTCGCCACTCTCGCATCTACCGCATCAGAGGAACCAGACACGCCGATAGATATCACCATCGACTCTCCAAACTCTCCTGTTTCACCCCTTTCCCCTCTATTTCCCTCTCCTGGCAGAGCTTCGCGCCTCTCGCAAATAGTCGTTGGAAATTTGGAGTCTTTCAGTCCAGCCCCAACAAGCTCCTCTACGCTATTGACTCTAGGTACAAACACGGCGGCCGCTTTTCGCATGCGTGCAGCTCGCGCTTGGGAGATGCAACCCCTCACTGTAGCTGTACCCGAACCTGAGCCTGTACGATTAAAGTCCGCCGCCGACAACCATACGATGGTCAGCTTCTACGACGAGAAGCACGACAGTGCATTGAGATCTCACAGCAGCCTGGATGGTATGGAAACATCATGCACACTGGTGTCACTCGACGAGCCAGAGTACGTGTTTGGTGGCGCCGAGCGTCCCAAGAGCATTACGAGACTCAGACAAACCAAGTTCAACGAAACGCTTCAGTCAGATAAGGTGGATGACAAAGACAGCGAGACTAAGGACCTCCCTCCACCAATGCCTCTGGCATCGATATTCAAGACAGTCTGGCCGGCTTTGGGACGTGGGCATCGGGCTCTTCTCATCTTCGGAGTACTGACCTGCCTGGTTGGGGCAGGATCTATTCCTGCATTTGCGTATTGCTTCGCGCAACTCCTTGGTGCAATGTGGTCGCAAGGTGACAAGCTAGCAGAGGGCAAGATGTGGGCTATCTATCTCATTGTCATTGCGGTTATGGATGGTGTTTGTACCGGTGGCGGTCGATATCTTCTTGAAATGGTGGGACAAGCCTGGATCAACACCATCCGAGTGGAAGCTCTGAAACGAATCCTCCGACAGCCAAGAGCATGGTTCGATAGATCGCGCAACTCTCCTGGCCGTATTAACGAGTGTCTTGACCGGAATGCCGAAGAGATGCGCAATGTTGTTGGCAGATTCTTGCCCATCATCATCACAGTCACCGTCATGATCATTGCTGCTGTTGCTTGGGCGCTCGTCATCTCCTGGAAACTCACGCTCGTCACTCTCGCGCCGCTGCCTGTCGTTATGGGCGCAGTCAAAGGCTATACCATTATTAGTGGGAAGTGGGAGGCGCGGTGCAACAAAGGGGCAGAAGATGCGAGCGCTACTTTGACTGAGATCTTCCTTAACATCCGAGTTGTTCGAGCTCTCACACTAGAACGATACATGGGTGCCAAGTATATGAAAGCAGTGAGACACACCCTGAGTCTAGGACAGAAGAGAGCAGCGCACACCAGTACACTGTATGGTCTTTATCAGTCAGTCAACTACCCCCTTACAGCACTTGTGTTCTACTACGGAACCGTGCTTCTGGCCTCGGAGAAGGCGATCACAGCAACGGCGGTTGTGGCAGTAGTGAACCTACTTCTGTTCAGCATGGGCACAGCGACGAGTATTCTTAGTACGATACCGCAAGTCACGATGGCTCAGTCAACCGCCGCGCAGATGTTGGGGTACGCCAACATGCCTTTGGTACCTAAAAGCGAGCCTCGTGGGTACTACAAAACTAAAACCCCGCTCCCAGTTCGACTTGACAATCTCGGGTTCTCATATAAGTTAAGATCCGAGAGACCAGTCTTGCGAGGAGTGTCATTTGAGGTGGATGCAGGGGACTTTCTGGCGGTTGTTGGTCGGTCAGGCTGCGGGAAGTCAACGGTGATCTCACTGATGCTGGGTCTTTATTCTCCCACCAAAACTGAGATCCTCAGCACGAGGCCACCATTGAGCTTTAATGGATATTCCCATGCACACGTCGATATGGAGCATCTCCGATCAATGATGGCATATGTGCCACAGACGCCGCTCCTCTTCCCAGCGACCATTGCAGAGAATATCGTGTACGGCTTAAGTGAAGTATCGCACCTTCGTCAGTTTCCAAGCATTCTAGCTGCTGCGAAGGCGGCGGGTATCCACGAGTTCATCACAACTCTTCCAGATGGGTACAATACTCGAGTCGGCGACGGAGGTCAAGCGCTCTCAGGTGGCCAGGCGCAGCGTCTTAGCATCGCGCGTGCACTTGTACGCAAACCTCGACTTCTTGTGCTGGATGAGCCTACGAGTGCTTTGGATGCAGAGAGCGCGGAAATAATTCGACATACGATGCAAAAGATTACGAAGAAGTCAAGAGGAGATATGGCAATTGTGGTGGTGACGCATAGCAAAGAGATGATGGCAATCGCTGATCGGATTGTTGTCCTGGAGGATGGTGCCAAGGTTGAGGAGGGAACATATCATGATTTGCTGCACGCAAGAGGTGCTTTTGCTCGAGTGGTTGGAGATTCAATATGGGAAAAGGAATTTAATTGATCTTCAGGGGCAATTGATCTTCAGGGATATTTGGATATGTATTGCATATAAGCTAATTGTTATCCTTTAATATTGAAGTTGGTGCAGTTGAGAGCCTCCCCCAGATTTAAAGTTAATGTGGGCCCATTAAAGTCAGTCTCGAAAATTGATTTGATCGCCGCTTGATTAATAAGCCACTAAACCGAAAAAGGGTCACGGGGGTAGAAGTGCGACCCCAAAACATCCCGAAGATTCGAACGTCGTCTCCATTTCAATCTCATCGCCACCTTGAAACACCAAATACTCTTTCATTCACGTGTCGCCTCATTCACCATATTCTTTATTTACAGTCAATCTACTCGTGTCGCAAGCTAGTTTCGACTTACCCGACAGCATCTCACGAAGCCGCAGGGCTGACGTTGTTTCACTCACCTCTTCTAGCGTCTCACTCATTCTCATACTCACATTTCATCTTATACAATGACTGCGCAATCACCCCCGAAGCGCAGAAGTCGCTTATCTTCAAACACCCAAGATCACGACGATGCAGCGCTCAAGGTCCATCCCCTTTCTGTCTCTCCAATGAATCATCCACTTACATCCCTCAGGCCCGCCGCGAACGCAACCGCGAAGCCCAAAATATCTTCCGCCGCCGTCGCCAAGCCGCCGAAGCTGCACAGGCCCAGCGCGTGCGTCGTCTCGAGCAGGTAGTCGAGGAGATGAGCTCCATCTTCATGTCCTTCGTTGACGAGATGCTCACTACCGAAGCTGTAGTCAAAGCTCAACCGAATCTCGTTGGGAGCTTGAGGAGGAGCATGGAGAGGATTCTGGAGCTGGCGCATGAGGTTGTTGGGCCGGAGGAGGATCTCGTGCTGATGCCGAGGGAGGGGGATGATGGGAAGCGTGCTGGTTCTGGGTCGCCGGAGAGTGAGCAGAGTGAAACGACGGAGGATTCTTCGGGTTCGATGGCTGTTGCTGTGAGGAAGACGCAGGTTCAGACGCTGACACCGCCTACGTCAACGGCCATGACTTCAGTTTCTACGCCAACCCCACCATCTCTATCGACATCAGCACCGTCCTCACTATCAACACCGCCGTACTTCAACTCTCAACAACCACCAATGGCCAAATCCTTCAACCTACCAACATTCTCACTCTCGCCTCAGATCTTCGGCAACGGCTGGCTCGGCACAACCCCTGCATCACCCGGCGATCTCGCCATCCCCTCGTCCACACAGCACTCAGCATTCTCATTCCGCCTCGCCTGCGACATACTAACAATAGCATGCCACCTCCTCGTCAACTCACCGCCACCCCACGCCATGTCAGCCTGTGAATCACGCCTCTTCTGCAACACCCTCAAAGGCCGTGCGAAAGACGAGATGCTCACACGGCTGCGCTGGCTTATTGGGCCAGGCCGACATGAGATGTATCGCGTTATCGATCTGCCGTATGGACGATATGGACAGTATGTTTATTCGCGCGCGGAGCTCAACCCTTCTACGGTGGAGGATATCGAATGGCCGTGGCCTACACAACCGGCTGGAACACGCATCGACCACTTCACACGATTCTTCAGCGTTGTTGGAGTCGAGAAGCAACTCCTCGCACTTGGTGCCAGGGTTGTCGACGCTGAAACTATGGAACTCAATCTGAACAACTCGCCGATGCCGAATGTTGGCCATGCTGTACCCAAACAACCCGAGAGCTGGAGCTTCGTCAACTGTTTCTCATTTCCTACAGAGCCAAAATCTGGTCCTGTTACAGTGCGGGTGAGTATCCCAGCGCTCATAAAGTCGCTCGCTACGAGGTCGCTTTGTTTGATGCGGGGGCCGGGAATACCGAGGTCCGAGATTGGGGGTGCGATTGAGGAAGCGATCATCAAAACAGGATGAGCACACGATAAAAAAGTTTTTATGATTTAACGAGATGGGCACGCACGGAAAGGATTAGATCACTATCAAGGCATTTGGAATTGGATATGTAAGACTTTGGGATGGAAGCGTTGTTATTATGGCCTAGTAAAGCGACCTGTATATTGGTATCTTAAATCCCTTTATCTGTCATAACGTCGTAATCTGTCATTTACAAGAACACAGGTCCTTCCCTTTGACGACCTGTCTACTATATACCCTCCTCTTGGAAAATATCATTTGTATATGAACGCACAAAAAACGTGCTCATTATCGTCTCTTAGATCTGAGTAGTCCCTCCCAGGAAACATGATGTCTCCAGGAACTCTTCTGCTCTTGCTGTCGTCGTTGAGCCGGTCGTGCCGGAGCTCGGGGATTTGTTCGTCGAGGCTGTCGAGGTCGTCGTGTGTTTATGGCGACGAATTTCATAAATTCGGCGTCTTGACTTGGTGGCAGCGTACTGTTTTTACCACTACTGGTCCTTAGAATTGGGTCGTCCTTTAGTGTCTTGGGGTGAATCTCCAAAATAGCACCCTTGTGCTCTTTTCCTAGCTTGGCCGCTTCTACGAGGCCGTTCAAGTCGATATCTCGCTTCTTCTTTTCCTTCTCTTTCATCATTCGTGTTTGGTCTGATCGCTCCATTGCTTCACGTTGTTCTTGCGTCATGGGCGTCTCGTCCTCATCGGGCTCGTGGGTCAAGTGCATCATATGAAGGATGTTCTCAACAGGACCCATTTCTTGGTCTGGTTGTTGAGCTTCCTTGTCATTGGTCTTCTTCCGCTTGAAGCAACTAAATGCCTTTGACAGGAGTGCTCGAGTCGGTCGCCAAATTGCAAGCCAACTGTCCGCGATCAAGTTGAAAAGACTTTGGACGAGGCTATCAGGAATCTGTCGGATCAAAGCTCCCAGTGGGATTGACATGACACCGAAGAGCAAGCTCCATCCCCATTGGGCACCTGTAAGGGGGGTTGTGTCGAATGCTTCGCCTCCCTTAAAGACGATGATGAACTGGCCAGCGATAGTGATGAGCTGCACACCGATGAACCAAGGATTACGTAGGAATCCTTGATACCAAATATCCAGCTTGTTGTCCACACGACGACAGTTGTGTTGGTTAAAGAACTGCATCCAGACGTAGATGTTGAGCACCAATGTCTGGAGCTTCTCGATTTCGAATTCAGTGTCGGGGTTGAAGAGGTCCCATCCAGCGTAGTGAACAACAAAGACTACTATCAACTGGTAGATGGCTTGGCAAATGATCATCTTCCACATAGTGATGGAAATAATGGAAGCATTCCGGGGTTCGGGCTTTCGCTTGAGAAAATCGGGCGAGGGATGATCGGTAGCATAACCAAGAGAGGCAAAGATATCCATGATCAAGTTGATCCAAAGCAATTGAACGACGGTGAAAACAGCGTCGCCAACGAGCTCGGAAACGACGGTGATAATACCTGCGGTGATGTTGATGGTGAATTGGAACTATCGTTTCGTTAGCAAAGAACCTGGCCCTATTGATCAATAACCTTACCTGGCAAAACTTCTTGACGGAGTCATTCACAGTTCGACCCCAAGCCAAAGCCTTGACTATAGAAGCAAAGTTGTCATCAAGAAGAATTATGGATGCAGCCTCCTTGGCAACTTCAGTACCCTGGATACCCATAGCAAACCCGACGTCCGCCGCCTTCAATGCCAGACCGTCATTCGTACCATCACCGGTAACAGCTACCGTCTCATTCATGCGCTTCAAGTGTGTTACAAGAAGCAGCTTATCCTCAGGGCTTGAACGAGCCAGGACTTGTAGTCTTGGGATAACAGCATCAAGCTGCTCAGGAGTCAAGTCTCTGAATGTTGGTCCATCCATGGCAATGCCACCAGCTGTATAGATACCACATTCAGTTGCAATAGCCTTGGCGGTCAAGAAGTTGTCACCTGTAACCATGCGAACGAATACTCCAGCAGCCTGACATTGACGAACTGATTCCACAACCTCGGGGCGCAATGGGTCACGAATGCCAAAGGCACCAATGAAGATCATGCCAGAGGCCAACCATTCTAGGTTAATGTTATCGGGGTCGTCGTCTGGGCCATCAAAGATATCCTGCGCGCTAAAGTCTCGGTATGCAATGGCGACAGGTCGGAGCATCCTGTTAGCGTAGTCTTCGATAGTGTTACGATAGCTTGCACGGTCATTCTCAGAGAGTCGTGCAATTGGTACCCTGAATGTAGGGTCCAAAACAACAAAAGCACAATATTCAAACACAACTTCCGCTGCTCCCTTGACGAGAAGTCGATAACGATCCTCATTAATCTTGACCAAGACTGCCATCCATTTACGGGATGAGTCGAAAGGGAGGATCGCAACAATGGGACAATTGGCTCTTTCCTCAGCCAAATTGTTCATACCGAGATGTTGACGGCCAAAATGTAGCAAAGCAGTCTCAGTGCTTGAACCCATAAAAGTAGCGGTACCAGAGTCATCATTCTCGAAGGCCGTGGAGTTGAGAGCGATACTGTCCTTGATCAACCGCCGACATTCTGGAGAGAGTGACTTTGCCATGTCAATCGAACTGTCGTACTTGATAGTCGAGGCACGCGACATGGACGAATCGGGATCCGGAACAACCAGGTCGGTGTCGTCAAAGTAAGACTCCAAGCCAACACGTCCAGCCACGACAGTCATCTTGTTCTGTGTGAGGGTACCAGTTTTGTCGGAGCAAACTGTCGTCGCGTTTCCCATAATCTCACACGATCGGATCAACCGCACCAAGTTGTTATCTCGGAGCATACGCTTCGTGGCAAAGGCCAGTGCAACGGTCACATTGAGCGCCAGGCCTTCTGGAACAGTGATGACGACGACCGTGACGGCCAGAATCAGAATATGTAAAAAGTCTTCCGCCTTCTGAGATGGCCCACCAGTAACAGTGTGGAGAGTGACCATGAAGCGGATGAAGAGGACAAGAAAAAAGATGGAACCTGCAATGGCACCGATAACAATGAGTTGTTTGCCGAGACGGCCAAGTTTCGCCTGGAGTGGTGTCTCCTTGACATCGTCTCTCAACGACATGAGGATACGGCCATAGGTCGAGTTGACACCAACAGCAGTAACGAGATAGGAACCAACACCGCGCGCGACAGTGGTTCCACTGAGAATGAAGGGGTCAATTCGCGATGTAGCTGCATGGTTTGGCCTTGGTACGGTCTTGTGTACAAGATCAGCCTCTCCCGAGATCGAAGACTCGTTCATCTGCAGACTCGAAGCTTGCACAAGAACACCATCCACGGCAACAACATCACCAGCCTCGAGGTGCAAAAGATCACCAACGACAACATCTTGAACGGGGATGCGCTGGAGTTTACCCGAGCGCATCACCGTTACGTCCCTTTGTTGCTTTCGTTCATTGACCTTCTTGAACTTGTAATTCTTCTGCCAATCAGTCGCAGCGCTTGCGATGATGATGACGAGGATTGCAACCACAATTGTCACACCATCTACCCACTCAACACGCGATGCGCCTATCGACTTGTCGACGGATTGGTAGATACCAATAGCGAGCGAGATGGAAGCAGAAATAGTTAACAAAATGATAAGTTTATCATTGAATGCTATCCATAATAGTCTGAAGAAAGATTTTTGTGCTATTTGGGGCAGTCGGTTATCCCCAAATACTCGTTTTCGATCGACAAAGTGGTTGTTGCGATGTTCGAATAACCCATTGTGTAACAGCGGCGGCGACGGCGGAGGGGATGCTGCCGATAGAACCGGGGGTCGTTCAAGACTACCAGAGGCTACAGCTTCATCCAGAGTGACGGTACCGTCCAATGTTGTTTCGTCGGCGCTTAGTCCTGCTGAGATATCGGTTCGAAGCCCAGCGGCTAAACCCAACAAGCCTCCAAACGCGCGCAGAGCGGAGATATTCTTGGCGGTCAGGAGTCGATGTAGCTGAGACGGAGTGAAAGCAAAGTTGTTGCCCTGAACATGTTCGTCGTCATGCAAATCGAAGGGCGGGTCGACATCGTGAGGATCGGGTTGAGGATTCATCGTGTTATCGATCTTTGGCTGGTTGTGACTACCAGCGTCAAAGTTGGAGTTGGAGTTGGAGTTGGAGTTGGACCCTTCGACAGAGCCGCCATAGCGTGAATCAGGAATACTCGTGATGTCGTCCATCAATGGGAATCTGTGTTAGAGGTTTGTGAGCGCGAAGCAGCCGTTGATCCAGAAAACCTGGTACGGCACTGGCCACAGAGAAGGGTTGAATGAAAACAAAACAAAACAGAAGAAGAGAGGAAAAGAGAGATTCGGTGGTGGATCGAAGACGGTCTGAAGGGGACGGGATGGTTGATAGATTGTGGAGGAAGCACTGAAATCATGCTCAAGCTCTAGCGTGGGGGAGGCTTTTACCAAACTGTAGCCCGAAAGCGTTAGAGCCATCCAGGACCAGCAGGAAAATAAAGAACCTTAAAGAGAAACTCGTCATACCTGGACGACAAGTCTCCACCGGGAAATGACCTTCTGGCGGGCAGAGTTGATTGTGAGTGGTGCTTGGCAGGTCAATCTCTATTCTGTGGCGGCGCAAGTTTGTCTCTGCTCAGTTCTTAAGGTTGTCTGGGGGTCCCGGGCGGTCCGCCTTGTACAGAAAATACGCCATATCCAGTAACAATCAGCAGCGACACGTCGCTAACCCACTGTAACTGGTCCGCCTTACAGAGGACCGGGGAAACGCTGGGAGCCTGGAACTGATATTGTCACTGCCCATCATCTCGGAAGGGCCGAGACTCTAGGGGTGGCTACAGTACTGTAGGTAATCCTGAAAATGCTTGGTGCTGCTGCTATCGTGTCTTGGCGGTCGTCTTGGCTGCAACGCCGTCTGTGCTAAGAGAGACTGAAGCTTTTTGGCCAACGGGTGTGTGTCATTGTCGTCGTCATCACAGCAGCAGACTCTGGTGTTGAAGCAGAGACTCTCAAGAAGCGTCGTTGAATTAAGAATTAAATCACTAGGAAATAACGAGGAATGAGGCAGATCATGCATGCACAGCGAGTGCCCTGCTGAAAAAGAAGAGCCCCAGCCTCAACCCAAACCTTACACGCGGCCCCCCTGGCTGGGTCTTGACCTTCCTTGTCCGTCTCTAGCTGAGTAATGAAAAGAGGCAACCCAGTTTTTCTCGGCGAAAACACAAAAAAACCACGCCAAGATAATCAACAGTCGCATCGCATCGTCAAGTTTGGCCTCTGCCAAGGTTTCCCCAAGTGATCTACCAACGAGTCAGATGATGCGAGTATCATAACAATTCTAGAAAAACTGGAATAATTGACTCAAGTCGGTGGCATTTACAGTTTATCAAAGAACCAGAATACCAGATCAATCAGATACGCGGATTCGGGCAAATCTGATAAGCCCGAGGCCCCGTAGATGCCCAGACTTTTGGATCCAGAAATAAACCGAGATGATGAGCTAGGTACGATAGGAGGTTGGAAAGTGGCATATCATTGGGTGGCTAAGTTCCCAGAACTACATGATACTCTTTGTCTGTGTACAATTGGGAGTAATTGTTGTGGTTGAGTTGAGTGGGATTAGACTTTTAGTTACTCCGTACATAATGCGATATTCAGATGGTGAATGGCTAGCCACGATGAAACGGGCACGATTGAAGCCGTTGATAACAGACAGTCAAGCCCGCCCGTTACAACAGAAAGCTCAAACGGCACAAACTCAAGAGTAACTCCATCTTGATCAAAAAAAGCAACAAATACAGACACAACCCACGTGCAATGAGCACAGACTTACGACACCAAGACTAATCTCCATCTCACCGTGTCGCTTTGTCCCTACAGCCTCACATCTCACAATTCATCCTTCTATCCCAGACCATCAATGAATGACACAAGAGCACAGGTCAATTTATGCTCGTGACTGCCTCTAATACTCTCTCCGTAACATTTGTATTCCACACTGCACGATCCAATTCGGTGGTCAAGACATCCTATCACTTTCCACCTATAAAGCCAGCATATAGAATACCGTATCCTTCACTTCAAACCAATCTCGTCTCGTCTGTCCAATTAATAACCCCCTCTCTTCCCCCGATCGCTTCAGCGCCCTGCCGACCGAGACATGCATTCCCAGATCAACATCTCCAGACATACCAGTCGCACAAGAAACCTCAAATCGACTCCGGGATATTTGCACGACGCTGTTCAACAAACTTCCCCATCGAGACTGTTTGCACAGAGTGATACAATATAGAAATATAGATTCACGTCAGCGGTAGAGACCTGCCAAGTCGTTAGATGTTAAGCTTGAATCAAAGACATGGCGCTGTCTCTCGCTTCGACCTCCAAACATCGAGCACATGGTGTCGTATCCTGTCCAGCTCTGTTTCGTTTCACTACCCCTAAGCATGCCCTCTAAACACCCTCAGGAGAGAATCTTCACCTCAGAGCTGCCTTATCCGACGGACGTGATGCTCCAAACAAAGCAACTTCCCGTATCAAAGATCCCGTCATTGTCCTCCATTCTTCCGGTTTGTCCCAAAATGACTCGACATGACTCGCTGCTGTAGTTTGCCTTGGAGAGGGCAACATCCGCTGCTGGATACCCGTTGGGGATCTCCTTCTGGGCTCTGGATCTTTATTCGGGGTGACAGAGACATTGAATCCACATGGCGGCCTTTGACAGAAGTAGGTCAGTGAAACGGGTTCGGTGTTGAAGGTCTCGAACTTGTTTCTTGGTATAAGTCTTGAGATTGTCTGGATGTGATTCAGAGATAAAGCTCCTTGACTTCCCCCTCGATCTTGAGTGGTTTCTTCAAACAAACTCAAGACTATCAACCATGGAGTTACCAAAAGCCTTACTTACACTCTTTCTTCAGTTCGTCCTCTTGCCTCTAGTAATAGCTTTACCTCGTCCCCTGGATACACGAGACGATGAAGTCTTTGCTCCCAAAGTCATGATCATCTCAATGGTATGCCTCCTCCCCTATCCCATACTACTTCTCTAACCCCATACAACAGTGGTCGCCCGAAGCTGCAGTCTGGCACGAACGCCTTCCCGGCTCAAATCTAGGCAACCTCGTTTCCAAAACCATTCATGCCCCTGGCCTTTCCATGCTCTTCCCTTACGCTACCTGCACTGAAGATGGAAGCATATGTCATGTCACCATCGGCGAGGGGGAGATAAACTCCGCTGCATCACTCATGGCTCTCATGCTCTCCCCCAAGTTTGACTTTCGTCATACCTACTTCCTCATCGCCGGTATAGCTGGCGTTAATCCCAAGTACGGTACTCTTGGTTCAGTTACCATCGCTCGTTATTCAGTCCAGGTTGCGTTGCAGTATGAGATTGACATACGATCTCTTCCTCCAGGCTGGCCAACGGGGTATATCTCATATGGTCGTGATCAGCCTTACCAACAGCCGTTTATCACATATGGCACTGAAGTCTTTGAACTCAACGCTCAACTTCAAGATGCCGCATACAAACTCGCTTCGAAGGCTCAGCTGGAAGATGCGAATGGCCCAAAGGAGTATCGTGCACTCTACCGCCGAATGGGCGAGACATATAAAAGTGCCTCACAACCTCCCTCTGTCATCAAGTGTGACACTGCTACGAGTGATGTATACTACTCTGGCAGTAGACTCTCCGAGTCCTTTGAGAATACTACCAAAGTGTGGACCAATGGCACTGGCCTCTACTGCATGAGTGCTCAGGAGGATAACGCAATCTTGGAAGTCCTCGTCAGAGCAGCGATTGCAAAGATCTGCGACTTCTCAAGAGTCATGATCTGCAGAACAGGTGATATCTCCCATGACCCCTACTAATCATCTCGCTAACCCTTGCAGGTTCCAACTTTGATCGTCCTCCTCCTGACTACACCGACCTAGATCATCTCACCGCCGCCAAACAGAATGGCTTCTCGATCGCCATCGCAAATATCTTCAACGCAGGCATCGAGATCGTCAAAGGCATCATCGAAGATTGGGACACAACATTCAAGGATGGTATCAGGGCAGAGAACTACATTGGGGATATCTTCGGCAGTCTTGGTGGTGAGCCTGACTTTGGCTTTGGGAGTTTGACCCATGGTCAGCGCATTGCACCAGAGAGTAAGAGCAGTGAGTTGGCGAATAGGGAGATGGATAGACGGAGGATCTTGACGCAGAAGTTTTTGAGGAAGATCTGAGTTAGATAGTTAACGACATGGCAGTTGGCTTTGTATCATTCGGTGTTGATAATCTTGGGAGAGCGTATGATATCATGGCGAAGTCAACCTTCTTTCTATTTTGTTTTAGTAAACACTTTTCTCTGGGCCCTTTTTGGACCGCCGTCATTCTCAATTATTTCTCCTATCAGTTCTTTCATACCATTGTCGCTTTACTTTCATGAACCAATATGTTTCGCCAAACGATCTCCGGTATGCTTCGTTCCGTTCCTCACGCATCAGCAGGCCAAACGGATTCATTGATTCACATACAAACATCATCTCGCATCACTACAACTCTTCAAGTCACGCTACCATGGCCCATCGGCCCAAACGTCATGCTCATTCGTGGCACACAGTGTCGCCCAGCCTGAAGCAACCCATAGCACTGTAACATGAAGGAACAAAAGGAGAAGGCTCATAGCTAAGCCCCATGCTCGTGGACCGCTTGTGAAGTAATCTCCGTAGCCTTGCCTGAGGGCAGGAGAATAGCTCGTCATTTGCGGTAAGCCAAGATCTAGCGCTGCAACGCAGACGAGTGGAATGCCTACGTTCGGTTGGACCATGAGTGGCCAGCAGGGCCGTGTGAGAGTGGTTATTTTGATGCCAAATAAGCCGAGGCGTAGGGCATAGCTGAGTAGCGCAGAGTTCTCGCCTGCCAGATGCATGGATCGGATGAGAAACACAGTTGCTCTCCGTCTAAGAGCGTCAGCTGTGGTCGTGGGCGGCGGCATCAAAAGTGGAGGGCTCTGAGAGTTTCGTCTCTCGTGCATCTCTGAGTGCTCAGATGCGTCGCTGACGCTCACGGCTGGTGTTACAAAGGATCCGCGATGACTTTCTTGGCTGCGGGACATAACCATGGACTGCGAACCACCATGTCTCGATAGAGATTGACGGTGCGGATCCAGTCGAGAGTTCTGGCCACTCTTGGTAGGCGACAGGTCTCTCGAAGTAGTCCTAGCCAATGTGCTGATCTCTTCAAACTTGTCCGATGTTGACGTTTGATGTCGATGTCGGGGGCCTGTAGAACTGTAAGAGTAGGTTGTTACAACACAAGAAAAAGAAACTCACCTGGAACTGGCGTGCTTGGGGGAGCGGGCGAGTCCAGATTCTGGATACGAGTTCCGATCCCGAGATTTGGTGCAGGCTCCTGACTTGCACCATTCTCGAAGGTCATTGACTCGCCTCGCATGGCTTTGAGAACCTCATTGGCACTAGGTCTTTCGCCAGGGTTGAGAGACAACAATCTTTTCAATAGCTGGTAGAGCTTCGAGGGAAGATCTGGTCGCTCACGTCGTTCATCCTGGAACCCTTGCCAGTGAGTGATCTCGGTTCGAAGTTCATCTACATCTTCGAGTTCTTCTTGCAGAGCATTCGCGCTTTGGTAAGGAAGTCTCCCGAAGCACATAAAGTAGAGAATCATACCAAGCGAGAAGACATCCGACTTTGTGGTGAAGTTTGCATATCGACCTGAGGAGACATCCATCTTGAGGACCTCGGGAGCGCAGTACGAGATGGTCCCAGTAGTGCCTGAAGACTTGCGGACGACATTCTCGGGCTGGACTTCACCAAAATCGCTGATGAGGCATGTCGTTCTGCCACCCTCACGATGAAGCAAACAATTACTTGGTTTGAGATCGCGATGAATGTAGTTGGCTGCGTGGAGGTATGCCACGCCGGACGTGATGTCCTTGAATAGGGTGTAAATTTCATCAAAAGGGAGCTTGCGGTTGCCATTCAACAAATCGACAGGGGTTTCGAGTTGGCCCTTTGATCGGCGACGCATCTGAGCCTTGAGCTCCTCTTTGGTCGCCTCACGTGGTGCTCCGCCGATGATGTACTGTTGGAGGTCACCACCATTACAGTATTGCTGAAGGATGAATGCGCAAGCGACACTGGGGCCAAATCGGGTGAGTCTAACATCCTCAAGCCAGACGTGCCGATACGATACAAGGTTTGGATGGGAAAGCTTGGCGAGAAGCTCGACTTCGATGAGAACCTTCTCTAACCAGGCGTGATCATCCCCGACAGGGACTCGTTTGCAAGCGAATTGGCCAAGGGCGCATCCATCAATTTCGTGCCGTACAAGCAGCACAACACCTTTACCTCCCTTGCCTAGGACTCTTTCCTCGACGAAAAATGTGTTGAAGTAGTTGGGACTGAATGCATCTCGCCGTATTCTGCTGCCTTCGGCTTGCGCAACACCGGGTGTACTCGACACAAACTCGGCCTCATCTGGACCTGGAGATGGCGATGTCTGATTTGTTGTCGGGCTACTGCTGCCGCCCAAGATAGGACCAAAAAGTCTTCTAACTGGACTCGGCGGGTGATCGGTGGAATTATCGTTATTCGCATTGGCAGCGCGGAGCATGCGAAAGTAATCGGGGTCGACATAGGTTTCTTGCCGAGCACCAAAGGAATCATAGCTTCGGTCGGAAGTATTCTCGGAACGAGTAAGCGGCTGATGGCATGTAGGACAAGTCGAGATGCCTCTGATCTCGAGTCTATGTGATTGAGAATCGCGAACAACGATAGCGTTGTGGTGACGGCTGCAAGTTACAAGGGTTTGGTTAGCTTGCTATGGATACCGAACTACGGATACCTTGCACAACAAACAAAGGGAAGCGTGATGACGTACAGAACAATCTCTCGGCCCTCATGGGGCTGGTATGGAATTAGCGACATGTCCTTGGAGTGGGAGCGTCAGGTACAAAATCCAGGATCGCAATCATGGTAAAGATGATGCGATGGGGAGGTTGAGGATTTTGTGTTGGAGCTGTTGGTTCAAGTGGAAATGGAAGTGGAATGGAAGTGGAAAGTTTCGCGGGGAAGCTCCAGGTTGCCAGTGGCAGTTAGTGGTGTTGTTGATTGAATCATTGCTGACAAGGGATCGGAGATATCGAGGTAACGTGAACAACACGCAACAGTGCGACTCGAAAATCCATAAAATTACAATGAGACTTTATGAGTCATTGGCTTCTATCACTGCATCCGCTGTGAGTATTATTGATTAGAATAACAAGTTTCTTTTAACTGTTTTGTAATTTTGACAGCTCATGAGCTCTAAGAAACGAGCCAGAGCGTCGGGTGTCATTGGTGCATCCATGTTGATCATCAGGAACCTCAATTAAGCTTTGTTATTACATCTTGACGCCGTTCTACTGGTAGATCGGGAGCTAATTGCTTCCTGAACGTTATCGACTTAAACGAAATTAATTAGGTAGATTATTTATCCCAATAGTTTCGTAGGTCAGCCACTGTCCCAGCTTGAAGCAGAATGTCAAGTTTGAAAGTCTAGGGTATATTCCTTCCACATGTCCTTGACCAACAACACCTTCCCCACTATCGCGAGGCTTCCCATTTCCACGCAAGCAACTCTCTGTCCAGAATAACGTACTACTATGGCAGATCTCCGACAAGCGTGTGATCGATGTCACAGTAAAAAGCTAAAATGTACAAAGATCCCTGCCTCTTCAGTCTGTACTCGCTGTGTCAAAGCTGGAGTCACCTGTCTCTTCAGTCCTCCAACTCGGTCTCTGCGCCATCCTGACAATGTTGCCTTCAACTGGTCTATGCTTGGCCTGGACGAGCCTACAGTCGATCCAGTTCCTAGCTTTGACCTAGATCCACTTATCACAACGCCGCCTGTTAGCGAAGATACAGATCCTCCTCCACCTCCACCAGCTAAAGTCACTGAGATATCTCAGTTGACAGATCTCATGGCTGGGCTGGATCGGCTACAGACAAACTTTCCAACCTCGCAAATGGATCATTTATCTGCAAGGGAACTCACCGACTTCATGAAGATATGCAAGTTTGATCTTGGATCGTTCCTTGAAGATCTGCTACAGCGTTCACAAAAGCTACTTCACTTATATCCTGAAGTCCTCAAGCGACTTGAACCCGAGGATATCAGCTGCGATGCGCCGGACTGCATACATAACGCACAAAAGCAATTTTCGGTTTCAAAATCCAGAGTTCCTATCGACCAGTCTCTTATTCACCTCATCATGGCCTGTCATCTTCGTCTACTAGACATCTTTGACATGATCACTAACCATGGGCGTATGTGTGCTCATGCTGTACCGCTGTTACCCAGAGAACAGGAACCCAAGTTCGATATGCCCGAGATCAAGATCGGCTCTTTCGTTGCCCCGAAAATGTCTGCAGCTTCAATGATGATCGCAATGGTGATTGAGCTCCAGCATTCCCTGAGCTCAAGGGCAGAGCAACTGGAAAATGCGGTCTCATTAGCTGTAGGCAATGAGTCAAAAGCAGCAAAGATCATCAGTCTTCAATGCGAGTTATTGAAAGAACGAGCTTCGGACACTCTTGATGGACTTTGTTCTCTTCGAGATAACCTCATGAAACTTGGTGTCATCAGATGAAGTTGTTTCACCGTTTACTTCAAAGAACCCTAGATCAGAATCACAAGACTATGACCCATACTATGCGGAGACAAACAAAAAGAGATGGTTAGGAAGTCTTCTATCTTTGAGGCGCATTGGGCCATAGTAATGCATGAGAGTCAACTGGCATTGCTCCTCGTTCGTCGTGTGCAAGAAAGACAGACACGGCTGAGTTGCTAAACGGACGCATATGTTGGCTGCCGATGCAAGGAGCCTGAGAAGGGCCGGTTGACTTCATCAACCACCTATCCTATGAGATTGCCGAGCTCCATTATCTGGCTGATCGATGGAGCATGCCTTTCACACGGAAATACTCGCTCAAGGGGGGTCTGGGCTTTGGAAGGGAAATTTTACGACACTGTCAGATCACTGGAAAACGTCAAGGCAGCTGCAGGCTCGTCATACTGTCGCTTTACAGTAATGCCCGAGATGTTGCAGCTTTGCCATTTTGAGATCCGCCCCCAAACAACAAAACCCGATTGCAACACAAACTCACAATGTTCTGCAACCAGTGAAACCATGCTTCCCAATTTACCCGCATATAGGTGTTACAAGCCAGCTATGCATCATCGTCTCATTCGTTCTGTCGCAATGCTTCGCTGTGACCGAGGTACCATCGGCGTCATTGTCCACTCTGTGTTCCCCATGGAAGAGATTCTGTGGATAACCTCAGAGCTGACGTTTGCGGCTCGTGGTTGCACAATGCCCAGCGTCAGTCAGAAACACGGGAAAGCGGGTGTTACCCAGCTAGCGGAGGAAAGAAAAATTGGGACCTTGATCCTAAACAATAAAAATATTTAGGTAATTTAGCCTAAGTTTAGGGGACTCTCTACTAAGTTTATTGCAGCACCCTCTTTTCAAGTCTTGAGCTTTCTTGCTCCCTGAGGTCCAGCTATAGAGGGTGGAACTTCAGCCTTTGGCGATGGTATTGATTGTCCGATCATGCAGTCGTGCGGAAGTTAAGGCTGAGGGTCGGGGTTACGACCTAAACGAGAAGTCCTCTGCAGGTTGTTTCTTGAGTCGAATTAAATTGATACGGTCAGAAGAGGTACCGGTTCTGGTGCCGCTGTCACACCACGTGAAATACTATGGGTGGTCAGACTGGGAATTCTTCCCGATATTATGTGAAGAACCTCAGTTCATGGCCGAATATCCGTATATGAGAGTACCATTACTGCGAAATGATGAAAGAGCGCGGGGAAATGTCTTAGCCAAAGTCATGGGGGCACCTCCGCATGAGAGAAATCCCCCCCAAAGGCGACGGATATTGCGAGGAAATAGACCGGACTTCAACTCCATGACTCGGCCGAGAATATCTGAGCACGCCATGTTTAGGAAAGCGGGTGATCAGGCCGTTTCAAGAAAGACCCCTGCCCAATGAAATTGGCAGACCCATACGAGAAAGGGACCCTTTGCGAAGACAACGTGCCCTAGTGTCATGTAGGTCGACGGAGTTTATGGCTGAACCCGAACGCGAACGAGGAGCCGAAGAAGAGAAGGGGGAGGGGGGAAGATGTGCTCCGGCCGAGGTTTGTTGCATCGGAAGAGGAGATCTCCAACAGATTTAGACAGAAACCCGAATTGGCGGAGGCCCTGTTACATTGCTTCAGCCTATGTTCAAGGATGTAGGGACAGCTCTGTTTTTTCTCTTTTCTCTTCCCTTTTTTTCTCCTTCTGTGCCTCATTTCACACCATATGACTCTCTTATGATTGCACACTGAACCCGTTTGTGTTGCCCCGAAGCGAGAACAGTTTCTCTCAGTTCGCGAAACAAACAAACTTGACTTTGTTCTCAAACGAGTATACACCTCGTTACTGGCGTATCTGAGGTCTTCCACCCTGTCTGTCCCGTTCACCCGTCTTGTCAGGCTATCTACCGCGCAAGTCGCCCCATCAACAACCTCGTCTTCCACCGACAGCTTTTACGAAAATTGAACCTGGCCGACTTCAGGTGGAGAGGAACCACAGAATAGGATTTGCGAAAATCCGGGGAGACGAAACGCAAAATCTCCACCAGCATAACCTGGGAATTACCCAATACGGACTATCTCCGACTTCAACATACAGCTGAGACGTTCAAGATGAGTCGAGACGATGACTTGACTCGCGAAGAGTCAAGATCCCATGCCTTGACCCGCGAACCAACACGCGAAGAAAAGACGCGAGAGGCTATTGCCGAGGGTCACGATGCAGATATTCCTAGCAACATTGGCTTTATCCCCACGCCAGCAGACGAGCAAAGAAGAGCTAGTCTCACGAGTCATCGACGTGCAAGCCATGCAAGAGCCTCCCTGGAGCCAGAAAAACATGCCGAGGGTGATGACGTGAGAGATGAGGAAGAAGGTGGTTCGCAAACGCAGAGCGAGAGCGATATTGTTTGGTGGGATGGTGATAAGGATCGCCAGAATCCGTACAACTTTGCGACTTGGAAGAAGGTCCTCAATTGTGTGCTCGTGAGCGCGCTGACGTTCGTCACTCCCTTGGCTTCTTGTAAGTTACCTCTCTGTTCTATCTCGATGTCGCGGTCCTCGACGAGGACATGCTAACATGATGTAGCCATGTTTGCACCCGGTGTGCCGCAACTTATGGTCGAGTTCGGCAGCCAAAGTCGTGAACTTGCATCCTTCTGTGTGTCGGTTTATGTTCTCGGTTTCGCTGCAGGTCCTATGATCTTCGCTCCTCTATCGGAACTTTATGGACGTCAAATAGTCTATCACTGCTGCAACGTTGGCTTCATCGGTATGGAGTACATCCTCACTACCTCCAGACTTCTCTAACCCTCTCAGTGTTCGTTATTGCCTGCGCCAAAGCTCCCTCGCTGAGCAGCTTCATCGCATTCCGCTTCCTCAGTGGCACATTTGGCTCGACACCCATCACCAACGGCGGCGGTACAATCGCAGATATGATCGTTCAGGAGAAGCGAGGTGCGGCAATGGCGAGCTTCAGTATCGGTCCGCTTCTTGGACCCATCATTGGGCCAGTCGTTGGTGGTGTTATCACTGATGCCCTAGGCTGGCGATGGGTATTTTGGATCATTGCTATCATATCCGGCGTCCTGTCCTCTATCTTCTTCTTCGCCTCTGAAGAGACCTACGCACCCGTCATTCTCGCACGAAAAACAAAGAGACTCCAGAAGGAAACAGGCAACGACCGCCTCCGATCTAAACTCGACGCTGGCCTCAGTCCCGCGGATTACTTCAAGCGCGGTATCCTTCGCCCATTCAAGATGCTCCTCTTCTCACCGATCTGCATCATTTGCGGTGTATACGTCGGTCTCGCATATGCATACCTCTACCTCCTCTTCACGAGTCTCACACCTCTGTTTATGAAAATCTACCACTTCAACACGGTTCACGCAGGCCTGACATTCCTTGGTCTTGGTGTGGGTAGTATGATTGGTGTAGCATACTTTTCTGTCTCGAGTGACAAGTACATGAAAAAGAAGGCTGCAGCTACTAAGGAGCAAGGCATTGACGATCCCGCTGAATCAATGAGGCCTGAGAATCGACTCCCGCCCCTGAGGATTGGTGCCGTTCTGCTTCCAGCTGGTTTCTTCATTTACGGATGGACTGCTGAGTACCATACTCATTGGATTGCACCTATTCTTGGAACATGTGTTATTGGTGTCGGAAACCTGGTCATCTTCATGGTAGGCTCGTTGCTCTTTATCGTGAACCAGACTAACATATCACAGTCACTGCAGATGTACCTCATCGACAGTTTCACCATCTACGCAGCCTCCGCCCTCGCCGCCAACGCCGTTATGCGATCAATCGCCGGTGCATTCCTACCTCTCGCGGGACTGCCAATGTACGATAAACTCGGTATGGGATGGGGAAACAGTCTCTTGGGCTTCATCGCTGCTGCGCTAATCCCTGCGCCGTGGTTGTTCATCAAGTACGGAGAGCATTTGAGAAAGAAATTTGAGATCAAGGATTTATAGACTATAAAGTGGACAGAATGGCGATTCTCAGGCATACATAGAGGGAGCCCAGCATCTATTAGCATATTCATCTACGGAGTCATTTATTTGTTAGCCATACACTGCATTACCGCCTGAGCGAGACTGCTCCAATGGTTTTATAACGGAGCTCCAGATGAGGCGTTGATCTCACGCGCGAATGCATGGCCGTTGAATGCATGCAGCTGATGCGGCTCGAGCCGAACCGCCAGGGTCATGAGACAAAAGACGATGATGGAAACTTGCTATCACGAAAGAGGTACCTTGTTAGGGAGCCCTTTCAGTGTTCATCTCACGATGCTGTACAACTGCGCAGCATTCACAAAATAACCACTTCAGCGACTGAACATGGATAACTTGAGTCGTCTCAATGGTCTAACTTTGTCACAAGAACTCTGCCGAAAAGCACGGCCAGTGTCATCTTACTATGACAGCCCCTGCGTATAAACACCGGCGCCTTAATCCACTAGACCTACAGTAACATTATTTACTATGATGTAATGAATAAAGAGTTACAAGCTACCTCAGTTTATATTAGATTTATCCAATGACTCAAGTCCCATGGGAAAGTTCTTTAGGCTCTATGCCATCTCTGAGTACCCTTCTCACCTCAGCACCTTATCCAAAGCTCATCTTGAAGGACCGACAATATCCCCCAAGTATCACAATCATGCCAGAATCGGTTGTCATCGACCCTTGATAAAGTCAGGCCACGCCTTTGTACACGGACCACAGAAAAGATAGACCCATAGGTGAGGAAAGAGAACCCAGGACCTTGATCCTAAATGGTAAAGACTCAGGCTAACTTAGCACAAGTTTAGGATAACTCTGCTAAATTTAGGATACCTGTTGCTGAGTTTACTTTGACACCCTATCTATATCAGGGCCTGATGTTTTCCTGCTCCTCGAGGCCCATCTCATCATATATCGTATCGTCAGGGATTAGTTAAGTAATGTACCCTTGAATCGATAGATCCGGACCCTAGCTCGGGGTCTTTCCATAGCTCAGCCCTTTAATCCTTGGCTGCATGTGCGGGCTGCGAGGCTTCGGATAGGCGGGTCGCTAGGGACGCATGTGTTGATGCGAGAGATGTACTGGACAGTACACGGCGGGATGTCGGCCTGGTACCCGTAGTGTTTGGTCATATCAGGTCTACGACTTACTCTCTTGGAGACGCAATTCACAGAGACAGATGACATGATGTATAGGGACTTGCCCTGTTTATTCCTTTACGTGACTCAGAACTCGTAAACCAGTACCCTAACCTTGGAAACAACCATTGCCCTGTCTATCATTACTAATTTCGCATTAAACAAATCCCCATCACTCCAGGTTCATCTTTAAGAGACTTTTATGCTTTACTGAAGCTGGCCAATGCCGAGGTGCTCGGGGTCAGCCTTGACGATTCGGAGGGTGTTGGTGTTACCCATGCCGCCCTTCCAGCCCTGGACAACGACAACGGTGTCACCGGGGGTGAGGACGTTGAGCTGAAGAGCGTTGTTGACGGCCCACTTGATTCGGCGATCGACATCCTCCTGCCAGTTAACCTGGGTGAAGTCGGGCTTGGTCTCGGGGAACAGGAAGGGGTACACGCCACGGTACAGATGGGCGAATCGAGATGTGGTGGGGCTTCGAGTGACCATGAAGATGGGGCACACGGGTCGGTACTTGGAAAGCATGCGGGCCGACTCTCCGGAGGTGGAGAGGACAATGATACCGCCAGCACCGAGATCGAGGGAAGCGCGGACAGCAGCCATAGCGCAAGACTCGACAGTGGAGACGGGTCGCTTGACGAGAGTGCACATCTCCTCGAAGTGAGAAACGTAGGGGATGGTGTTCTCGGCCTTGAGGCAAGTCTCGTGCATCTCCTTGACAGCCTCAGAGGGGTAGCTACCCTTGGCTGTCTCACCAGAAAGCATGACACAGTCGGCACCATCAGTGATGGCGTTACCGACGTCGCTGATCTCAGCACGGGTGGGGCGGGGGTTCTTGATCATGGACTCGAGCATCTGAGTAGCGCAGATGACGGGCTTGCCAGCGAGGTTGCACATGGCAATGAGCTTCTTCTGGGCAGCAAACACCTCAGCAGCGGGAATCTCGATACCGAGATCACCACGGGCAACCATGACACCATCGGTAGCCTCGAGGATCTCCTTGAAGTTGTTGAGACCCTGTCGGTTCTCGATCTTGGAGATGATCTGGATGTGCTTGCCCTTCTCGCCGAGAACCTCACGGATGTCATAGATATCCTGAGCGCGGCGGATGAAAGAGGCGAAAACCATGTCGACGTTGTTCTCAACACCGAACTTGAGATCGGCCTTGTCCTTCTCGGAAAGAGCGGGAAGATCGACATCAGTGTTGGGCAGGTTGACACCCTTCTTGGAGCAGATAGCACCGTTGTTGCGGGCCTTGACTCGGATGGTCTTCTCGTCCTTGATCTCGAGGACGTCGAAAGCGAGAACACCGTCGTCGACGTAGATGACACGGCCGGGCTCAATGACATTGGTAATGTTCTTGTAGTCGACGTACCTACAAGAGTTAGCTTGAGGAGTTACACCGTTTCTATTGTACTCACATGTTCTTGTCGTCACAGGCGGTGGCATAAGAATCGTCGGTGGTGATGTTCATCTCGTGGCCAGCACTGATGGGAATATCCTCATCGTTGGGAGTGTTACCCGTTCGGATCTCGGGGCCCTTGGTATCAAGAGCAATGGCAACATTGCGACCAGCGTGGGTAGCCTCGGACTCACGAGCGTTGTCAATGACAGACTTGTGGTACTCGTATGATCCGTGAGAGAAGTTCATGCGGACAACGTTAAGACCGGAATCTCGGAGCTTGTTGATGGCCTCAACAGAGTTGGTCTTGGGGCCAATGGTGCAGATGATGGAGGAGCGGCGGTAGTTGCGCTGAGGTCGGAAAGCGGTGTCGAGGGAGGCAAGCCATGAGATCTTGCCTCCGAACTCGAGGTGGTCCTGAGCGGTAGCAGCCATGACGCTTTTGGAATGCTTGTGTGAGGGTTTCTGAGCCATTGTGAAAGAAGCGATTAGCAAATGTTGAGTAGTGGGTGGGATGAGCTTGGCGGGGTAGCTCTGGTGCGAAAAGAATGAAGACGTGAGGAATCCAGCCCAGAACAGTTGGAGAAGACGGGAAATATATGTCTCTCTCAATCAACTGATATCAGCAGCCAACAAGTAGCAGAGAAGAAAGATCAGGTCGTTCTGCGGGCACTTGCTATGCAGGCCAACAGGGATGCATGCGTGAGCTGTAGGCAAAAAGTACATGGGGCTAACATGGATCTGATCTGACGTTAAGTGACGTGGTGGGAAAGGCGATAGTACTGGGGCGTGGCATTTCTCGGTGGGCAGAGCAGTCGGTGCGACACAGTCTGGCTGGCTTGGTTGGCGAAAAGGACAAAAGACGACCCATGAACTCAATAGATGGGCCGAGTACAGAATCGTCAGATAATCGCTAATCGAGCCAGAAGAACCGAGTCCAAACCCGAGACCTTGTCTCGTACTGTCAATGGATCGTAGGGGAAATCCAGTGTTTCTGAACTGCTACTGCAACCCAAAAGCCAGAAGCGCATCTGCAAAGACGGGTATATGCCACACCTCCATATCGCTATCGCTATCGCCATCACTTTTTTGGAGTGGCCGGTAGACCAAAACCCAAAGGCCCAAGCCACAGCCAACAGTCGTCTCCATTCATGTGCAGCAGCAGCAACAGTAGCAGCAGCATGTTGACTTACAGGAGTATATGGATTTCGTTGTACGAATGTTGCACCGTACGATAATAACCCAGAAGGATGATGTGGTCAGAGACGCAGAGGAACGTGCGCACTCTTCCTGGTATTATTTATTGACGACGTTCGATGGAGGGAGCTCGCAAAGGTCGAAGCGTAAGGGGGCGGGATGGGTACTAAAATCTGTTTTTGGTCGTTGGTAAGAAGAGGGTTGAGAGATGAGAAGGAAGAGAAGAGAAGAGAAGAAGAGGGAGAGAGGAAGAAATTTGGTGTGGTGATGATGATAATAATAAAAGACGGGAGAGCCCAGCCCAGCCCAGTTCAGTTGGCACAGCGCAGTGCAGTACAGCTCAGTCAGGTACAGCGAACGTTCAGGGGGTACTTTACTCTTGCCTCCCCAATCAACAAATATTTGTACCCTCACCGAGAAATCACGGCCATCATGACTGGAGGGGTACGAACCAAGCATGGAGTAGCGCTACGGAATACTTGCCTCAGATGTACTTAGTACGGTGAATTCATAGCCCGCTTTGGCCAAATGTGTCTGAGCTCTGAGGTGTGTCGCTGTGGTTGAGATATGGAGAGCTTTTTTTTCGCCTTTTTCTTTTTTTTCTTTTCTTTTCTGGCGATCTGGTTCAGGAATTATGGGGAGCTGTTCCTTGCACCCCGCTTCCTGTGAGATGCAAGCTTACAGGCCTTGAATTAGTGTTGGAGTTGATTTATATGTTCGCAATGGTCTAAAGTCGTGATTTAACAGGTGTAAAGTAATATAAATCTGTATATTCTTCCGACAATATTCTCAAAATCTCCAAATAAAAGTCACTGTCTTGCCCGCCCTCGTCAAAGTCGCGTAGGTAGCTATTTTCTGTTCCCCCACCAAACTCGACCCCGCTATCGCGCTTGGGTGTTTGGTGGCTTTGCTTTTGCCATCCATTAGCATCGTTAAGTTACAGCGGCATATTCGGGGCAAAGCACTCCGCCCGCTACTGCAGCATCCGACAGTAGCTCTCCCCTCCCTCTACGAACTGTTCTCCCCAACCCCAAATCGGTAATTTTATCTGTCCCTCACCTCACCTTGCCTTGCTGATTTATGTTCATATTAGCCAAATCTCAGGGTGGGTTATCTATCATATCGAATGCATTGGCCGTGTCATGAAACGCGCAAACAAATGTCAATCACCCCGCCACTCAAACGTGACCATAGTTAGGTTACCTCATCCCTTGACTCGATGGCAATTCGTTGAGTAGGTAGTGGCAGGGTACTTTGATGGTGCCAACAGAGTTGGAGTCAGAAAGCGCCTAGTTTTCTAACGAATAAAGTATCGCCCTCTCACCTTGGAAGCATTGGCCTCACCTGAGCTCGTAACGTCTCAACAACAGTCATCAAACTTTGATTGGGCTGAAATGCAAGGCCAATCAGTCAATTCCTTACCAGGCATGCTGCTACGATTGGGTTGAGGTTTGTCTTAGTATTGCATACTGCTAAGAAGCCTCTTGGCATGATACACATCAACTTCGCTTCTCATTGTCCTCTTCCTGTTCAGGCAGGACATTACGATACTGTTCATGAATGTTATGACAAGTGTTTTAGCCTGCATCTTCAGCAGAGTCATGTCTATGACGCGAGGGAATAAACGAGTCTTATCTATCGTTTCAACTGGACCTATCAACCCTTGAGCTCAACGTCTTTTTTCTTGGCTCTTGGTTCAGCCTAAGTCCAAGCCATCGACGTCGGTTCCAACCGTCCATCTCCTGGCGGAATACACCACTCAAACACCTCTGTCATGGCCGCGGAAATCACCATTGGGTCGCTATCATTCAGCTCTTTGAGATAGACCCCCATCTCCTGACTAACGTTAATTGATCGCATAGCTTAAGCATTAGACTATAGTTGACCGACATGTCGTTTCAACAGAAAAACAAATAAAAAAACCAGCCGCCCCTCCCTCACCCATAAGCGCGAGTAATATGTTAAGCACAGCACATTGCATCGAGTAAAACGGCACTTTAAACAATGTTCGTTTTCAGATATCGGTAGATACCAAGCCCATTGGGTAAAAACTATGTTTGTCAGAAAAGATTGGCGGCGCGGGGGTCAATTGCTGCAAAAGAGGATCCCTCATGAGTGAGGGATTTTGCTTCATGACTCCCCCCCTCCTCGTCTTTGCTCTTCTTGGGATAGAACACGGCGATGCACTCGGCGATGTCTCTCTGGACCCTTGAACCCCTCTTGCGTCTGGACCGACAGATGTTGAGGTGAAGGGAAAAAACAGTCGTGAGTGGGTTCTCCTGTAAATAACGCCGATATGCCAGCGAACAAGCGGTTTTGTTTTTGACCGGCGACTACGAGACTAGCGGCGGCAACGTGCTGTAATGCAACATGATTATTGAGCCCCGTAGATTTTATCCAGGCGCATTTCTATATCAGGAGCTTCCGCTGGGAATGTGAATCTCGAGATGAAGCATGTTGAGCTATTTACACCTTGAGGGGTTCCTCAGGAAATTCCGCTTCGGGATATTTCGAAGCCAGATCTACCATTCTATTTCGAGTCAAGTTATTTTAAGAAAGAAACATCCATGATACAGATGCCAATAATATCATCTCATGAGACGTCTAACATCTCACAATGTTTTGCATTGTAACATCCACTTGCAACAGATCCAAATGCCTGGGTCCCCATCTGTAACAGACATGAGAAACACGTGATGTGGCTCTACCCCGGAGCTTTCGGCGCCGGCTCGCCTGAGTCTCCACTATCGCCTGGTTCCCGCCGCTGTGTCTGTGTCGCATGACGACCGAGCTAGACCAAGGTTAGATCCAGAAAACGACTCCATTCACGACGCTTCACACCGCGACTATCATCCAACTCCAAACGACACTCTACAATTATTCCGCTGCAAACACTTACATCATGGTGGTATGTACCCCCTCTCTCCTCTCCCCCTATTCCCCCTGGAGCTCTGCCCGTGAGGCCTGGCAAGTCTAAAGACTCCTCTCACAGCTCCTCAACCTGCTGACTCTGGGACTCTGGTCAAAGGTTGGACGGTTGACACACTATGCCTTTGACGCCGTTCTCTGTAAGTCCAAGATACTTCCCTTCTTTGTCGCCGCGACAGCGCAAAGCTAACACCGCAACAGTCTCGGCTTTCCTCGCCGGCATGAAGCGATCTACCGGCCTGACGTGAGCCTTAAACCCTCCGAATTACTCTCCGACACATCTAACAGCAAACGATAGTTTCAAGACTGACAAGGTCGCGGGCGAGAACAAGGAATTCACCGGCTGGATCGATAGATACCTCGGTGTCGGAGAATGGGTCATGGATCAATCCGTCGCGATCGCAGGCTCCAGCGGCTACTTTGAGCGAACCCGATGAGCGAATGGGACGACACCTTTTTAAGCTATCGATACCATGGACTTCCCACACAGTTTTACAGCTGCAAATGACTTCAAAAATGACTTAACGATCGCGCGGAGGAAATGGCCAAAGCTACCTGATACGCGTTCGACGCGCTGGGTTTTCAGATAGGCGTTCGGATATATGACTAACTATGCATGTGAATTGGATCAATGATACTGATATTCAACTAAAGCCATGAGCTTCTATCCTGCTGTCGTGAATTGCTCTAGGAATAACCAATAACCTGAACCGGGTTATCTAAAACTGCCCATTCCTTCTTGTCATTATTCATAAGCCTAATCAACGTCCCAAACTCTTCATCCTAGTCGATCTTGGTTTGTTCTTTGTGTTCTGCCAGAAACTCGGCTGGAACCTCGTTCTCAGAGCTGACCCGTCTCAACACTACGCTCTGTTGTTGAGGGCTGTCCGGAGGATCACGATCGTGGTCCTCAAAATGAGATACCAACAAGTCAGCGGGAACTTCGTTATCGCTCTCATCGTGACTTTCTTCAGGCAGCTCCTCGGTTTCTCCCTCTTTGTTGTCTTGTGTTCCATTATGTTCTGGATGATCCTCTGTTGTGGCTGGTTCATCTGTGATTATTCCGAGCGTTCTCAGGAGTGCCTTTGCCTCGAGGAACGCCTCCAGCTCTGCGCCGATCGCGCATATGAGGAGATTCCAATGTTTTGATTCAGCCAGCTGTAATCGCTTCTCCAATTCCTCAACAACAGTGTCCATCTGGGGCAACTGGTCTCGTATCGCGGCTTGTTGCGGCTCTTGGTCAGCATCTCCCGCTTGACTGGCTTTGATCAGTTCCCGCAATCTCGCCTCGAATTGTGCGACAAGCCCTGTAACTTCAGACCAAACCTCGGAACCTTCAATTAAAGCCTTGCGATCTTCTGATATCTGGGTCTTGCGACGCTCAAGCATAGCGATTTCTCCTTGCCACCACGTTCTAGCCATTTCTACCGTCCTGCGCTCTGGTCTTAGTTGCAGGAACTCGGTACCCCGTAGCATCTCAGTATTCTCCTTGGACCGAGATTTCGCACCGGCGCCGAGAGCATCTATATCCAACGGTGTAACAGGGGGTCTTTGTATCAGTGCCCTTACTTCTGTGTCCACGTCTCGACCAGCAGCTCTGTACCCACTAAGGCCAGCCTCTCGTCGATTCTTAACATCCTCTATCTTCTCCCGCACCCATCTGCGCCGATTTCGCATTGCGATCAGTTTCTCTTCTAGAGCTCGTATGTCGTGATCCAAAGCCTGCTGTTCCGCCCCAAGCTCACGGAGCTCCTGGCCCAAAGGTTCTTCTTCGTCGTCTTCCAAGGCATGAAGCTCAGCATATATATCGTCCCTCCTCTTGCTCATTTTGTCAAGGTATGCCAGAGCATCCTTTCGTTGTTCTAGCGCCGTGTTAAGATGCGAGTTCTCTTCCGCTTTCAAGTCTGATAGAGCAGCCATGGCCCGCTGGAGACCAGCTCGAGCTGATTTGAGGCCGCGTGGCTTGCTTGGAGCGGGTTGTCGCACAGGTATAACACTTCCATCTGGCGCAGAGCGCACTGGCATATGTAATGAATTCATCATTCGTGATTTCGACGTAGCCGTCGAATAAAATGTACTCTCCCCAGTACCAGTATCGCTCCCAAAGTTGCTTTCGGAATCCCCATCTCCGCTACCAGCAACCAATCCTGAAGCTTGAAGGTCCAAAAGTTGTTGAATTTCTCGTTCTAAAGCCTTTTCTCGTCGTTGTAAGCTTCTCCATATTGAGTCGAGTCGTGGGCGATTGTCTAAGTGCTTCTGGCTGGGGCTATCACTCAGCCCAAAGCGACTTGGCGAAAGCAACCCAAAACCTCGCCCGCTATCGTTGTGATTCGGGGAGACTGGCTGTCGTGTTGGATCTTGGTTCATCAAGACCGAGGATGCGATCGGAGGTGGTGGCCGTGCGAAGATAACCTTGGACTTTCTTCGAGAAGGTGAATTCTCATAACGATGCTTGCTGTCCCACGAAGCAGGTGATGAAGATCGCCGGGTCGATGTGGTAGAGGTCGGTTGAGCCGTTTTTCTAAGTCTCGGGCGTGGAAGTTCCTGGTCGAAGAGAGAGTCTTCACTCCGAGGTTCGAGCTCGTCTAAGTCATATTCGCTGACTTCTCGAATAGGAGGGCTACGGAGTGGGTTGTTGAGGAGTCGCTGAGTTGGACTGGAAATACGACCGAGGATAGAAGGAGAAGACATGGTCGTCTATAAGTAGAGATACGCGGGAATCGGGTTCGGGAATGATGAGAATGGTCGCAGTATTGAAGTTGTCGCAAACATTCGCTCGATTTCGGATAGACACGGCTTGAAGCTTTTATAGCTGTGGAGTCTGTAGTCGCAGTGCTTCACATTAGTTGAAGTATATCAGTGATATCGGTGGTAAGTGTCGTATAAGCTGTGATTTGTCGTTGCAGGTATTGGTAGTGATCATAAGAGACTTTTATTGATGAAACTTATTGATGGGATGGAAGCTTTGGACACGATCTGGGGTTGGCATGTGCCCACCTGCTCTGGGGGTGCACCTGGCCATGAGCTACCGCGATCCACAGGGCAGGGCGGGGAGTGGATCTGTACCACCGCGTCACGGGCTTATCTCCATGTGATGAAGGTCAATCATATGTTGAATATTTGATGATAGCTTCAACTTGAAGCTCGATTCATACTATGGAAAGGGGCCAGGGAATCAGTATCTCTCTTTTCATTGAGTTGGGTAATCCTCTGTAGCATATAGCTCGGTTCCATGTAATCTTCTTGATACCAGTAATGTGTACTACGCAAACCAGATGTCTCAAGATCACCAAGGTCAAACTCTAGGCTCAAAAAGGAGCACCACGTATAAGATATGACTTAGGTAGCTTACTTGAGAAAGGCTTCATAAATAATACCCAACTTACTCTGGCTCGGTTATTCACGAAATATAGCAGACATTTGTGACCAGGGTTCTGAGATCTACAAATGCAAGTTTCGTCAAGAGGTTTGAAGCTTCCAAATTTCACGCGCCCTCCAGTGAGTTATTCATATTCATGCAAACCCGTGGCTGCGCTTCAAGCTCAGATATAGCGATACCTTCGAATAAGCCTTACATCATTTGAATCCTTCAAGAATAATATTTTTTGCTTGCCTAATCCTCTGCTCATACGAAAGACTGCTACCATCAGCCGGCAACTTTTCACCAACCCCTCTGCCCTTCTCCAAGTCAAACCGAACCAGACCGGGCCAGGCCAGACCGAAACCTTGCTTGCGCGAACGAGGAACCTTCCGTGTCGCATTCTTTCTTGCATCTCGTCAAAATTTCCGCTTCTTCTGCCTCGCTCACACAGGTCAATACCCTGAAGCCTCACTCTCGGACTTCTGCCCCAACCGAAGGAGCCTTCAAGCACCGCGACTTCTGCTGATCCTTTGGCTTACTTTACCAACTGCCGACGCCCGCGAGCCAGTTGAGCTGTAAGGGACACTTCTTTGCTCCACCTCGATTTTATTAACGACTACCTTCGTCTTGCACCGTCGCATACATTTCGCTCCTCAGACTCACCCTCGCTCAACGTTGCTGCTGTTCGCGCGCCAGGCCCCCTGAGGCGAGTCGAGTCGAGTCGAGTCAATCAGCCGCAGGCCAGGTCCGTCAAACAGAGGCCCCGAGCTACTAAGCCGAGTAACAGTCAAAGTATCCGGCGATGAGCCAATCACAGCAGTTCCCTCCTTCACTGCGCCAGGCGCAGGTGGACTCCATGTCTTCTGCATCTGCATCTGCTCCTCGCGCTGGCTCTGGCTCTGGCTCTGGATCCGGCCCTCAACCCCAGCCCCAGCACGACGAATTGCACATGTCGGGCTTGAGCCAAACTGGTGGTTCAATTTCCATGTCGCCTCAAGACTACGAAAACCCTCCTCAGATCAAGTTCGAGTCTTCGCCCTCAAACCTGCACTACAGGAACCCCTCCAACTCTTCGGTGCCCAACGTCCTCCAACCCGCTGGTGGCCTGTCCGCTCGCGGAGCCCCAGCCTCGCCCAACTTGCCCTCGCCGATGCAACAATCCTCTCCCGCTGCCTCATCCGTTCCTCACCAGCCGCCGACGCAAGGCCAACACCAGCAGCATCCTCATCACTCACAACAGCCGCTGCAGATCCCTTCTCAGCACGGCCAGCCTTCCCACGACTATTCAAACTCGCCCGCTGCCGCCGCCGCGAGCAAACCACCACTAGGCATGTCTCATAGCTATTCCCGCTCCAGCCCAGCCGCTGGCTACGATGGCTCTTCCAGTTACCACGCATACACGCCTACTACTCCTAGCGGTGCTTCATCTTCGCATCTAATGTCTCCAATCGATCCCGCCAGATACAATGCTCCAGGATCCCAGCGCACCATCTCCAACACCCCGCTTGGCCTAGCTGATATCCGTCCCCGCGCCGACTCGAGCATGTCCGATGGCCCTGGAGCTTCTATAGGTTATGACGCCAATAGCGCTCAGCCGGGAACAAGCAATTACCTCGCGCCATGGGCCATTTACGCTTTCGACTGGTGCAAATGGCCTGCCCAGGGCAATGGGGCTGGCAAGCTGGCTGTGGGGAGCTACCTGGAAGATGGTCACAACTTTGTGCGTCTCACGTACAATTGATCATGTACAATCGCTGACTCTTTTAGATCCAAATCCTCGATAGCCATATTACGCCAACGCCACAAGACGTCTACACACCTGGCTCGTCTAAATATAGCCTCGAGTTCACCAAGGCTGCTGAAGCTACCCACTCTTATCCTGTGACGCGGTTGCTATGGGAGCCTCCCTCGTCGCAGAAGCAGTCTACTGACCTGCTCGCGACTTCGGGCGACCACCTGCGATTGTGGTCTCTTCCCAACGAGAATCCTGCTACGCCTAGCAGCACCATCGGTCGTCGCGACAACCCTACCACCAAGTTGACGCCTCTCGCATTGCTCTCCAACTCCAAGACTCCAGATCATACTGCGCCGCTCACATCCCTCGATTGGAACACCGTTTCTCCCAGCCTTATCATTACTTCCAGCATAGACACAACATGTACCATCTGGGATATTCCCTCACTTACGGCCAAGACCCAGCTTATTGCCCATGATAAAGAGGTTTATGATGTTAGGTTCTGCGCCAAGAGTGTGGATGTTTTTGTTAGCTGTGGTCAAGACGGCAGTGTCCGTATGTTTGATCTTCGAAGCTTGGAGCACTCTACAATTATTTACGAGCCCACGGGTAAAGAAGAGCGAGGTGAGGTGCCTGTCCAGTCCTCTTTCACCATATACTGACATTCATAGATCCCAATGGTGGACGCGTTAGTCCAACACTCGCTCAACAAACGATGGCGAATCCTCCTCCGCTGCTACGGCTTGCTACTTCACCTCACGATACTCATCTTCTCGCTACATTTGCTCAAGATTCCAATGCTATTCGAATTCTAGACGTGCGACAACCCGGCCAGGCTTTACTCGAGCTACGAGGTCATGGTGGAAACGTTAACTGCATCGAATGGTCGCCTCACCGACGAGGTATGCTTGCTTCAGGTGGTGACGACTGCCAAGTTCTTCTCTGGGATCTTTACAACTCCAACCAGCCGATGAACGGTACTCCTCAGCAGGAGAATCCCAGAAGCCCCGTTGCAAGCTGGCAATGCGATTACGAGATTGGCAACCTTGGCTGGGTGCCTCAACTACCTGGCTCCGAGTACGGCGAATGGCTCGGCGTCGGCGCAGGACGCGGTATCTGGGGAACACGAGTCGCATGAACAGGCAGTACTGAACCGACTTAAATCATTTGTAAAGCGTGGGTCAGAGCTTGCAGTTATGTTCCAGAAACGTTACTCGATTCATGTAAAGTGTGGCTGGTTAAATGGCATGGTCGTTGCATTCCGCAAAGCCTGGAGTTTTCATTAGGAGGTCTTTCGAAAGCCTGATTGGGGGCATCTTCAAGATGCCAGGATCAAAACTTTGGGCTGGTCGATATAAAATCACGAACTTATATCCTGGACACTTGCGCTTTATAGGACGTCTTGTGCATGAGGGGGAGTTTGAGCGGCCAGATTGAGTTCTAGCTTGTGCAAAGCCTGGGAATGGGGGGACATAGAGGGCGGCGCTGGTGGGAGTTAGCGTTGGAGTCGATATAGATGATGAGAAGATATATGCAATATGATGACTATAACCAGATATCAATAAACCGTGGAGTGTTTGTATGTGAGTTAGTGGATCGCTGTCTGGTTGAATTCGGGGGACAGTCCTTCATGAGAACCATGAGAACTCGAGACTCGAAACGACCACGATACGACAAAGAAAAAGGCGACGGGCCAGTCACATTACAGCCCTTTGACGTTGATTCAACGTCTCTCTACCTTACGTTGAGTACATCTATATCGACGCCAGTTTAAGGCCACCTCAAGATTCACTAAGGCTAGGCCTTCATCGAGCTATGGCTCTATACTATCGCTATGGTATCTATGAGTCGTAGAAATAAGGCACACAATTCTACAAGACTTAACAGAAGAAACGGGCTTACCGCAAACTATTTCAACATGTTTCCCCGTCAAGTGATAAATTAATGACCTTCGAGGGACCCACCGTAATTCTGCACAAGTCGGGACCCACCAATTACACGGTTGTGCATTGCACAAGGCCCGGCATTTTGCCGTCTGAAGCTCTAACATTGACTTGAAAGTTGCTTGAACCTCTTTCTTTATTTATCTTTGTCATCCATCAAGCGCCTTTTATTCTTCTTCTCTCGCATCGACGGCATTTATAACTTTCTTAATCTTACAACCTCCAGCGACCAGTCTCTCTCCAATTATCGCAGACACGCTTTGTGTCGCGCGGCTCACTCGCCACCATGTCCTCTCACGACCCTTCGCGCTTCGACGACTCCGAAGATGAGGAAGATTTCAACCCAGCGCCCGCCGATATGTCCGACGAGGAGCAAGATGGCGACGACAAGAAGGCAAAGCGCGGGAGCAGTCCTGCGCCTCGCGATGATGACGATGACGAAGATGAGCGACCGTCAAAGTCGCGACACGCTGATGACGATGGTGAGGAGGAAGAAGAGGACGAGGATGACAATCCCAAGCGTCGCGATGACGACGACGACGACGAAGAAGAAGAAGAGGATGAGGAAGATGACGAGGACGAGGACGATGTCCAGCAGGTGAGCAGGCTCTGATTCTGCCAAGGCGCGTTGCCTGCCGGCCCTTCAAATACTGACCCCCTTTAGGGCCATCGCAGAAAGCGCAGAAAGGAACGAGGAGCGGCTTTCTTCGATATCGAAGCCGAAGTCGACGATGAAGACGAAGCCGAAGATGACGAGATGCTAGGTGAAGAGATAGGCGACTTTATCACAAACGACCATCCAGACGATATGGCCGAAACTGGTATTGACGATGACCGACGACATCGTGAGCTCGATCGCCGTCGTGAGATAGATTCAAGCATGGACGCCGAGAAACAGGCAGAGATCTTGCGGCAGCGATACGGTAATCGACGTTCTGGCAAGGGCTTCAGAGATGCATCGGTTGTTCCCAAGCGACTGCTCCTCCCTAGTGTGGACGATCCTAGCATTTGGGCTGTGCGATGTAAAGAAGGCAAGGAGCGAGAAGTTGTTTTCTCGATTATGAAGCGTATCGAAGAGAGGGCCGGCACTAAGGATGAGCTGGCCATCACTGCTGCGTTCGAGCGTGGAGGTACCGACTCTGTCATGAAGGGATTCGTCTACGTTGAAGCTCGCCGTCAAACCGACATTTTGAAGGGCTTGGACAGCATGATGAATGTGTATCCTCATTCAAAGATGGTTTTGGTCGATATCAAGGATATGCCTGAGCTGTTCCGCGTTTCCAAGACACCAAGTCTGGAGCCTGGAGCCTGGGTTCGTCTGCGAAGGCCCATGAAGCACAATGGTGATCTTGCTCAGGTCATTGATGTTACTGAAAACGGTCTTGAGGCTCGTGTTCGCTTCATTCCCAGATTGGACTATGGCATGCGAGACGACGCCTTCTCTTCAGTCACTGCCGATGGAAAGCGAAAGCGACCTTTCGGTATGGCTGGCCCTAAACCACCGCAGAGGCTCTTTAGCGAGGTTGAGGCCCGAAAGCGCCATCCTCGACATATCCAGGGAAACCCTACTGCCGGTACATGGACCTACATGGGTGACGAGTTTGAGAATGGCTTCCAGGTTAAGGACATCAAGATTCAACAACTTATTACTACCGATGTCAATCCTTCGCTAGAGGAAGTCACTAGATTCGCTTCAGGCGCTGAGGATGGCACTGAGAATCTTGATTTGAAGGCGCTGGCCCACAGTCTAAAGGACAGCAATGCCCTGGCTACGTACCTACCTGGCGATATTGTCGAGGTATACACTGGCGAGCAGAAGGGTGTTGTCGGAAAGGCGATGCGAGTTCATTCCGATGTCGTCTCGATCACTGTCACTGAGGGTGATCTTGTTGGCCAGGAAATCGACGTTCCTATCCGATCCCTTCGCAAGCGCTTCAAGATTGGTGATCACGTCAAGGTCATTGGTGGTAGCAAGTTCCGCGACGAGGTCGGAATGGTTGTCAACATCAAGGACGACCAAGTCACTCTTCTGACAGATCAGACCAACTCTGAAGTCACTGTCTTTAGCAAGGATTTGCGTGAAGCTAGTGATATCGGTGGTCAAGGATCACTAGGTCAATACTCTCTTCATGATCTGGTGCAACTTGATCCTACGACTGTGGGATGTGTTGTCAAGGTTGATCGCGAGTCGCTCGTTGTTCTTGACCAATTTGGAGACACTCGCCAGGTTATGCCATCCCAGATTGCCAACAAACTTCCAAAACGAAAGACTGCTGTTGCCGCTGACCGCAGTGGCTCTGAGATCAGACTTGAAGATGTAGTCAAGGAGTACACAGGCCAACAACGACAGGGTAAAATTATTCACATTCATCGCTCGTATGTCTTCCTACACACCAACGATAGCAAGGAGAACGCTGGTGTCTTTGTCACCAGGGCCAGTATGGTCAACACTGTCGCGGCCAAGGGAGGTCGTGTCGCTGCTGCATCCTCTGGACCTGACCTGACAGCGATGAATCCAGCACTCAAGCTTCACAAGAACGGAGCAGAAAACAAGCCCGTGCAACAACCCAGATCATTTGGCCGAGATAAGGCAATTGAACAGACTGTTATTATCAGGAAGGGAGCCTATAAAGGTCTTTTGGGTATTGTCAAGGATACAACAGACACCCACGCCCGGGTCGAGCTTCATACGAAGAGCAAGACTATTACGGTGCCCAAGGATAGTCTGAGCTTCAAGAACAAGCTGACTGGAGCTACAATTGACATCGCTAGCCGGGGAGGCCGTGGTGGATATGGTGGTGGTGCTGGACGGGGAGGTGGTGGTGATCGTGTGCCAGGATGGCAGGGCGGTTCTCGCACACCTATGGCAGGTAGTGGCTCAGACAGAGTGCCTGCTTGGGGATCACGAAGTAAGTTTCTTTGCAATTGGTTGGTTTTGACATACTAACAACACGTAGCACCCGCAGCTGCAAGCGGACGCACACCCGCTTGGAAGGCTCCAGATATGTCCGGAGCCCGAACTCCCGCGTGGGCCGATGGTTCACGAACCGTCAATCCTTACGACGGCAACCGTACTGCTTATGGCTCTGGTGGACGTACACCTGCCTGGCAGGCCGGTGGAAGGACTCCTGCTCCTGGCGATGCTTTCGGTGCTGGCTCACGTACGCCTGCATATGGCGGTGGTGGAGACAGCTGGGGCTCAGGATCCAAGACTCCTGCTTGGGGAGTATCTGCGCCAACTCCTGGAGCTAGTGGAAACGACTCATGGGGAGGTTCAGGCGCTTACGATGCCCCTACACCCGGTGTTGGTCTCGGTGCCCCAACTCCTGGTGCGTTGAGTGCTCCTACACCTGGTGCCTACTCAGCACCGACTCCCGCTGCCATCAGCGCACCTACACCAGGAGCTTCATGGCAAGGTGGATGGGGAGCAGACTCGGCTCCTACTCCTGCGGCTGGTGCTCCCACGCCTGGTTATTATGGTGCTCCTACGCCGGCAGCATATGCTCCCCCGGAGACTCCCGCCGCCACTGGTCCTCGATACACTGATGACGATTGATGGAGAGGGGAGCTATAGTAAGAAGATAAGGCATAGGCTGGCAGTTCATGGGTTTGCAAAAGGCGTTTTGGAAGATTAAATATTGTATAATCAAAAACTATAGCAGAACGCTGGTCAACATTGAAGATTCGAAGTGAGATTAGAACTTTGAGTGAGCTCCAATTGAGTTGACTGTTGATATGAGAATTTGGCTGCCAAAATGTCGATCGAACTTTGGTGTTGTGAGATTTTGAGCCAAAGCTATGGCTTTATCGATAAGGACTTGGTGATGTTTTCCCACTTGAATTCGCGAATCTTGAACTTCAAGCAACTTTACGACACTCCAACACGACCAATTGCGCTCAAGTCGCACATTTATTTTCGCAGAAATAATGTCATTGCGAATTGCGCCTCGAAAAGTGGCATCAAGTGCCCTCCCTCGAACCTCGCGCCTCGAATGTCCTCTCCTCCGCCATCGCACCTCAAAATGCGCATTCTCAACGTCACGACCCTCCAGCCGCCGACAACAAATTCCAAGCGCAGTTGACTCTGCTAAACCTGGGGAAAAGCCCGCCAAGACTACCATAACCCTGACAACATCCGAGCAGTCTGCAGAAAACGCAAAGAGTATGCTCGAAAAGGCTACAAGACTGGCACAAGAACGAGAAGAGAAACTACGACAGGCACGAGCAGCACGACTAGGGAAGCTTTCTACAAATTCAGAGAAGAGGCAAGATCCAAGGGATAATCTGGCGTCCAGTGAGAGAAGGGAAAAGGCAAGGCAGGCTGAGGAGAGATCGAACACGGCTGAGGAGAAGAAGAGGACTGGATTGACGAAGGAAGAGAGGGAGAAGGCGGAGAAGGAAGATTACAATAGGAGACACAAACAGCTAGAGAGATTCTGGCTGAAGTTCATGGTCGGGATGCCGATTGTGTTGGTTGTTGGTTATGAGCTGTTCCAAAGGCGTCAGTTATTCCGTTTGTTGCCGAGAGATGCGCTAACATGGTGTAGTTGTTATGGGGAAAGAACAAAAGGTCATGCCGTATAAACAGGCCAAGATCAATAGAGAGAGGGAGGAGAGAGAGAGGCTTGCGAGGGAGAGTGCTGGGAGTGTAGGGACGGAATGAGCGAGGAGTGTGATGGGGATTTACGGCTCGGGGGGGAGTCAAAGAAGCTCTCAGCCGGGGCTGCGGGAAGCTGAACGGTTCTAGGGTATGTATTGTTGTGATCTAACGTGTACGATATGTTGGATGTTGAAAGAAAGACACGAAAAAGCAAGACGCCACGGCTAGAAAGGTGGTGTTATGGCATGGACGTTAATATCCGTCTGACAGCGGATGCCAAGTTCGAAGCGGGAATAATGACATTGGCCAATGCTCTTTTCTTTGTCGTCACCACTACGATAGAAGTTTTGGGAAGTTGGCTTCACAACTGGCTCAGGGGATCGATCAGGGACAAGTAAATGGTTGCCCAAGTCATAGTGTATATATCATATGTCCATCTAACATAGACACAAAAAAGTAACAAGTAATTACATAAAAATGCTAACGTTCAAAGTCGTAGAATATGAAAAGAATGTTTTTCTCCGACTCCTCCCCCCAAACCCATATTCTATCCGTTTTCCAATCATGAGCAGTGCTTACTTGGACTGCTGGCACTTGAAGCAATCCTGCTCGTAGAACTGGACCCAAGAAGTGCTCTTCTTATTGATCTTTCCACCCTTGTACAGCTTACACTTGGCAGCGCTGTTGTAGAACGCAGGCTGGTAGCTAAAGTACTTGCACTCCTTTCCATAGTCAATACAGCTCTTGGCACAGTTCTCAAGGCACGACGCATCGCCCGCAACATTGATCTTATCCTCCTGGCAGATCTCACCGCGCGTTCCGCAGTGCGTGTCCTTGGCGCACTTCTCAAACGCAGGGACGTACTTGGAGCACGTAGCAGGCGGTGTAGGCGTAGGAGTGTTGGAACATGTGTAGCAGGTATCGAGGTCGTAGAACTTGACGCCCGTGTTGCAGGGGGTGAAGCTGAGCTGGGAGAGGGGTGCGGAGTAGAGCTGGCAGTAACCGCCGGTGCTGCGGAACTTGGGGCTGTAGGAGAAGGTCTTGCAGGTGAGGGTTGTGCCGCAGAGCTTGCCGCAGGCGTTGACGTCGGTGACGGATGTGGCCTGGCCGAGCTTCTGGGCGGAGCGGCAGGAGACCTTGCCTTGCTTGCCGCAGGTTGAGGGGGCGTTGGGGAGGGGGATGTAGTTGGTGCAGACGGGGGCTTCGGTGGTTGTGGTGGGAGCTTCGGTGGTGGACTGAGCTTCGGTTGTGGTGGTTGTAGGAGCCTCAGTGGTAGACGCAGCTTCAGTGGTAGACGCAGCCTCAATAGTGGTGGTTGAAGCAGCGCCAGCTTCAGTTGTAGTGGTTGAACCCTCACCAGCCTCGGTGGTGGTTGTAGAAGCAACAACAGCTTCAGTGGTGGTGGTGGAACCCTCACCGGCCTCAGTAGTAGTGGTAGCAGTAGTCTCAACAGCAGCCTCAGTTGTCGTGGTAGATGCAGCAGCCTCAGTGGTGGTAGTAGCCTGAGCACAACCAGCATAGCAGACCTCAAAGTCGTAGAACTCAGACTCCTCAGCAGAAGCACAGCTGTCGATCTGCAGCTGGCTCACAGTGAGACCCCAGAAAGTGCAAGTGTTGGCAGAAGCCTTGTAAGCAAAGGACTTGCAGCCAGAAATCTCGCTACACTTGGCGGCACAGTCGTTGGCGCTGGTACCAGGGCTGTCGTTGAGAGAGTCCTTGTTAGACTTACCCTTGACGGCGCAGTTTGCGGCGGGAGGGTTGGGGACGGGAGTGTAGCCGGTGCAGACGGAGTCAGTGGTGGTGGAAGCAGCTTCAGTGGTTGTAGATCCAGCACCAGCTTCAGTGGTGGTAGTAGCGGTGGTATCAACACCAGCGGCTGTGGTAGTGGTAGTGTCAGAACCGGCCTCGGTGGTAGTGGTACCAGATCCAGCCTCAGTAGTGGTTGTAGATCCAACAGCTTCGGTGGTAGTACCAGTCTCTGAGCCAGTCTCGGTCGTAGTAGTTCCGGCCTCAGTGCTAGTGGTATCAACACCAGCAGCAGTGGTGGTAGTAGCACTACCTTCATCACAAGAGTAGCAAGCATCCAGATCGTTAAACTCCCACACAGGAAGGCCACTGCGGTTGATGCCCAGGCTGCTAACAGTAGTGCTATAGACATAGCAGGTGTTGGACCCATCCAAGGCGAAGGAGCGACACTTATCGTTGGGGTGAAGGGCATCATGGTAGTTAGCACACTTAAGGGCACAGTCGTTGGCGCTGGCGGTGTTGCCGTAGGTCGCGAGTTGACTCATGACGGCGCCCGCACTTGCAGAGCCCCTAACGTTGCAGTTGTTGTAAGGAGGGTTGGCAATTTGTGTGTATGCTGTGCAGCCGGCCGAGGTTGTAGTTGTGGCAGCGGCTGTTGTTGTGTCTGTGTTGGCTGTGAGGGTCTCGGTAGCTGAGGTCTCGGTGGTAGCGCCAGGACCAGTTGTGGTCCCGGTCTGAGAGCCAGTGGCTGAGGTCTCAGTGTCGGTTGTGCCCGTAGCATGGGCTGTACCAGAGGTCTCGGTCTCAGATCCTGTGGCAGTTGTTGTTCCAGTCTCAGAACCAGTAGCTGAAGTCTCTGTCTCTGAGCCGGTAGCAGTAGTGGTTCCAGCTGAAGCAGTGCCAGTAGTCTCGGTAGCAGAACCAGTAGAGGAGGTCTCAGTCTCATATGAAGTAGTCTGAGATCCAGTGGCAGTCTCAGTACCAGAGGTAGTTGTGCCCTCACCACATCCGAAGCAAAGGTCGAGGTCATAGAAGTGGCTAGCATCAGAGCCCTCGTTGAACGTATATCCGAGTGAAGAAACGGGGGCATTGTACAGGGTACAAGAAGTATCCTTGATTGAGAAAGACTTGCAGCCAACAGTCATACCACAAGTGTTACCACACGCAGCGTAGTCGGTAACAGTGATAGGAGATCCAATGACCTTGTCAGCGCAGTTGGGTGCAACACCAGTCTTGCCGCAATCAGCGGGGATGATCTCAGTGTAAGGAGTGTAGTGAGAACAAGCAGCCTCAGTGGTGGTGGTAGCAGCAGTCTCAGTAGTAACAGTGGAAGAAAGAATGTCGGTTGAGCCAGAAGTAGTCACAACGGCAGCGGTTGAACCACTCGTTGTGACGGGCTTGGGCTTACAAGGGCTGGCGTCGGCCACGGCCAGAGCAGCCAAGATGGCTGCAAAGACCTTTGAGGAAGGCATTGTGGAGGGAAATGGGTATTAAGCTATTGCAGTAGATGTAACGATTGTAAGTGAGAATAAAAGATCCTCGTGTAGTGAGTGAGTGGAATGTAGTTGGTATCAAGTCAAGTCAAAAGAGTGACGGGGTAATATGCACAGCAACAGCAAGAAAAGAAAGAGAGTGTTGTTACCGCTGAAGAACAGTCACAAAAGCGAACGAACGTACGACAGCCGGATATATAAAGAGTCCTGCATCGAATTCTTGGCTTAATTACCGATCCGTCCACCTCCATCGCCGCTGGCACGATCCATCCAGCAAGCGAAGTCACTTGGGCGCCAAAGATCCTCAAAGTGCGCCGTACCGTTGTAGCCATCTTCTAAATCTGGACGTGACCCGGGTGAAGCTATCACGGTTCGGGGATGGGAGAATCGATAGCTTGCGGTGTTGTGGTGGGGAGGAGGGTGGCTAGTCAGGGGTGCAGACCGTTTGGTGGCGCTTTGGTTCATAATCGCTACGGGAAATAAAATGAAACATACAGGTAAGGGTTGCTAGGATGGGGTTTTGTTAGGGCAGAGTACGGAGAGTAATAACCCTAAGCAGTTGTGGTTTTGGTGATAGGAGGGAGTGTCTCGGTGAGTGGGAGACGTGCCGGTTCATGAAACGTGAGACTAGATGGCAGGTGAAGGTATCGAGATATTAGCGAGGTTCCTCATCTTTGCGGATGATAGGATGAATGAATGTCACTGACAATGAGAGTGTTGTTTGAAGGCATTCTCCAAATCCCATGCCCATCAACCGCCTCATAACGCCACCACCATCCACAACACTGATCCCTCATCACCAACTCACGCCCTCAAAGAAGCCGACAAACAATGACGTCTACCAACAATCTTGGTCAATGCCGACAATCCGACCTTCAAGCCCTCACTTCACCGTCTACCGTAACAGCAGACATGACCAGCTGAACTACGGATCTGGCCTAACAAATGCACCCCAGTCAACCACCTTCTTAGCGCCACTGTAATTTAAACCACTTTTCGCGCCGTGGCGTCGAGAAAGGGGAGGGACTGCGTACGCCTCCTTTTGCTGTCAGAGCAGTTCGTATCGGATCTATTGAGAAACTATCGACGGATGAGATGATTGATAGATCGTGGAGTTTTTAGGAGAAAAGCCTCCGTCGCGATTGTCATTTTGTACTCGGCCGAGATGATGATGTGTTGGAGAGGTTCAATGGGTGTAAGTGAGTGAGACCCGCAGAATGTTTCTTCGTTTAAATTGTTTTGTTTGTAACAAAACGCAGGTACCAGATGAAATCGCATGTTCATTTCTTGGCAGGGGAAACACTCAGACCCTCAACTCACAAAGGCTCACTCTCATCACATGGAGAGTCACAGTTCTCTCGGCGTTGTCGTCGTCCGAGAAAACATGGCTTGACATGGTCTCGTTTCAACTAACGCTTACTCCACCGACGTCAGCCTGAGCTAACTCCACTAAGAATGGCTTCTTTCCTTTTTTTCTTTCTGGTACTTTAGAAGATAAAGAACATTTAAAAAAAACGTGGTGGGTGGGACACACGAATAGCGGAATAAGGCTAGACAATGTTCATGTTTGCGAGCTAGAACGATTTGACCCATAACGTAATCTTACGATGAGCCGATAAGGGCTTGGCAGAGCGATTGCGGACCCGAGAATTTGGAACACTGTGGAAGTGGAAGACGAAGTGGAAGAAGTGGAGGCTGAGGGCATTCAGAGTTTGTGCATACGAAAGAGACGGTAACCGAGGTTTGCTTCACTGTAATATTTACCCTAAAATTAGGGTATTATGATGAGTTTATACAACTCTTGTCTACGTTTAGGACCAGATCTCTATCTAAGTATTGAAGATATGTTCTTTTGTGATCTCTATCTAGGATGTCTCGGACTTGAGTGATCGGCATCTTCATCTGCAATGCACATCAACCGTTTCTTCCGAATTCCGATCTCCCTAAGAATACCCTAGCTTCGTGATCGTCGTCCCATCCTCCAAAACACACGTCTCCTCCTGCAATCTCATGCCCCTCCACCTCGGCACCGCCCTCGTCCAGAGATACCAATACCCTACACCACCCACAAGAATAACCCACGAAAACACCGCATACAGCGCGTAAAACACTTGCCCCTCGTAGTCAGGCGGTCTAAAGAACGGGGCCGCTATTAAAGCGCAGCTCATCGCTATCCTAATACTCACCGCGGGCATCCACGCTTTGAACGGTCGCTTGAGGTCTGGACGTTGGAAGCGGAGCTTTACGAGGCCGATTGCTACGGCTAGCCCGATGAGCTGCGCGGCGTATCCGTCGATGTCGAGGATGAGAGAGTAAATCGAATCAGAGGGGGGCAGGATCATGACGAGGAATGAGGGGATGTAGTGGATTACGAAGCCGCCCATGGGAGAGTTGAACGGTCGGGAGGAGGAGAGGAGGGATGAGTATGGGAGGAAGCCTTGTCTTGCGATTTCTTGCTTCATTCGTGCCTATTACAGTTAGTTGATGCTTTATGGAAATGGGATGGACTTACCAGTGCGAAAGCGACGACCATGACATTTCCGACTGACGATAATGCCACAGCGGTTGGGAGCACAACTCTTCCAAACTTCTCCCCAAACAACCTCTCAAAGAACAAAGCGGCAATGAGCTCACCACTCCCTCTAATCTCTTCAATCGGCACGACCAAAAAGTACGCAATGTTAACAAGCATGTACAATCCACACGCCGTCCCCAGTGCTGTCAGCGCAACAGACCTCAACGTCCTCACAGGCTGCTTGACTTCATTCATAACATTCGCAGCATTGTCCAACCCCGCGAATGAATAAAACACCTTGAAAAGACTCGTTGCAATAACGCCCCAGTTCCAGCTCGTCTCTTCCCAAAGATGTTCCCACGCAAGTTGGTGCGTAAGCGGTGCCGTGCTTGTGTCGGGACGGAAGATGACGACGTAGAAGCCCGAGAGGATCATAAAGACGATGATGCCGATTTTGATCCAGCCCAGCACATCCTGTATCTTGACGCCTGCTTTGGGGAAAACGCTGTGTGTGATGCAAACGAACGTGAGAAGTCCAACGGCAAGACTCTTGCTCAACACATCCGTCGCTTCTACTCCCAGCGCAAACAACGCGTATTTACTAAAAATAATGCAATTACTCGCCGTGAATCCCAGAAGCACAGCATACATCGCAAACAGCGTAGACGCAAGTAATCGCGGTCGCCGATACGCAAACTCAAGGTACACTTTATCGCCTCCCGACCGAGGAAGCATACATCCAAACTCGAGCGATACCGCAAGACCACAAGCTGCGATAAACGCGCCGATTATCCATAGCGATAGCGATAGTCCTGCGCTCCCGACGGCTTGAACGATTGTTCCCGGCGTCGCAAAGATACCGCTGCCGACGACGCGCGAAATAACGAGGATATAAGCGCTTTGCCATGATAAATTCCTCCCAATGGTCGACGTTTCAGGGAGGACATCGTCTTCTACATCTCGGCTCGGGTGTATTTCTCCCGCAGCTTCACTATCATGGTGCGAAGAGGTCTTATCAGTCGAACCGTATGAGCTGCGCGATTGAAGCAGCGGCGCGTTGGACGAGTCTGCCATCTTGGATACGTTGCTGGTGAGTTACTCGAGACATGTCGGGTTTCTTATGGGTTTGGGGGAAGTGAAGACGTGATTCATATTGATAAGCTGAGGTGTTTTTCTTGTTTCGGCGCGAGACATCCGCGTGGTTTCTGGCTTGTGATGGGCTGTTATGTGTAGGTTCGTAAGACGTGATCTGGATGGCGCAATTTGGAGTTTGTCATGAGGGGTTGATTAGCCACCACGTGCATTGATAACGTATAAAGAAGATATAAATATTTAATTGACGAAGTCTATAAACAAATGATGTCAGTTCTCGCGTGACCTTACTTTTTTGTCTTTCCATATGGTGAGAAGGGATGGTGTAGGGTATCCTGCATGTCATAATAACTGAGCTTCCTGAAGATCTGGCTGACCTACATCTCCCGTAGGGACATCGTTTAATTTCCAAGACAAAAGATTAGTTCTGAGATTGAGAATGCTGCCAATGATATGATATGGAATGAGTTCCTGCTTGGACCTATCTTGAAACTGGGACTGACAAGAGCGTCAATATCGACTTTTTCTATAGAACTCTGTATGGATTACCAAAAGAAGCTGGGGATACCTGACCCATACGATGATAATGTGAAAAACCTCTTGCTGCCCCCTTACTATAGCAATATGGCATTTCAAAACCAATGCGGCAACCAAGCGAAGAAAAATAGCTCACCTCATACCGAACTGAGACTTTTGGTAGGCCTGTACTATGTGAACTGGGGTACTGAGGAGAAAGTAGGACCCTTTGGCATATTCAATAAAGCATCAGGATACTGTACACGTATTCCGTTTCACAAGGATGAACATCAGACACATGAGGCTGAACTCGGGCGCTGAACCCGGGAAATGCCTCATTATAGATTTAGTAAGCTCATGAAGATGAGTATAAACTTCGGCAGATCTATGCTCTACACAGCAATTCAGTTAGCATAGGGAATGGCGATAAGTTTGCTTGAGAGAAAGAAGGAAGCTTGACAGAACGAGAAAAATGCCAGAATAATATCTGTGCTCCTGCTCATTTTCGACATCTGGAGGTTCCAAGTCTGCTGGACTGAGGTAATGGCAATTATAAGAAGGTTTCTCCAGTGTATCTCGAAGATAGTTCCATGTGTAAATAATAGAAAGCGAATTTCAAGCTATCGAGGTCGCTCAAAGAAGAAATCTACCAATATAAAATCTAACTTTAGTAAAGCCCCGTATCTGTATCAGTTGTCGATAGACTCTCACTCAACGTCTGTCATGAGTTATAAATTGAACACTAGATAAGACGTCTTCAAGCCGAAACATATAAGTTTCACTCATCCATTTATTCATTCTTCTAAGCTCCTATCAAGGTTATTACTCAGGATGATATTTCAGCAAGAACTCTTTTTATCAACTAAACAAAATGCCGAGAACTTAGCTGTGAGCTATTACTTGGATAATATGAAAGTCTTGATAAGAAATCCGTGGATTCCATCAACAAGATAGATGGCATTTAGCCATATATAGGACCCTCATCAACTTGCTATCTATAAGAAGTCCTCGGGGAGCAAGAAAGCATCAGACCTTGATGTCAAAGTATACCTAGCCAAGGTATTCTAAACCTATCCTAAACTTGGACCAACTTACCTAGGTCTTTTTTAGGTTCAAGGTCCCGAGTCTTCATTCCTCCCTAGGAAGTCTATTCTCATGTGGGGGGCCCACATAAACCCACATAGAGTCAGACAGCGCGGGATGCTTCACTTATACGCGTACATCCCATATCAAGGCTTCCACGGGCGTGCTTCTTTCGTTCTAGCTTATACATCTCCACATGAGCTCCCCTCGCTTAAACCCAACCTCGCTTCAACTTGCTCAAACTTCATGATGCATCTCACTTAGTAATCGGCATTTGATTGTCCACCAATGCCTGAACCACAAGGCCTCCACGGTCAATGCAGAGTCACTTGACATGTCAAGCGGAGCAGGTTTCTATCTCGACGATCAAAGTGTTGATCTCGCTGGGCATCTGAGCACAAGACTTGTCGGCGCCAAGACGAATACTACAGCACAGACAGTATCCTTGTTGACAGCATCACTGCAGTGTGGACCCTGATCTGTCTTTGATCCAGGATATGATTCTTGTTTATATACAGAATACAGAATATTGATCACCATAGCAAAACATACGAACTGAGACAATCCGCAGGAACATGAAAAGCCAAGGACGTGAAATGCCACCCGCAGTTTCTTGTCCTCGCAGCAACTTATCCGAAATGCTGACGCGGACATGGTAGCGTTGCAGTGCAGGTGCTACAGTACAGTTTGCGGACCTATCATTCCAGAGCGCAATACACCGTGTAAAGCTTATGTACTACCATCCCATCCCTTTGGATAGGAAAGGTAAAGAGTGAAGCTTGATCGGGATCCCAATGCCGTGGTGATAATGCGGACTGAGAGACAATCAAGCACATACGACCATACCTATCAGAGAACTCGGGATCCCGTCCGCTCTCCCATAGATAAGCTGATAAGGGGCGGATTAGTAGTTGGGTCGGTGACGACCAGCGAATCCCCGCTGTTGTATGTTTTTTGATCTCTCTCTCTGTGAGAAATGCTCATCTTTTTGCTGTTGCAGTTGATGTGTTGGTTGATTGATATGCCAAGAATAGAGCCGATATAGTTACCAAAAGGTCGATAGTCAGATTGCGGGGGAATGGCCGCACTCCACACAAACTCTGAAGATCTCACCCGCAAAGAACCCATCCTCAGTGCTTCCCCAGACCAATTGCAACCCTGATCCCTTGCTCACCCCCGCCTCGTCATCTTCGTGTAATAGTCCTTTTCCGGGGGAGAAGCAATGGTTGCCGACCATCAAAACCCTCGAGCCCTCTCTTGGCGTAGCTCTCCCCGCATTCTAGCAGCTGTCCATGGATCCCGGATGTTGCAGTGCTCAAAGCCTATTTGTCCGGGAACAACCCTGGGGGTAAACGACATGGGTAGCTAACGCCCGTAAAGTCGTAATCTTACATGCAACTTGAATCCTTGGTACTGTATCTTTATGTCTGTTGGTTTGCATCGAGTGGGCTTGGTTTGCCCTCGGGACAAGGGAAGTTTGCCTGATGTAGGATATCATACATGATACGTTATATTGTATCTGCACGGTGGTGGGAGCTTCTTTATCCGGTGGGGATCAGAGTTGCACTGGCGTTGCTCGAGATCGGATATCAGAGTGCGAGTCAGTTCTGCTACCAAAAGTTCACCAACGAGTTTCAGACCGGATCAGACGGATATCAATACTTCTTAACAACATTCCAAAACCAGTCTGCCAAAGTCAATTATCTCTTTCTTCTCTTCTAATAGGTAAAGAAAGTCTCGGGAAACCTTAGCCCCCAGTCAAAGCGGCGAAGCAGATGATATCCCTGACCTGCAGGCCAAGCAAGATACTGTGCTGTGCCCAGCATCTCTCCCCCAGACGAAGAACAGAGCTAGAGCTCATGAGAATGAAACCATTATCCACAATCTTATTACCCCAGATGACCCTGCCATGCATATGCCATTGGTGCCCGCAATCTTGTATCGAGAGGGGTTCGCAGAGTTGATGATACTACATCCAGCATCCGATGGACATGCTACCAACCTTCGGGGATCATTCGGCATCTGATACACAGTAAAGATCGATATACAGGCATCTGTGCATGTTATAAATAAGCTGTAGAGCTCTCCCTGTTTGTGAGAATATCAAGCAGCTTCAAGAGTTGCAGCTTCTTCATCATGGCGACTCCAAACTCGTACGCGAACAGTCTCGGCGTCCTGCCAGAGGAGTTCGACATCATTGTGTGCGGTGGTGGAAGTTGCGGTTGTGTCGTTGCTGGACGGTTGGCGAATCTTGACCACAACCTCAAGGTTCTGCTCATCGAGGCTGGCGAGAGCAACCTCAACAATCCTTGGGTGTTTAGGCCTGGTATCTATCCCCGTAACATGAAGCTGGACTCCAAGACGGCTTCGTTTTACAAGTCTCGTCCTAGCAAGTGGCTTGCGGGACGGTCTGCTACTGTGCCATGTGCTCATGTAAGTTGGACTTCGAAGGGAGTGAAGATCATGGACTAACTGTGACAGATCCTTGGTGGTGGTTCTTCCATCAACTTTATGATGTACACTCGAGCTAGTGCCTCCGACTGTAAGCTCAACTCTTGACACTCACCCAAAACACCACTGACAACTCTCAGACGATGACTTCCAGGCCAAGGGCTGGACCACTGAGGAACTCCTCCCCCTTATGAGGAAGCACGAGACCTACCAGCGCCATTCAGTCAACCCAGACATCCACGGCTTCGAGGGCCCTATCAAAGTCTCCTTCGGCAACTACACCTATCCCGTAAAGGACGACTTCCTCCGCGCCGCTGAGTCCCAAGGCATCCCCTTCGTCGACGATCTCCAGGATCTCTCCACCGGCCACGGCGCAGAGCACTGGCTCAAATGGATCAACCGTGACACAGGCCGCCGCAGTGACTCAGCACACGCCTACGTCCACGCCACACGTGCTAAGCACAGCAACTTGTACCTAGCCTGCAACACAAAGGTCGACAAGATCATCATGGAGAACGGTCGCGCCGTCGGTGTCCAGACTGTTCCTACTAAGCCTCTGCACCCGAACCAGCTGCAGACGAGAATCTTCCGCGCTAGAAAGCAGATTGTCGTTAGTGGCGGTACGCTCTCTTCGCCTTTGATTCTTCAGCGCTCTGGTATCGGTGACCCCCAGAAGCTCCGTGCTGCTGGCGTCGAGCCCAAGGTTGATCTTCCTGGCGTTGGACTTAATTTCCAGGATCATTACCTTACCTTTTCGGTGTATCGGGCTAAGCCAGATACCGAGAGTTTCGATGACTTTGTTCGTGGAGACCCTGAGGTCCAAAAGGTACCCAACAACCCCCCTCCCCAACATCTACATGACCTGAACATCTAAACTAATGAAACAAACAGCGCGTATTCGATGAATGGCATCAAAAGGGTACTGGGCCTCTTGCTACAAATGGTATTGAGGCTGGTGTCAAGATCCGACCTACCGAGCAAGAGCTCAAGGACTTTGAGAGGTGGCCTACGCCTCACTTTACCGAGGGCTGGAAGTCTTACTTCAAGAACAAGCCTGACAAGCCTGTTATGCATTACTCTGTGATTGCTGGTTTCTTCGGCGACCACATGCTCATGTAAGTCTACTGACACAGTAAACTCTGTGCTGGCACTAACTAGTTACAGGCCGCCTGGAAAGTTCTTCTCCATGTTCCACTTCCTCGAGTATCCCTTCTCTCGTGGTTTCACTCACATCAAGAGTGCTGATCCATATGATACTCCTGACTTTGATGCTGGATTCGTAAGTTAAGTCACTTACTACTATGAGTCGTCACTAATGAATTCAGATGAACGACGAGCGTGATATGGTTCCCATGGTCTGGGGATACATCAAGTCTCGTGAGACTGCCCGCCGCATGGACGCCTACGCCGGTGAAGTCGAGAACATGGTAAGTCACACAATATCTTACCTTGAAACAGTAACTGACTCTTTTAGCACCCCTTCTTTGACTATGACAGCCCTGCTCGTGCTCATGATCTCGACCTTGACACCACCAAGCAATACGCTCTTCCCGGCAACCTCACCGCTGGTATCGGCCATGGAAGCTGGTCTTCTCCTCTCCCCGAGGCGGACCGCAAGCCCGGTGCCAACATCCTCAACTCCAACAAGGCTCATATCCGCGAGGAGCTCAAGTACAGTGAAGCCGACATCAAGGCCGTCGAGGGTAAGACTAAGCTCCCCCTATCCCCGTATCTATCATCAATATGCTAACTAACGTCCACAGAATGGGTCAAGCGCCACACCGAATCAACCTGGCACTGCCTGGGAACCTGCTCCATGGCACCCAAGGAGGGCAACAGCATCGTCAAGCACGGTGTCCTCGACGAGAGACTCAACGTCCACGGCGTCAAGGGTCTCAAGGTCGCTGATCTGTCCATCTGCCCTGACAACGTCGGCTGCAACACGTACTCTACTGCTCTGCTCATTGGTGAGAAGGCTGCTATGCTTGTTGCGGAGGATCTCGGATATTCTGGTGAGGCTTTGGAGATGAAGGTTCCTACTTACCAGGCACCCGGTGAGCTCGAGGTTAAGTTCCGCCTGTGAGAATGAGATGACATGAGGAGAATGAAATATGAGATTGTTATGAATGGATGAGGCCAGATTGAGAAATTGATCTAAATTGATTTAGCGAACGAATTGATGAACATGCTTCATTTTATGTATCTTCCTTTGTGACACATCTGAACCAAGATTGGCATATGAAAGAGTCTTGATGAGATTTACAACGAGTTTATTCCAAAGCACTATGAATATTTCAAGTGAGCAGTGCGGTGCGCATGAACTAGTGAGGCTGATTCAGAGGTAACCTGTCACAGCAATCGTGGCGTTTTAAGCTTAAGCTGTGACACCTGTGAGCCTCAGTGACATATCAGTTAGTCTATGCTGTCACACTTGATCATTTTGATATTTGGTTTATTGATATTGATTAGAATACTTCTCTCATAGAATGGAAGTCCATAGAGGCTAACGTTGATGTATGAAAATGGTATTGTTTCAATTTGCATTAAGAATTATAAAGGCAAATCATGAAAACATTCGTGAGTTTGATATATATGAAGCCGTCACCTCACCCCCACAAACCCCTTAGTGATATTCCCTTCTCCTAACCCATCTCAACGGTGGTAGTTGGTATCAGAAGGCATCTCATGGACCTGACCATCCTGAAGTCCCTGATTTCCCTGTGGGTGTAATTCCTGTGGCTGTGCCTGAGGAGGATAAGGAGAACCTTGGGGATACTGACCCCAGGCCTGGTTCTGCACAGGCGTAGTAGCAGTCTGCGCCGTAATCATAGACTCTCTCCACTCAGACTGTGTTGGCGATGTAACATCTGATTTAGGATAATGCTGTGCCATGGGGGGTACAGTGTCGCCGTAAGGACCTGGGGGAGGCATCGATGAAGCTGCCGTCACGGATGGTTGTTGAGGTGATGGTTGAGCGGCGTTCTGGTTCTTGTTCTTTCGCCAAAGCCAGAACGCGCCGAGAACTACCAGTGACAAAGCGACAAAACCACCGATCGAGCCTCCGACAATGGCACCGACAGGCGTTGAGCTTCCGCCGCCGCCGCCTGAGTCGGATTCACTGGGCTCAGCTTCTGAAGTCGTCGACGAAGGTTCCTCTGTCGATGATGATCCAGGCTCTGAGCTTGAGGGGATAGATGACGTAGTTTCGTCAGAAACCAATGTCGTAGAGAAGCTGCGGCCCTTTTGACTGGTGTATGTAAACTCAACATCCTGAGCGGCTGTCAATGATGCCGTTGCGCATCTGAAGCCAACAACACCAGATTGATAATTATACGTTCCGCAATAAGGCGAAGCAGTATTGGTGCTAATACAGTCAGTCATGTACTCATTCTTGAAGCCAATTGATTCACTCACCAAAGGAGGTTATACTGATTGCTCTGGCAAACATCATTGCAGAGTTTTGTGTCTAGAGCATCATCCCTCTCCAAACAGCGGTTATAGGCCTGAGTACCGCAAAAGATGGCAGTAACATATCGCAGCTCCCAACTACACTTATCTCCATTACCGCAAGTAATCGCATTTCCAGGTGAACCCGACAAAAAACCACAAGTCGAGTCGGGACTAACAACAAGCGTAAAGGTCGACGCCTCAGCGGTAGTCTCCTGTCGTTTCCCCAGGGCCAAATGCCTCAGATCAGAGATCCCCACAATGGGGGTCGGATCAGGCTGATACATGTATCCCGCATCTCGACGCTTTGTGGCCTCGGCGATGGCTAGAGCGTTTGCTCCGGCAGAGACACCAAGCAATAGGCTGTGATACTTCATCTTTGCCAAACAATGAATGACGAGCGAGGTTCAGTGGTCAGCAGGAGAAAGGAAGCAGGAAAGAGATGAGAAATCACGGGCGGGGTCTCTCATCTCTTTTGGAGGCAGAGCTGAAAATTAAGGATTGACGGGGGTTGGCTGGTGCTTGGAGCGAGGGTGTGAGTGGTGCCAAGAACGAGGCGTTTTTTGCTGGGATGGGGATAGGCAGTTTCGAGAGACATGTTTAGGCTAGACTGGGCTTACTGTGGCCGGATTAGTTGAGTTGTCACGATGATCCTGGTTAGGCGTGTTGCTGAAGGATAACGCCAAGATCTGACAGCATGATGCCTCACTTCTACCTTGGGCCGTGATAGTTGATGATACCCGGATGAATACATTATAGTCTCATAGCTTATACAACTGAACAAGAGGTATTGTACATTAATTCTAACTCTGAATGTCTGTTGATTCATTTCTAACCCATCCAAAAGCTGAAACAACCTTGTCGTTCCTGTCCAACGGTCATGCAAGGTTGGTCCGCGCAGGTAACCCATTCCGTCCTAGACCTGCGGATCCTAGCTCAGCCCTCTTTAGACTTGCAATCCTTCAAGAAGCAGCCATTAAGCGGTCAGATTTTTAATGCGCCAGACCCATTGTCTCAATAACCGGGCGTCTTCGGTTATTTCCCCGGAGATAATGAAAAACTCCCGCCTCCGAAGCCGCTTGAGTTCATCTGTTTCAAGCGCATAGTCGTTGAAAGATACTATCCGAGTATTATGTGATAACCTTGTTTTCTGCAATGTAAGACGGATGACCACGCGGGTGAGAGGCACAGATATGCGGCTAGGAAACGGCCCCCAAATTAGTCGCCTTAAGTTTAATAAATCAGGGAAATAAATATCCGATATGCATGGCTACTCGAGACGAATGTAACGATCGGATTTATTACTACAGCTATGGCCGAGATAAGCTATCTGTCTTTGTGCCTGTCTTTCTATACTCCCCAGATGTAATTTCATTAAAGTCATAGTCGAGTCGCATGGTCACATACCATTCTCTAGTCAATGACAGGGATGGACGCTGTCAACGTCGCTGTTCATCCCTCCTTCATCACCCCTCACATCAAGAGCTAAACGGACTCCATCGTCGGGCTCATCAATGTCCAGATCCATCGACAGATCCAGCGCCGATTGACCTGTTTTTTGACAGGGCCGTAGTCAAGACCTTGGGCTCGTCGGTGCCCATCTGGTATACCGGCTTCGAGAGCTGTTGAGCCTACGCTTATGGGGACCGGTCGCTAATACAATGCTCCTTCTGTTTGGCAATAGAGGTAGATTCAGCAATGCAAATGCCACATTTGCATCGCTCTTCTGTCAAGTTGCAATCTCGCGATGCCTGGGAACGTCTCGCATGCTTTCATTCACCGCTGGAACGGAGTTCGTCATCTGAATGTCGCGGAACGGCCAAGACCCAATCTGGAGGTGCAGCTTTGGCGGGTGCCACTAGTTCCATATTCTTTTTAGCATCGTAAATAATACACAACTCGCCACTATAAGTGAACTGGAAGGTAGGGGTGGCGGCCAAAGATCACCAAGCTGAGCCTGGTGAGGTCACCCTTCCTGCTGTCTCCTATCTTGGAAGGGACAAGATGCTCGTCAAACCTCTCGAAGAGGTCCTCAACGGCCATCCAGAGGAGCCTTCAGTCTCTAAGTGACAGGTCTGAAAAAGGCCAGTTGTCCTCGTAATTCCGTTGCAGTTGGACGCTGTTGGTAGGTAGTTGGAAAGCAATCCTTCCGCTTGGGAAATACATTTTTGTAGTTTTGTGATTTTGTGTGAGAATTGCTTCTCTCGATAAGGTCCTCGTCGATGAGCATCCTGAGGAACCTGTAGTCCATAACTGACAGGCAGGATGGTCCCAAGGACCGAATTCTCGAAGCATGTAGCATTCATGGTAGGTGCCATACAAGAAGAGGCTCTCTTGAAACTCCCTTGCATAGTTCGATAGTACTCGTCCAAGGAGCGTCAATTTCGGACACTGGTAACAAGGGCTCAGACAACGTCGAAGAACAGAGCCTCGACACGGCGGTTGCGACAAAAGTTGCGAGAAGAGGCTGAGTTCTATGCGGTGATTATAAGCTCTCAGCCCTGGATACCGGTTGCGGGTTGTTCGGATTCGACATCTTGACCATGATTGAGGTTGACGTTGTTGATGCAGTGTAGTCGGGGCAGAGAAGCTTGGTTGGTTTTTGACGATTTCGTAATTGTCAAGACTACTTTGAGGCATGGATGGATTAGGAATGGTCGAAGTCATGAGGCTTCCAATGGACGTTCTTGTAGATCATCTCGCAGCCACAGATCAATTCCAAGGAGCTTTCTCAAGCTCACGGATGAAATCCCGTGATCACCATGAATGTTCAGGCATGGCGATTTTGTTTGTTATTGGTCAGGCATTGTGGCCTGGAAGCTAGAGGCTGTGGCATCTGATCTCAAGATTGGAGACTCAAGAAGATTGAGGCTCAGTCTCGATGAGACATGGTTGATTTAGTCCACGGCGGCGATATCGGGCACTGTGCCATGTGTTAATTGCGATCGAGTTCTGCTGTTGGAGTGATTTCTTCATCCCTTAAATGCAAGACGAGACGAGGAAACAACCCCAGGGATGAAGATTTCGACACCAGTCGATGGTTTAGTCAGAAACTGGATGGCATGGTGGGACAAGAGAAGGATCTTCTCTGCTAAGGGCTAAAAAATTATAAAGAGAAGCGAGAATGGTCTTGGAAAATGGTGGACTCTTGGCGGCTATTTATAGGCAGGAGAGGAAAGAGTTGACGCTCAGTGAGTTACAATAACAATATTCTCAAAGAAAGTTAGATTGAGTCTGAAGCTTGAGGTGTGAGCATTAAGTTTTGTTCTTTTATATGTATGCCCCTTTTCTTTAACTGACAACCCAATGAAATTCATTCTGATATTGCTTGAGGGATATAGTTTGGGAACATTCTTCCATAAACAAATCAGATGCAATAGCCATAGGAGAAGCTTTTAGGAAACAAGAGATACTTTATGCCGTAAGAAAGGATCATGTTCCTGTTACCTATCAGGTATCGACGATCTAAGGTTTGCTTCTGTCTATACAACTCGAAAGTATAAACGTTACCTGTTGACTTCGACTTCACGTTCTTACTTGAACTTTCGAGAAGGTTCTTCTGCAGCATCCCGGTTGAAGAGGTAAAGCCATTTATTCATGAAGTTGTCCTATGTCGACATCTTTCATCCCGACTCTCATTATCATCGTCCCTCCTTTCAACATAACTAACAGATATTTCCCTCTCGATTAAAATCCTATCATCTGCATTCGAGTTCTCGCGTTTTCGTCTCTTCGTATTTGCATCCCTTTCCGTGTTTCCGTATTCACTGTCTTTGGCCACGTATCCAGCACAATCTTGCTCAAAAGCATTCAAACGCACAATTTGATTTCCACTCTCCGCACCACGGGTATCATTCCCTTTTGCAACCTCCACGAGTCGATTCAAAAGATTAAACTCAAGCTTTAACTTAATGCTGTAGACAATCGCTTTGTAAGCTGTCTGAAAGTCGTAGAAGTCTGCGAACTCGAGGACTAGGATCGGAATGTCGAGAAGGATTATAACAACGTTGACGAATAGTAAATGCCTCCTCATCCGTCGAACACCTTTCAGGTACAGAAGCCCCTCTGTCACAAAGAATGAGGAGCATGCCTTGATGTAGATCGCTGAGATGATGAGTTCTTGAAAGAAGAACACCGTGACTTGAATCTTTTCGTAGATCTGATAAGGATGAACCCATGGATTCTTGTCGCTGCTGTTGGCGCCGTACATGAGAATAATAATCGGAATATGCAAAACAACAGCATTGGTGATAATCATAGCCAGCACAAGCTTTAGAATGAACTGGTTCCAGAAAATCAGGTGTAGTCGGGAGTATAAAACGAGTGATTGGCCCGTGACCATCAAAACCCAACCAACAGAAATAAGCGTGATGTACAAAACAAAGTTATCAGAAAAGACCAGATTCTTGAGGAGAAAACCAATGGTATGAGGTGCAATCCCATTCGTAGCAGCCAGAAAGCTCCAAAAGTACAGGCTCTTCCTCGTCTTGAACGTCGTAAGGATGAGAGCATTGAGCTCAATAACATTGTATATAGAAATGCCCATACAGACTGCGATGGGTATCGTTATCGAAGGGCTTCGTTGATCGTCGCCGCCAGAGTAGCCCATTTCGAAGGCGCCTCAAAGGCAGAATTGTCTCGTCAGCTCATATTGTGAGATGAAGAGGAGAAAGTGGAGGAGGGAGATGTCAGCTTTGTAGATCAGGCAGGGGGGCGTTTATGAGTTGTTGGACACCCTCAGGGGACAAGAAAACGCCGGACCTTGATATAGGGTGTCAAAATAAACTTAGCAAAGAGCATGCTAAGTTTAGACTAATTTAACCTGTTATTTTTATCACTTGGGGTTAAGGTCCTGGGTTTTGATTCCTCCCCTACTCCGTAGGATGCTGGTTGAAGGATTCTTATTACCGGGAACGTTTCCTTCGGGGAAGAGGAAGTGGCTTGTTTGTTAGGATGTAACTGGTTTGCTTTGCCACTGGTGTCGATTGTATTACCTACCTACTTGATATGGGCATAGATTATCACAGACTTTGGGGGAGCTTTCCCGCCCGAATCAGTATCTCATTCGAGATAGTTTTCTTATTACTGCTCAATTATGTGCCTTGATCATATATCTGATTCCTTTGTAGAGGCCAAAGCTCATATATCGTACCATCTTCACTCTTCCCATGTGAAGATCACCTCCCGATCCTGAACCATCCAACCACTAATCTTAGCGTCTTTTACCCCGCGAACTAAAATAAGGGGCAATCAAAGAAATGAAACGCGCTATTGGGTACAGAGTTTACAACCCTGCAGATGGCTTCAAATCTCATCTCGCTTTGGGGATCCTCATTCACTTGGCAGCGGTAACTTGTTCACGTCAAATCACGAAAGTAAGGCGGGAATAAATATCTGAGAGCTGTGATAGTTTGAGACATGCCTTGTTGGGGCTGACAAACTGAGACATTCGGGTTAAAGGAGGTAGAGAGTTCAGCTTCTGATGCCGAGTCATGGTGAATCACATGTGATGTACTTAGCCGCGGGATATCTCAAATTGTTGTAATCCTAGTCGAGCTGAGAGTCTTTACAGAGCCTTCTTGTCAATCCACTTGACGTGTCCAAACTTCCCTTCAAGAGTCTGGAATACATCCGCAGGCGCTCTATAAGGCTTGACCTCCGCATCCGTCAAGACCTTCGTAACATTACTAGCCTTCTCAGCCTCAACGTTATATCCCGGCCCATGATCATTCCACGTCGCCATGAAAGTATAATTATCAACTCTTGGAGTCGACTTGCTCCACTCGATATACCCAGCAGGCAAGATCACAGCATCAAAGTACGACTGCATAAAGATCGACTTGTGCTGTGAGTTCCATGGTCGTCCGAGGGCACATTTTCCAACAAAGTTTGTGGCGATGGTGGAGTTTACGGGTATGACCTGCGAGTTGTCGATGTAGACGCCGTATTTGTTGGTGAAGGTCGTGTTGGTGCCTTTCCAAGCTGTGATGCCGCCTCCGCAGCCTCGGAGAGATAGAGTTGATTTCTCAATCCATGCTGTACCGAAACCGTACAGGAAGTCAGTCTCTCCAGCAATGATGTTGTCGTAGAAGTAGGCATTTCCAAGTTTTCCAACGTAGACCTGAAAAGTCAGCTACAAGCTATCAACTGGTGGAATTTGACGTACAGTATCTTGGTAAGAGTAGAAGCCGCAAGAGTAAAAGCCCGCATTAGCCCTACTCACACCAACCGCATGCGCAGGTCCAACGGATCTCGGCGCAAAATCATTCCTGAAATCAATGTTATACGCCCTGAAATCCGTGCATCCAAACGGCGTGTCTAGAGGCACAGGAAAACCCGTAGGTCCAGATCCAGTCAGGGTAGCGTTGAAATTAGGTCCAACGGTGAGTACACTCGTGAACACATTATCACTCAAACTTCCATTATTCGTATTCGCAAGATTGAACCATATCTGAACGTCATTTTGAGCCGTGGTGTTGACGTCAATATCAGCGTAGAGATCCTTGACCCAAGGTTTGTTTGAGGCACCGATGAGATGTAGGGGTCCTCGGCGGGTGACGTTTAATTGCTCGCTGTAGTTTCCAGGTGCAATGAGAATATGGCCTGCGGTTGTTGTGTTACCCAACGAGTCGATGGCGTCTTGGATGGAGGAAAAGTCTGCTCGTGGATCATCCTTTGCTACGAAGAGAGTGCCCTTGGGACATCCTTCTGTAGCACGCTTAGTCTGCCGTTGACATTTCTTGTACGTGTCAACAGGTCCCTTGGCGGATGCAGTCGCAGTAGAAAAGAGAGTCGCGGCAATAAAAGCCGTCTTGATGATGAAGCCCTTCATGTCGAAATACGTGACACTGGGAGCCGAACCAAAGTACTACGGTCTTGCAGCTGCTATATAAATATACTACTTCAACCTCGCATTGGCCGATAATCCTTCATTTAAACCCCCAAAGCATATAATCGGATGGAAACTCACCTGCTAAAATCCACAAATCACATTCGAGAAATCATATTATCTGCAAACTTACTCGGATATTCGATGCCGTAGTTAATATAATCCTATGAGGCCCCGGGAATGGAACCTCACTAACGTTAGTTCTGTCAAGGCACGATCGGTAATTAAAATTCCACCAACGAGAGCGTTGAATTGGAAGTTAGTAGCGGTAAAGTGACGATGTTCAGATTGGGGTCTTTGCGGGGGAGTAAAGATCAGACTAATTGGGGTTGGGGTTCTGCGGGGATGAGAAAGCCCCCACGGAGTAATTCTCGTTCTGATTTTATAGAGAATGATGATGAGTAGCATGATGGTTCATTGAGTCAAGCGAGTTTGGTAAGCAAATATCTTATCATGCGATAGGTAAGCGATGGCTGGTTAGTGTGACCTCACTCGATTCATCGCGGTCAAGGCCACATCATGCCTCACCTCTGTGACATCACGCCAACACATTGTAACACTTACTTTCATGCGCAACAGATAATAAACTTAAGCAATAAGTCTATAAAGTGGCAGTGCTCTGTATTTATGGTTAAGATTACGACTATCTCCACCCATTCCCTGATGTTGATGAAACAAGCTTGAAGGCGATCACGAATCATTCCACCTCCTGCGGCTCAAAATCTCGGCCTCTAAACCTCCTCATACGGTCACTATAACCGCTTCATCAGATGAATCACTCATGCAACATCACATCAAACTTCTATCAAGACCGCCAAGCCGCCCACATGCCGAAAAGCCACGCATGCCCCGTTTCAAAAGCCCTATAGCAGTTTGTCACTGTTCTCAATGATTACAAACATGAAATATCACTCTAAAACATGAATCAAGGGCGCAAAACATGAAATATTACTTAAAACCGTATCTTGGCTATATATCCAAGTGGTTGATGAAACACCACGTAACCGTACTCTGAAACAAGACAAGTTTGCAAAACATCTTGGCTGCTAGCGAATTTGTCATATATTGCAAAAGAGCAACTCTGTTCGAATTCTTGTCTCAGCTCGAGTTTCGGCCCAGAGATGAGGCTCGGCATGTGCCCGATCATCAGTGATTTCGAAAATGTTATAAGATCATCTTGAGTTGCAGTCGGGAATAATGGTCTGATTCACAGATCAGTTTTGCCTTTCTTACCTTCTTTGAGTTTATCGAAATTATCTTCTTTTCTACCCTCCTGGTGAGGATTTATAATTGTTAATTTCAGTTCTTGCTAGTTGACTGGACCTTCTTTACGATACGCTCATTACCAACCAACTTTTAGATTCCGTTTTTGTTGATAATTGTCAATATGTTGGCCAATACTTTCTTGTGGGCTGCAGTTGTCACTGCCATGCCACTCGTTGAAGTATCACCACGGGAACTTCATGATCTTGAAGTTCACCAGCCAGTCTCGAGTAGGTTCTTAGAGCACTCAACCAAAGAACCATGCTGATACTTGACAGTCAAAAGAAATCCGCCCCTCGAAGCACGAGCCAACAGAATCATTCCCGTTGTCGTCGGTGGTTCTCAAGATACCTTCGTTCCGAACATGATTCGAGCAGCAGCTGGAGATGTGATCCAGTTCCAGTTTAGTAATGGAAACCATACCGTCACTCAAAGCTCTGAAGACTCTCCCTGCCAACCTCTCCAGGCTACACAGTCTGGAGTTATCCATAGTGGCCATATTCCTTTCGAAGCTGGCCAGAAAACCGTTGGGACGTTCAATGTCCCTCTTAACAACACGGAGCCCATCTATTTGTACTGTGCTACCGGCCCGCACTGTCAGATCGGTCAGGTAATGGCCATCAACCCGTGAGTCCTACGCCACTCTGTACTACACAGCTACAGCTACTGACCGCTTCCAGCCCCTCCGAGGAAAACTTAGTCCAGTTCTCCAAGAAGGCAGCTGGTGCCTTGGCCAACGTCGACGCTGGTGCAGCTACAGGCGGGACAGTTGGCGAGATCCCGTTGGCAGATGCAGCGTTTACTCCGGCTGAAGAAGAAGCTCCTCCCGCTCCCCCTGCTGAGAGTACTCCTGCTGCAAGCCCTGCTCCCCCAGCCGAGACACCTTCAGCCACTCCTGGAGCAGCAGCGGCTATGGAAGCACATCACCGACTTGGTTATTAGTGAGCCTTTTGTAGAATTTAGGAAGTCGCTAGACATCTCGTTTACCTAAGACGCTCCTAAACCTTTGCATGTCTAGTCAAATTCATCCTAAATATACTGATCTCAAAACTCAAAACTTGTTCTTCCTTCTTATACTCCTCAAACATGAGAAGACTCTGAATAGTTTTATCGGCTTTCCATCTTATTTCCCAAGATCGCAACCTTTCATTAAATTTTTTCTTTCCTTTTTCAAAGAAAAGTTCTCAGCATCGTCTATAGCTCTATCCCAGCCAACATAAGTCAAGAGCGTTGCACAAATACCCCGTTTGAGTTGGCTACCGAGTCTTTTGCCGTTAGGACCCAGCATCATGCTCAAAAAGCCCCTTGGTCTCTGCACTGAACAATACGTTACATGTCCTGCTCAGCTGCGATAGTAGATCGCGTGAGGATTTGTCCACATCGCCCCTGTCCTCGGCTTCCTGTCGAGTTACAGATAGACCTGTGGATCTCCTCTTCGAATTCGCCCAACTCCCAAACTCCCAATGATAGCATCGGACCTCCTTCAGCATCGGAAACGCGCCCCATTTGACCGCCTCACCCAGTACGGAAATCGGTTCATGGAGGCTCATTGTCTCTGAGTCGATGGCGACGCGGCGGATCGATTGTGGCAGGAGATCGACAAGGCATGTCTTGAACGGCTTATAGTTTTCAGCTTCCTCGAAGCGGAACCCTGCACCACCGAGGATAAGCGTCTCAAGGTTGGTCAAGCCCTTGAAACAACCCACGATCCCTGCTCTGCTTGTCCATACAGTATACGGCTCCCAGTAAAGCTCAACATACCGTAGCGTTTCTTGTCGTAAGGAAAGCACATGCGGCAGCGTTCGGAGCGTAGTAATATCACTCACTCCCAAATGCAGCCAGTCACACATCTTTTTGGAAAAGATGAACACGAATGATTCAAGCTGTGGGCATGATTCGAGAATCTTTTCGAGGAACTCTGGCTTAACCACGGTATTGACAAGTTTGAGACTCTTGACATTTTCAAGTTCCCCTGATCCGAGCGACCAGGACAACCTGGTGATTTGGATGACCAATGTGTGGATCTTGGGTGCCTGTCGGAGCACATCGTAGATATGTAGGCTGGGGGGGAATTCGTCTGACTCCTCATGGGCACGCTCAATGTGTAGATACCGCAGTGACTCTAGCGTTGTTCGTCTGTGGACCTTGATTTCATGCTCCAAGTTGAGGCGTATGTGTAGAATCTGGATCTGTGTCACATGACGCAAGACCATGTTGAAGAAATTGAAACGAGATTTTATGCTATCCGGAAGTTGATTGCGGCAGTCGTCCATTTCCTTTGTATAGGCCAAGCTGAGGCTGCGAACATGTCCGAAGACATTATGCCGACGACCTCGGATGTGTGCGATAAATTCCTTTGTATAGAGGAGGTCACTCTTGAGTTCGATGCGGTGATAGCGATGGGGCAGAGTGAGTGTGTTCAGCGCTTGACATGTCTCAGAGAGATTGAGGAGGGCTTTGACTCCTTGGGTATCGTGCTCCCAGATTTTGCTTGGACAAGATGTGACCAGGTCTTGTTCATGGGGGAAGTGGGAGAGGGGCTCAGTCTGACAGTGACTGCAGAAGAGTTTACATATTCTATCAACAATCTCTGGGGGAAGAGAAAGCAGACCCATGGTGATGATTGAGAATGCGCAGCGGCGAAAGAGTTTGGAGGGCTGAGAGATGAGAAAGAAGAAGAAGGAAAGAAAATTATTCGAAATGAGAGATAGAACAATTGATGGATACACCAGCTAGGTAGTAGGCAAAATAAAATCAGGCACAAGTTCGGGGAGGCTATATGCAAGAGCCCGTAAGCCACTGTTACACCAGAAAAGTCGCTTTTTTTTTTATCTGTGCTGGCGAGGCTGTCGACCGAGACATCAGTTCTCCGACGGGAGAGAAGCTAGGACTAGAATTAGGTTTTGATTAATTAACTGGAAGCCTGATATATCTGAAGTGCTTCTGAGCTACTCTAGTTAAGAACGAATGATATGCCAAGTATCTGTTTTCTCTCCTTACGTCTAGCGATATCCCATTATGTTAAAACCGAAGTGTATTTTCTAACCTTATAACTAACTCATAAACTTAATACTGCCACTACCTTCTGATTGCCCTGAACCTTCTTCTAACCTTTGTCCCTAATAGCACCGATATACATATTATCACGAAACTTTCTATCAAGCTTTTCTTATATATTAGTATTTCTTAATAATTCTAATAGCTTCGCGCCATACCTGCAGGAAGTTCCTTTTAGCGAATCGCCTTCTATACCTTAATTAGGGACTTAATCTACTCCCAGTTTCTTCTTCTAATTAACTTTATAGTCTTCTTATATCTAGCCTTATTATTAGGAAGGGCTTTTAGTACCTCCCTCTCTTACCTAATAGCTTTCTTAACCTCCTAAGGAAGTCCTTAAATAGTATAAGTAAGAGCATATATATTAAGAATAGCTAACTGCTAGATAAGGTTATCTAAAAGCCTTTTCTATTCTTTAAATTTAATAGCCTTAAAAATTTTATCTTTTTTATTTTTAATAGCCTTAAAGCTATTCTCTTTCCTAAGAGTCTATTAGTAATCCCTAATATTATTAAGGTTAAGGGGAATTTTATTAATATACTGCTACTAGAATTTATCTAGATATGCTATATAGATAAGCTTTTATTTAGGTGCTGCTATATTACTCTATTATTATCTTGCGTTTAGTTATCTTAAGAGATATACTAGAGCTTCTTATAGCCTGTAATGGCAGGAAAATAAGTTATCTTTTAGGTTTTAATGATATTAGCATTTTGCTATAGCTATTGGTTAGTTATTACAGTATTGATATTTAAGTTATAGGCTTAAAGTGTTATTTATAGTTGAGATTTGTGGCTGTGAGCTTATTCCAGCAGAGAGAACCTAGTCTAGCGATATCCATAGAGTTTCCCTAAGGCTTGTAGCAAGATTTACTGGTCATCGTGAAAGTTTAGGCGTAAAAGCTTATATTGGGAAAACAAGATATCATGTTGTCATTCATTATCTGTGTTCGTAGCCTAAAGCTTAACCTTATAGGTCGCAGTCATCCCCATAGCCAGACTTAGGTACATGTAGTTACACAGCTCTTCAACAACAGCCGCCGAGTTTGACCTCAATACCTAGGTAGGCGGCCATTTCTTATCTCTGAGGTAATTCTAATGTCTTCTTCCGGGTGGCTTCTTATGTTAACTTAAGGGCAGTGCAGTGCAGTGCAGCGCAGCCTAGTATTCACGCGTTTCCCTCACGCGTCAGGACTAGTCATCCCGTTACTATTTCTTTGCTTGTGTAACCTTGACTCATACAAATCCTCCAAAGCCCACCAGCTCTTTTCTCACTTTTGCTTTCTCCCTCATGCACCTCGCATCCAACCCAACTCACCATGAACAAGCCTGCCCTCGATCATATGCCCCCAGAGATTCTGGCCGACATATGCTGGCATCTTTGCAGCCACTACACAAATGACCATCTCAGTCACTATCCCCAGCCAAAGTCACTCGCAACTCCTGATCCAAGAAAGCTATGGGAGAAGCCATCTGCCGAGGTCGCCACCGGCCTTCCGAGTCTTGCACGCACTTGTCTGGTCCTGAACAACGCCGCGACGCCATACATTTACCACAACATCGATGCAAAAGGATGGTCAGAGCAGAAGATCAATGAGTTCTTTAAAGACCGCCGCCAGCTACATAAGAGATGTTTCATCCGGCGCTTGATCTATGAGCTCGACCCGTTCCCCCTGTACACTCTGCTATACAGGATGCCTGATCTGGAGCTACTCTGCTTGGTAGACCGTGGCACCTTCGGCCAAACACTCGCAAGTGAAGGCCAGAAAAGGCTACATGATCTGCGATAGCTGCACCTCGAAAGTGGCACAAGCTCTGGGTCCACCCGTCACTTGAGCACACTGGAGAACTTGTTCGAAATGGCACCCAATATCAAGACACTTGTCATAAATTCCGGTGTTCTCGAGTGGAAAACGAAACTACGCAACTCTCCTAAAGTGCCTCTCGCAAACCTCACTTGTCTGAAGCTCTATCACGTGAGCGTTGACCCGGGAACTCCACAAGGGCTTGTGCCAGGCAAAGGAAGCTGGGTCATTCCCAGAACTTCGATCCTTCTTACAGACCAATTTCGATATTTCCCAAGTTCCCTACACTTTGGAGGACCTCAGTGAACTATCTGAGAGATACAAGGTCTCATTCAAACAAGAGGCTAGATCTATATTCCCACCGCCTGTGGCGGCCCATCCTTCGAGGCTCATTTAACGGATGCACTATGCGGTTAGGACCCTGGCGGTGGCACCGATTGATCAAAACTCCCCGTAGACTTTGAGCCTGGTTGCTTCTAGGATAGTCTGTCAAGGTAGGACGATTTACGCGCTGGGATGGAAGAGGACAATGGGGTCATGTAACTCAGTATCAATGTTACCACAGTCCATGACAGCAATAGAATCCATGCGCGACAGCATCTTGCTCTTAGTTTCGTAGCTTGTTATCGCTCTCACTTATATTATTTCGAGATAGCGTTGTACAATTGGAGGTTGGCGGATTGGTGAGTGGATTCTAATTCCATTAGTTCTCACCTCCTGTGTGACTCATTCACGATCCTTCGACGCTAAATTATACGCGCGTATACGAGCCTCAACCAAAAACTCCCGCCAAGAAACTACATATCTCCAATAGTGTATGTTGAAAGAAAGACAGAACCCCAAAATTAATCTCGGTAGCCCAGTAAATCGCCATTCGAGAACCACGATGGAGGTAGCTCAGCACTTCATCAAGGCAGAGAACCTCACCGACGCCAAAATCGCCGGCGAAGGTCTCGAATGCCTTGTTTACAAAGCAGCATCGCCAGTATATGGCCCAATCGTTCTCAGAGTACCCAGAGTCAAGGTCTACCAGAACGCCAATGATCCCAACACCAACGCAAGTGATCTCATCCAGCAAGAGATGAAGATCTATAGGCTTCTGGAAAACGCATCCGTGCCTGTTCCAAAAGCATACAAGTACCTTGAAGAAGATGGCTATCCAGCGATGTTGTGCGAGTACGTAGAGGACGATGGAACAGAGATCACATTCGAGGAGATGGGACGTGTAGCGGCCATGATACACTCGACGCCCCTATCTAGCCCAGTAATGGAGACAGTTTCGTCAGAAACAGAAGATGTGTTCTCGACAATTGAGCAAAGACTCAAACGACGCATCTCAGTGCTGTCACAAACAGTCCCCGAGGTTTCCAGCTGGATAACGAACTGGGACCTTATTCACAATATCCTCGAAAGTCTCAAGCGCTACCCTTCAAGTCTACTACACATGGACTTTCGCGATGTCAATCTTCGTCACAATAATGGACGAATAAGCGCCGTGATCGATTGGACCAATGCTCTGATCGGCCCAGCAGCCATCGACATCTTTCGCACGCTCGAGTTCAGCCAACTCGACGAGAGCTTCGTCAAAGGTTACACTAGCGTCACTACCTGGCCTGATGTTACAGCCCAGGAAGATTGTTTGCTAAGACTTGATGCTGCGCTTGTGCTGGCGCTGGTGTTCACCTCGGAAGCGCCTGATGCTGAGAGAGCTGAAGTTGCAGTCGCAAGGGTGAGGGAACTCTCAAAGAGCCTCGTGGAAGCTTCGTCGCACGAATAAGAGAAAGTTTTGCTCAATGGTACGAGGTTAGGCATTGATAAGGCCGAACTAATGAGCTTTCAACGAGTTAATGGTTGGGCTGGCGTGGTGGAATGGACTGGCTGCATAAGGTAAAAAGGCGTTACTCAACTTACGCGAGCAATTGAACTACTTTGTTACTACGTTCTGGTCTAGTTTTGCAATATGCCAAATTCTTATAAAGACCGCTGAGGTTCTTTCCTTACGTAGACCTCCACCAGTGAGTGCTAAGAGCGTGTGATTGTCCATGTGAAGTCTTGTCGAGACCATCCACACTCAACCCTAGCTTCAACGTCCGCAAATTCACAAAGAACCGTGCAAAATTATTCTTGGATCTTGTATTAGTCTAATTGTCATCAAGTATGTGTATATATATGCAGTCTATCGTCCACCCCAATGCACCAGCTTATCATGGCACTTATCCCAGCCTTCAAAGTATGGCTTCCTCCTCTCATCACCCGCACCCCCAGATCTAGCAAGATACTCCAGCACCATATTTCCCCAAAGCCAACTCGCAGGTCCCTTGCCCGGATGCGTCTGATCCTTGTACAGCATCGACAACGACGAGATCAAGCGTCCCCACTCAAACACCTCGTGGCCCGCCTTCTCCGCCGTCGCGCGCGCAAGTCTATCAAGATCATAAATGCTCGCATCTCTAGCGTCGCTCTCACGATGCATGGTCATCGCGCGGAACATAACAGGCGCGTTCCCGAATTCAGTGTGTATTCTCTCAACAAACGTGCGGATTCGAGCAGCGACGAAGCGGACTTCTTGCCAGACTAGTTGACGAACACGAGTTCCCAAGGGATACACGTCTTTCTCGTGGTTAGCTTCTCCAGCTTCCCAGAATGCGCGCTGGTCCCAGAGGCCGTTTTGCCAGAGGATTAGATCGGGGTGGCCATTTGGACCGCGGACTTGGTCGTGCAGGGGAGTCCAGTATTTATCCCATCGTTCTTCGAGGGAGATTTCCTCCATGTCGTCCATCCACCACCAATCGGGTCGGTATGTCATACTGCCCGCGAAGTGCCAGTGGTGGAATGTCAAGTTGAACTCGGGAATATCGCAGGAGGCAGTTGTGTGTGGCTTAGGCTGCTTCATGCCGCGCTTGAACTCGCCGCAGAAGAATTGCATCATGAATCGATCGACTGAATCGCTGAAGAGGATGATGCGACGGCCCCAGAGCCAGCCGAAGCCGCCGTCATCCTTCATTTCAGCAAATGCCTCAACACCGGCTTCGCCATTGGCGTTTATCGCCTTCTTTCGTCGGTTACTCTCGGCAATTGCCTCAGCAAGCCATTGTCGAGGTGTAGAAGCAAGTTCGACGAATTCCTCTTCAGGTTCCGTCGCATTAAAGATGACGTTGCCCGCGGAAGGATACACAGCATAATCAGGTGCATCCGCCTCGAGCAGATCATCTGTAAAGGGGATCCATTGTGTCTTCTTATACTGATCGGTACCGTTTATATCAGCAGGAATATAAAGATAACCCGGTCTTCGATACGGATCCTCGCAGTTCAACTCTTGAACTTCAGGCGTAGAGTTGTTGGGGGCGGTGTTGTTCTGTGGTGGTCTGTAGTAAAGTTAAACAATCGTTAGCGCAAGCCAAGAGCAATGCCAAGATTTTTCGCGCGCTGTCATCAAAATTCCGGGGAATCCAACGGTCGGCGAGCGAGACTAAGAGATTTTTGACGTACGGATACGAGAAAGTATGATCCCAATACTCTTCTGCTTTGTTATGTGCGTATACCCACGGGACTTCTAACGATTCTTGGAAAAAAGTAAAGACGACGATGAAAAAAGAGAGAATGACGGCGATGGTAACGCCCGTCATCAATGGAGACCGCGACATTGTAGACGTCATCATCAAGACGACGTTTTTTAAAGGAAAATTTACAAAAAAGAGTGGCTAAGACAACACAGAACAAACAAGAAGAGAGGGAAGTAACATCAATTGAACAACCCGGGGTTGTACTCTATAAAACTGTAGGCTCCTTATCCCAAACACTCTCCATCTGCGATGCAGGATGCCATCGCTCCATCAAAAACCAAGTAGCAGAGTGTTGATCATTCTCCACTACCCCTTAATAACCTGCTACATGATTTGATGTCGGAGTGTGTAAGAAACAAGGAAAAAGGTCCGACGCGTAACAGAAGGCGGCAGTTATTGCACGGGATTATTATTTAACTTCTGACACTGGGCAAATGCCATGGGTCCCTTGGTTTCAGCCTGTGGGTTCGCACGTATCAGATGCGAATAAGTAAGAGGCGATCGCAATGAGTGAGGTTCCACTGGATGATGAAAGATTGTCACTGCGGCTGAGAATGATTCATCTAAAGTGATGGTCGATCTATGATGATAAGTCATGCGAGATTTATTCTACGAGATGAAAGTCATGGGTTAAGATTATTGTGATGCATTCGGTATTGAGTGACAGGTTCGTTCAGTTGCAGAAGCTAATTTAAGCTTACCGATCTTTAAAACGCCTCGGTTCTAGAATCATGCATAAAAGCAACGCCACTGCCAAGACGAGCTTGGCAACTCTAATCTGTGTGCGAAAAGCGAAACCAGATATTCAGGAACAACAGCAGCTGAAAATAGCATTTCTTAGATATGTGATTGCCAAGTTAATTGAAACACTGATCAGAAGGGCGGGTATGTTGAAACACGGGATCAAAAAATAAAAGACAAATGATGTAAAAAGTGCAAAAGAATCGACCACGCCAGGAGTCGAACCTGGAATCTCTAGAGATTTCTCGATTTGCTCGAAAGCCGAAATCTAGCGCCTTAGCCATTAGGCCACGCGGCCCGATCGTGTTTGTTGAAGGACTAGGGTGTCAGCGGTGTCCATGAATGGAAACAGATCTGGCTTCTGGCTTTGAGATCCGCCTTGCTGAATCGTGCGCTTGGATCATAGATAGGCTTATGATGCGTTGTGGACTTTCAAGGCTATCGTGAGGCTGGACATGGAGTTTTGTTTACATTGAGTTTGCGTTGGCGGGCTTATGCACTGAGTTTCTCGAGTACATTGCTTGTTTCACATGCCTCAGCTCAAATGGCATTGACAGTGAAGAAGATACTGGTGCTTAAACCCAACGAGAGTACATAGCAAGCTTCTGTACTATTACATGCATAAATAGATCTAATAATAATATCCATACGCTGTTCTGATCCGTCATTTCCTTCCAGCCTTACCTTCGCTCACTCTTCACGCTCTATGAGTCTATATGTTTCTAGGGTCGCCGATTACCCTGAACTGAACTCAAAAACGTCAGCACTACAGCAGCACCGGTCGGCTCGGGCGGTATGGATTGTGTTGGATATCGGTAGTATTTCTGAATGCGATTGCATCTTCAACTCAAGTCGTAACGCGATGTGATGAGATGGTTGTGTGATAAGACTTTGGCTGTCATGGCGTCTTGTGAAGATACGATTTGTTGACAGGCGGGGTCTGTTCCATTCAGCGATGAACCGCAACACACCATTTCATGTTTGATCCACAGAGTAGCCTCTCCTCAAGATACTCTAGATACTGTATAACATGTAAATCTCATCTGTTCGTAAGTCTCCAGCTTAACCCAAGTCAACACTCTTCTTTACAGTTATCACCACCAACTTAAACTGATCCTTCAAAACAAACCCCGACTTCCGAACCTCGTCCTCCACAGTCACCCCCGGCCCATCGCCTCTTCATGGAGAGCAATTGCGTCAGGAACAGCTCGATGGCAGCATTGCCGCGCCCGATGGCACAATGCGCCAGACCCAACCAATCACCGCACCCACACAGCACGCAATTCCGAGCCTTGCCCCTCTGGGGTCAAGTGAGGGGCTGACGATGGTGGGGGGGACACCCTTCTTAGTGAGGGGTGCTGTATCTGTATCGCGATGCTTCCATTTTTTGGCGGGGTTGTCATGATGGGCTTTTAGGACTTCATTAAGAGGGTTAGAGATATTATGACTGGGATAGCTTGCATAACTAAGTAATTATATAGTAAAAAGAGGTAAATATGTGTTACTTACAGGAGAATAGAGTGCTTGAGGATTGGAATATTCAGGGTCTGAGGGGTTGGGTACCGTTGCAACGCCAACACCAACATCCGAGCCCCCCCAAGCTTGGCTTTCCAATCACCAATATCACTACCCTCGTGGCGTATTCAAGTTACCCTGTCCAAACAAGATCGTCCGTCATCTTAGCTTAATAACGCAAGCCTCCTTACAATCTGCCCTGCTCCAACAAGGTGCAAGCTAGCTCCCTCCCCAAGAAACTACATCTCCCTATATAATCCCCCCCTCTCCACCCCTCCCTCCAAACAAACACCTTCTCCTCTTCATATTTCTTCTCACAATCACTCAATAACAACAAAACACATAAAATGTCTGCTCCCGCTCCCCTTCGTCTGGGCTCTATCGCCCCCAACTTCCAGGCCGAGACCACAAAGGGCAAGATTGACTTCCACGAGTTCATCGGCGACAACTGGGTCATTCTCTTCTCTCACCCCGAGGACTACACTCCCGTCTGCACCACTGAGCTCGGTGCTTTTGCCAAGCTTCAGCCCGAGTTCACCAAGCGTGGTGTTAAGCTGATTGGTCTCTCTGCCAACACCATTGAGTCCCACGAGGGATGGATCAAGGATATTGGTGAGGTTACTGGCGGCAACGTCGAGTTCCCCATCATTGGCGACAAGCAGCGCCAGGTTTCTCTCCTCTACGACATGTAAATCCAAACCCCCATGAGATCTAGTTATGGGCAGAGCTGATATTGTGTAGGATCGACCAGCAGGATGCTACCAACGTCGATGAAAAGGGTATCGCCTTCACCATCCGATCCGTCTTCATCATCGACCCCAAGAAGACCATCCGCACCATCTTCTCCTACCCCGCCTCCACCGGCCGCAACGCCGCCGAGGTCCTCCGCGTCATCGACTCCCTCCAGACCGGTGACAAGTACCGCATCACCACCCCTATCAACTGGGTCCCCGGTGAGGACGTCATCGTCCACCCCTCGGTCAAGAACGAAGAGGCCAAGACCCTCTTCCCCGATTTCCGCATCGTCAAGCCTTACCTCCGATTCACCCCTCTCTCCAAGGACAAGGTCCTTCCCCCCCAGTAGATTTAATTACAAAAGAAAAAAGCGGTTTAATATTATGATACCTTTGCAGATGAGCGCAAAATAGGACGGGGATTTAGTACGCCATGAGATTGACGTCTTGTGATGGAACGACCGGTCCGGAATAGATTAGTCTAGATTTGAGCCATTTGTGATAGCTCTGAGATGAAATAAATGAAGAAATGATCAAATTATCTGAGTCCGTCTCCGTGAAATCATGAGAACTCCCATTCATTGTTGACACGTCCCTCATGCAACGATGTTATTTCTGATGGCGGGGTTTCGGGCCATCGGTCACCGATACCGGCGTCAAGCTCTCAGGGTCCACACAAGCTTGTGAATCCATCATAACCTCGGCGGCATGAAAGTCGGACTGAGTATCATGACTTCAAGAAAGCGACCGTTCACCAAGCTGTATATTTTGAAGTGGTGTATGCTTCAGATCTTTGGCTTTGAGACCGATGCCTCTAATTACTTTTCCTGTATACACAAGATACCCATGAGCTGTATCAGAAGAAAGCATTGCATAAGGAACGTTGGTATGTTTGCAGCTCTGTCGATTTACTTCTAGTGTTAAGCTATGTGACTCTTGTATCTAACTCCAGCGACGAAAACGCTGTCTTGTTGTACTGCGACAGAATAACCAACTCGAACCAGACTCTATTGCCCCAGTGCTTCAAGCTCACCTCTTCACAAACTCAATCTTCCTCGCCAACCAACATCCAATCGTCACTCCAGTAACACCACCCGTCTCGTCTCGATGGAATACGAGCGTCCAGTCCCCAGGAGGCTTCGCATCCATACCTCTCGGGTTCGCAAGGGCCCAGACGTCCCCTCCAAGATATCTCATGAACTGAGCCGGGCTATGACCCAAGAACCCCTCAAACGTACCAAACATGAGCCCACCTTGGTCCACGCAGTGGAATGTTGAGCCAATCTCTTCGGAGTAAAAGTCTCCCGTGAAAACTGAGTTGTCAACGGGTGTGTCGCCAATCTTGAGGCGCTTTGCGTTTAGGGTTCTGTTCTCCTTCAGGCGGTGAATGCGAAGATTGTCCCCATCGACCACAGCTACCATCGCACGAGATTCTCCACGTTCAGGGTCCGTCAGATTGACGGGCTCAGCATAGTTGGCGTAGTTCACCACGATCTGTCCCTTTTTACCATTCTTGATCGTGACAGCCAGTTGAGTTCCATCGTCAAGATAGATACCCGGCCAGGCAGGTGATGCATCAACAAGTGTAGGTGGTGGAGGCTTCTGAAGAGCCAGAGTAGTCTGGATGATATGTTCGACGAGTGTTGCAGCATCAGCTTCATGGTTGAACATGGCCACAACTGAAAGACGCTCTTCTGGGACATGAGCTCGATAAAGTCTGAAACCACGAAGAGCGCCGCCGTGGCCGATTCCAGCTACACTGCCGTATTGACTGTGACCAAGACCCTGGGAGTATATCGAAGGAACACCGTCTGTGAAAGATGTAGGCTTGAAGATTGCGCGGTACCAGCTGGTAGGATCGAACAGGCTACGATCGAGGAACGACTCGTAAGCGATCATGTCGCCGAGTGAAGCGATGATACCTGCGTCGCCAGCCCACTCGATGCGGTTCTCGGCAGGAATATAACCTCTGTCCTCATCGCCCTCATATCCAACGCAAGGCGGTGGGAGTTTCGCCGTGTCTGCACCAAGCCGAGCAGTCTCCATACCAGCCGGTCCAAAGATTCGTGCATTAAGGAGATCTGAGAGCGACTCCCCGGTAGTAGCTTCGACGACACGTGCTACAATGTTGAAGTTGGTGTTGCAGTAAGAGTACTCCGTTCCGGGTGTGAAATGGGTCGACTTGATCGTCTTCAACACCTTCTCATTGTGCTCAGCAATAGAGTAAGGATCCTCAGGCTTCGCACCCCATAGTAGCGTGATAGCCCAGTAGTCGCGAATGCCAGATCGATTGTTACACAAATGGTCAATCTTCAACTCTCCAGTCTTGGCAAGCTCCGGAAGAACCTCTTTCAACTTCTCCTCAAACTGCGTCTTCACGTCTCCCTTCTCCGCCAATTTCGGCGTGGGGTTCTTTTCTAGGTCTGCAACCAATCCACAGAGCATCTGTTTTGAGATCGAGCATATGGGAATTAGCGTATCATCCGTCATGGGGATTCTGCGGTTGAAGTCGGCGTAACCCCAGACGCGCTGGTCAACGAGGGCTCCATCTGAGAGGACGGCGACAGCACCGCCTGGACCGCGGATGCGGGCTGGGATCGCCTTGAGGATATCCTGGACTACTTCCTTTGACACGGGCATTTTGTGATGTTGTTTTGGTGATGGTGAGTGCGGGGTTGAAGCTGAGTGAGACCACATTATACGGGAGCCAGTGTCGTAATTGGAAGGTGGGACAACATGCACTTTGATAACGCATCAACTACGAAGCTCGTCATGATAGGTGCCTCGGATTGCATCGCGACCATCAAATATCGAAATATCATCACTTTCTTGTTGACGGGAGTGTAGAATCTCAATGCAGTTGCCTCGTGAACTTGTTTGCTCAATTGCTGGGTCTGGACTGAGCTAACCTGTAGCTATCAGACATCATGCTTGCTGCGACAACCCAGCCAGTCTTGTTTGCCATTCCATATGAAATTCTCGTGCCAGGCACTCATAATCGTATAAATTATAGCTAGAGATTGATCTACAAGCATGAAACTCCAAACCGAGAAAGCCACAGCTGACTCGGAGCTTCGTTGACCCGCGGATAAGCATAAAGATCATCAAACGCCCATATGACAGTTGGATGCACGACGTGCCAAGGGAATAAGTCGTCAGTTATATGATGCAATATAAGAAACAAACCAAATCCCTGCTATGTATCAGGTTTCTTCGATGAGTCTGCGGTAACAACTGACCAAGCCCAATGTAGTCCATGGTCTCATTTCCTCTTCATGGTTATGACCATGCTTTATCGACGTAGGATTCACTACCCTGAAACAAAACGTTGACTGTACAGTCTAGTTGCAGCTCGAAATAGCTGTTCTGATATTGCCTACAAGTCCATTCGTTGAAGGCATCAAGAGCCCTCGATGGTTACCTCAAAGAGATAACACAGACAGAGCATTGAAGCTCAAGTCAGGTGCGGGCGAAAAACCCCGCTCCTATGCTATCCCACAATATAAAGTACTTTGAGTTCCATCAAGTCCTTCGCATCGTGTGCACAGGATATGTGAGAGACAGTTCGTGTTGTATCCTTGTCATCTGCTTGATCATAATAGCGTGGCATAAGCAGCCACAACTACCACGTTCAAATCACATAACACACATTATGGATCTGGGATATTGGATACCGAGACTAACTATTATAGCAAACAACAGCTAGTCAGTTTCCTCTTGTCGAATGTGCCCGGCCAGCCACTGACCGGACCAAAATCTCCACACATTCATATCTGGTGGTTTGGACCGGACCTAGCAAACAAACTTCGGAAACGGGGCAGATCCATCATGGCGGCAGCGTAATGGTGATCTATGGGGAGACTCGAAGTCTTTGAGTCAAGGTCCCGCTGGTGACATCCCGTCCTGTCAGCACCTATGTACCATTGGTATCGTCAATCATTATCTCGAGGCATGTCTTTGTTGTACGACCGGGGAAAAGAACCCATTGAAGGGGTAATATTGAGAAAGCCATGGACCAAGACGCAGATCTCAGTGATATGTTAGTACTCCTGACTCTGTAAGGTCAGGGGCGTTTCGCGATGCCTGTGAACGACTTCATGGCTGGTGGATCACTAATCACCAGCCCAGAATATCCTCAACGGACGCCGTTGGAATGTCGCGCTCTTGTATCCCCGCATCCAACTCTATCTGAATCTACGGCCCGAGCAGGTCGATTAACCCCAATCGTTCCAATTGTGGCTCCTCATGTTGTCATTCACTGGTTTTCAGTATGTGGTGTATGTTGCCTCACAACGATTGAATGGGGCACTAATGCAAGGCACGAGAGAGCCTTCTTGAAGTTCAGCGATGGATTAGAAACCCCTCAGGGCTGAGACGTCAACAATGGTACCGGCAAAGAAACACAGCAAGGTATAAAGATTGGACAAGCTTCGTATACCATGATGTACTCAGCGGTTCTTGCTTCGCCCCATCTAACGTTAGAGCAAACTCAACCGTGGAGGAATCTTAAGGACAGAATGTCATTGTGGTTTCAAATTCGGGAGTAACCAAATAATATCAATCCATCAATTGGTTTTATGCGCAATCGACAATTTATGAACGAGCTACCAGTAGACAAGTTGTCTCCTTGCCCCTGTTGGTTGGTGATGACATCTCACGAACCCAGCTATCTGGGTTCAAAACAGGGGACCCCATGTCACTAAAAAGCCCAGCTCCTTCCACTAGCCTTCTAGGCGCTGTTAAGTATTTTGTTAGGGGGGCCCGGTCGATATACGTAACGCGTTTAGAACCTTGGGACCGTGGTGATGGTTCAGAATTGACCCTTGACGATAATTCTCCTTTACCATGATTTCTAACATTAAGGACGAAACGGTGACAAGCCGTTTCTATAAGACCTGGAGCTATACAGCCCCCAGGGGGATCAAATGTAAAATCGGTACTTCTAACTAAGGATTTTTATAGCCAATCTTAACTGATCTGCTTGTAGATCAGTCCAGTATTATCTCTATAGATATACTAAATATATGATATCTTATTAGTGTTATTAATTCTGTTGTGGCAAGAAATACCTAAAAAATCGCGGAAATGCACATTTGATACCCCTGCGGACTGTAGTAATAAAAAGTGCTTGCTATTATTACCAGGCATTCATTATGTCGATCCCAGTTCTTTCCCCTGAGCCGCGTGTTTGTGTTTGTGTTTGTGTCTCCGTTAGTGCTCAGTCAGCAAAGGAACCTAAGGGCCCAGGGCAGTGGCAGTGGCAGTGGAGGAGGGTTGTGTTGGGCGATTCGCTTGCAAATGTGCCGCAGTTGGGTCGATTATGCAGTCGCTGGAGTGGAGTGTACCATTGGTTGGTTCGTCCCAACTCGAAGCGCTTGAGCAAAATGTCATGTTGCCTCGACTCCTGAATCTATCAGCAGTCACAGAAAGAAAAAAGAGACGGAAGTTCCCGACAAGAGGAAAAGAATATCTCCGCGGGAGTTTTTACAACGTGCGTGGTCTATCTGAAACATCCCCATCGAAACCCCTTTGTCGTCATAGTCGATCTCGTTCTCAAGGATTCGGTTCCAGAAGCTTTGTCGTGTCCCCTGTATCCGAAACCAAGTCTGCGCCAGGAGCTAATAAACTTTGGCCTAAGTTGACAACTGTCGACAGCCCAAAGATCCGCTTCCACTTTGTAGGGGACCATTACGAGAGACATTCAGAGGCTGCAGATGCAGATGCAGATGCAGATGCAGGAATTGAGCATCAAACAAACATAGAAACAATACGTGTGTACAATCAAAAGATGCGAAACAGAATATGCATATTTGCCAAGTATTATGCTGCGCTCTATTCTCAGCGTCACATGCATCACTCCATAGGCCACACCACCCACACTCACTATCTTTTTGAACTGAACCCTTCTCCTTAACTTTTGGTGTCCGTGCACCCCACTCAGCTGCCAAATGCCATGTCCCCTTGTCAACTCCAGTCTTTCCACCTTGACCTTGACACTGCATTGGTTCAATCCCCTTCATCACGACTTCAGGGCCTTTGTCCCTGGCATATGCCGGCCCAGTCACCACGCAAGGAGGAATAAAGGAAAAAAGACGGGAGAGAGGAGCCATACATACATACTGTGCCGTGCGTGGTGCGTGCCACTCACTGGTCGCCTTGCATTGCATATCTGCAGGTGACTTGGGTTACGGTTACGGTTACGTTTACGGCTTCTGATTCTGGACTGGACCGTTCTGTTTCTCCAACCTCCTGAACCCTACCTACCGCTTCCTTATCCGTATCCGTACATCACCAGTTTTCTCTCTCTCTCCTTGCGACTCACACGAAATTAACGACCTAGCCTTGGCCTCCCAGCATCTAGTTGCTGTACGTACGCCGTATTCCGTCTCCATCGTCTCCTCCTCTGTCCCTTGGCCTTTTTCGTCTTCCCTGGCCTCCACCGCGTGGCCCTGCCCTTGTCCTATCCTGTCTTGTCGTGTCCGTCCCGCCCCGTCCCTGTCGTTCTTATCCTCCTTTGGTTGACCATCTCGGTCCTGTCTCCAGACGGAGCCTCTTCCCCCGCGACCAACAACCGCCACGACTCTATCCGCCCGCCCGCTACTCTCCTCGTTTAGTGCTCCTTGTATCTCGTTGACGTGACCTTGACGAACGCTTCAGTCCTCCCACGTTTTCTGATCAGCGTCCGGCTCCTCGCAATCCCCTCCCTGGCCCTGTCCATCTGGCTGGCCCTGTCGTGAAGTGACCTCGGGACCCAGTCTTTGGCGGTGACGCCCCTGTTCTCTTCTCACCGGATCGAACTCACGATCTCCAGCGCAACGTCTCGGGCGTTTCCATTGCCTTGGCTCCCGTTGTCTCTGGCCTGGGTCCTCGACTACTACTGCTGCTGCTGCGTCTACTTCCTATTTGGTCAGCCCTTTGTTCAAGCTCCTTTACTCCTCCCCGCCCATCGCAAACTGCTGCACTACAATCGCCTCATGTTTCGCTATTCACGATCCTCAAGCAGAGCATCATGGTTGATTCTCCAGAACTAACAATCCGTCAGGATTCAGCAGGCGACGAACCTCCTTCTCGTTTCCCCGATCTCGTTAACGACGAAAAGCCGACCGGCCGATATACCCCCGATCTTCTTGCTGGCGTCTATCGAGGAATTCGAAAGCTACCTTCAGTCAAGCTCTCGAGAAGTCCTTCACGGTTGCACTTAAAGAGCTCATCCGGAAGTCTACACTCCGCTCATTCCTCCACCTCGAGTGCACCCCCCGCAAGCGAAGCGCCTCCTCAGCATGCTCGAAACTTGACCCTTCAGTATAGTTTGTCGAAGCCTCTACCGCGGTCGCCGCCGTATCAAGAATCTATACATCCTCAAGATTCGACCTCCCCCAATCTGCCTAGTGTGCCAGAGGGGCAGATTCCTTCACCCAAGTTCTTCGATCCGTCACCTTCGACCTCACCACTACCGACACCGCCCCCGAAGACAGAAAGTTTCTTTGATAGCCGATCAAGCACTATGGAGTCAGCATCTGCGCCACCGCAGCACCCATATGGCGCCCACGAAGCCAATAATAGCATGAGCAGTGTGTCGAGTGCCTCCAGATATGACTCGCAAGAACAACCCGACGGCCTGAAGCCCAGAGGTACTGGATCAGCTTCTGCTGGTCCATCACCCAATGTCGCTCAACGGGCAACCCCTGTAGGCGGACCTTCCAATGGCCCTTCAACACACTTGTCCGGTCTTATGTGCAATGTTCACCGAACGACTGGACGTGAGCCCCATGCCCTAGTCGGAGCTACAACTACCATCCTGGGCGACAAGCTCTATGTGTTTGGAGGCCGGATCCTGTCTAGAAGCCGACCTGCGCCTCTGACATCGGATATGTACGAGTTGGATCTGATTCGTCGACACTGGACGAAGCTGGAAACAACAGGCGACGTTCCACCACCTCGATACTTCCACTCCATGTGCGCTTTGGGTGACACCAAGATGGTTTGTTACGGTGGCATGTCACCTGCCCCTAACCAGCCTCCTGGTGGTGACCAGCAGCAACCCGAAATCACTGTCATGTCTGATATCTACATCTACGACGTCAACACCAGAGCCTGGACCTTTATTCCGACACAAGACCCTCCCCAGGGCCGCTACGCCCATTGCGCCTGCATCCTTCCTTCATCTGCCACCTTTTCTTCGCACCGCGCTCCTCTTTCTGCTTTACAACATAATCCTTCGACTGGCAACCCTAATGAGGGCCGAATCGGCATTAATATTGATGGTTCAGGTGGTGCAGAAATGGTCATTGTTGGTGGACAGGATGGCAGAAACAATTACATTGAGCAGATCAGTGTCTTCAACTTGCGAAGCCTGAAATGGACCTCAACACAGCCTCTCGACAGAAGCTGGGGCGCATATAGGAGTGTGACTGCCCCTCTTCCGCCTTCAGTGGCTTCCAAACTCGGCCGCCGACAATCGAACGGTATGCAACGTCACGATGGAGGTATCAGCCAAGAAGCCCGTGAACCAGGGGCTTCGATGTTGATTTACTGCAATTATAACTTCTTGGACGTTAAGCTCGAGCTACAAATCCGGGCGCCTGACGGTACTCTCACAGAGCGGCCAATGTCAGGCAACTATTCACCACCAGGATTGCGATTCCCGAACGGCGGAGTTATCGATACCCATTTTGTCGTCAGTGGCACGTACCTAACCTCATCTCGACAAGAATATGCGCTCTGGGCTCTAGATCTGCGAACCTTGACATGGAGTCGTATCGATGCCGGAGGAAGTGTGTTCAGCCAGGGAAGCTGGAATCGTGGAGTTTTATGGAACCGCCGAAACACATTTGTGATCTTGGGCAATAGGAAAAGGAGTCTCGTCGATGACTATAATCATCGACGTATCAACTTTTCCAATGTGTGCATGGTCGAGTTGGAAGCATTTGGCTTTTACGACAATCCCCGCAAGACAAGTCCACTTTCAGGTTTCATCTCAGCCAGCAGCCCTTATGCTGGGCCTGGTCTGAGTTTGGCGCGCAAAGCAGGATACACAGCGGGTGGACGATACCACTCAAGGGCGAGCGAGGAGCTTGGCGAGAAGTCATTCGCCATGCGCGAACTTGCCGATATGGATATTCTGTGCATCGGTGGCGAGCGTATTCCAGTCAACTCGAGAATCGTCGGACGACGATGGGGACCTTATTTCGTGCAACTTCTACGGGAGGGAACGGCGACACAGGATGGGAGCGATGCCATGACTCTTAGATCTGGTCTCTCAAGCAACCCATTACGCGCATCGGCCATCACAATCACACCGAACTCGAGGGTAGCAGACAGCTCATCCTCCATGATTAGCACTGTTGGCTCGTCACTGAGCTCTTCTGGTGCCGCTTCAAGCACCGCAGCTTCAAGTTTCACCACAGGCGCCATGAGCCATGAGGCCAACCCGACGAACATTAACGCGGCGCCTACACCTCACTCACTACCGCCAAACTCACGACCGAGATGTCTTTACCTCCCACACACATATCTTACGATCCAGGCGCTGCTTCACTTCCTCTACACGAGCTCTCTCCCACCTCCGACATCTCCTCTTTGCACCCCCCAGATCCTTTGCTCGCTACTCCAGATCGCCCGACCGTACCGTATTGACGGACTATTGGAGGCTGTAGTCGAGCGACTTCACGCCTTGCTCGACAGTCGCAACGCTGCGGCTGTTTTCAATGCTACAGCCATGGCAGCTGGCGGTGGCCGAGGCATTGATGGATCCCTCAACCCCAATTTCTTTGTTGGAACTCTGGATCCTGTGGGCTCGCCTACTAACACTTCCGACTTTTCTCTGGGACATACCCCTGGCGACAGTTTCTCATCGGATCTTCAGACTCGTACTGAGGGCCTGACGCTCAACACCAATGTGCAACAACTGAGCAGACCATCCAGCGATGAGCTATCTGCTACAACAAGCCAGAGCGGTTCAGAGTGGAGTTCCTCGGAGATTGGAGGCAGCGAACGCGACAACTTTGTATGGAATGGTGAACTAAGCAGTGTAATTGGCCTACAGAAGCGAGGTCTTCGAGGCTTGATGGAGGGTAGGAGGATGAGAGAACGAACAGGCACAGCAGCTGGTGGAAATGGCATGGGGCCAAGCTACACAAGCGGACAAGGCCAACAGCGTGTTGGTCTGGGAATAGCAGGATCATAAGCTGACCAAGGCGACTTATCAAGCGAGCTAGGGATGGACTCGGCGAAAATATTGTGACATGTAATGAATCCAGTCACGACCTGTAGAAGAGGTGGATTTTGTAGGAGCGTATATGAAGCATTTGATGATGGACATAACACTTCATAGTAGATAGCATTATCATCACGTCTGATGAGTTCATTTGTTAAACATTCACCAAACCTCGATCCTGTTTCATATGCGCCATTCTATACAACGATACTTGAAATCATGCTAATTAACTATACAATGGGTATCCGATCTATATGCAACTTCTTACAGCTTCGCCTTTCCACCCTGAAGCTCTCTCCAATCCTTCTCCGTAAACGGCACATAGCTCTCCTCCTTGAGCCAGTATATCTCCCCAAGACTCTTATCACCAGTTGGATCAACACCTGCTTCTCGCAGCGCATGTTTCTGCTGCTTCATAGTCCCCGTGATCTGCCCACCGCCGAGCTCACTCATGATTCTCAAGAACAACGGTCTCGCGAACTTGGGCAACTCAGCGCGCACGTGAGTAGCTATGTCCTGCATTGTCTCTGCAGTAGGATCAGAGGATAAGTGGACTGCTGCACAACCTGCTCTTCCATCGTGATGGGGAAGCGATACACCGTATACGTTTGCTTCTTTGACGGAGGGGTGTTTACATAGTGCATCACTGACTTCGGCGGTGGAAACATTCTCGCCCTTCCAGCGGAATGTATCGCCTATACGATCGTGGAAGTAAATGCGTCCATCGCTATCCCACCTCACGACATCGCCTGTGCGAAACCAGGTATCGCCTTTACTAAATACATCGCGAAGGACTTTTGCTTCTGTAGCTGCGCGATTGTTGTAGTAGCCTTGGAAGCGACCAAATGGGTTCCCTGACGGTAGACGGAAGAGCATTTCACCTGGTTCGCCGGTACGAGCTTTGTAGCAGCGCCCTGTGTCGGGGTTGCGCTTGGGCAGATCAGTTTCCCAATCGACTTCTACCAGAGCGACGGAGAAGCTCATGATTAGGTTGTATACCCAGCCATTGCGACCGATTGCGCCAGCGGCGTAGTCGTTTTTGCTAAGGTTGAAGGTCGCAAAGGTTCCTTCTGTGGCAGCGTAGAATTCACAGATTCCCTCAACGCCGAAACGTTCTTTGAATTCATTCCAGATATCTGGTCTTAAACCGTTTCCAAAAGCTACTTTGACGTTGTGCTTCTTGTCGAGACATTCACCTGTTTCAGGATCGTGCTGCGGTGGTGCGGCGAGTAAGTACCGCAGGGTCTCGCCGACGTAGAGGATTGATGTTGCGCCTGAGTCGCGGACTTCATTCCAGAAGGTCTTAGTCGAGAATTTGCGGCCCAGGGCTTGGGTGCTCCCTGAGAGGAGAGTTGCGCTGAAGGAGAAGATTGTTGCAGAGGAGTGATATAGGGGCATTGACTGGAGGGTTAGCTTGGTTTGAGAAGATGGGGGGGAAGACTTACGGAGTACATGATGTCGCCTTTTGATCGGTCAAGGAGTTGTTCGGACATTGAGCCAGCAACGATCAACTTTCCCCAGGACACGATGGCAGCTTTGGGCATGCCGGTCGTTCCAGAGGTGTAAATGAGAATAGCCATGCTTGAAAGACTCTTCTCGGATCGGTCGGAGTCCGGCACGCGGATACCTTCTGTCGCAGCGATTTGCGCTTCAACTTCAGGAGTATGAATGATGAAGCGAATGTCCTTCAGCTGATCACGAACGTCTTGTCCAACATTCTCCTCGACGTTAGGATCCACGATACATAACTTTGTCGTAGCAGCCTTCAAGCAATGGATCAACGAGGCTCCAGAGAGGTTATAGTTCAAAAACGCTGGCTTCGCTCCAATGCTCCAGAGGCCAAGCCATACAAAGATATACGAATCCGAGTTTTGAAAGTCGAGCGCTACGATATCTCCTTTCTTGACTCCCTCGTTCTTTAGCCATTGGCCATACTTCAGCACCTGCTGGTAAACATCTTTATACGAAAGACGTTTCCCCTCGAATATGAGTAATGCGCGACCAGAGGTTGAAGAGTTGGTAGCTATGTTTTCGAGGAGGTAGTATAGATTCAGGCGATCGGTCCATTCGCGATAGTACATTCGTGAAGCGGCGGTGATTACGCAGCGCAGGAGGAAGAGGTCGTACCATGTTGACGATCGGGCATTCAAGTATGCTAGCGATGCCGCGGCCGCAGGGGCAGTTATTGAAAGGGGGACTAAACAGTTAGATTCTGATTGAGATTCAATTCGGTAGATTTACTCACGAGGCATTGTTGTTTATGCAAAAGAAAGAGTTGATGTTGAAGAAAGGGTCAAAGTCGCTTGACGTACGTGGGTCGATGGTCTGATAGCGATAAGAGAGACGGTGACGACAGCGCAAACTCCACTAAAGCACCGACGACCGAGAGTTTATATAAACGCTATAACTGCTTGGCATTCAAGTTCGTTGGTGGTTCATGAATGCTACAGTTTTCGCCAAGGGGGTACCAGCTGGCACTCCAACACGAGACAATTGCCCCATTTGAACTAGATTTCTGCAACCTTGTTATAATTGAGGTTGTATGCAACTGTGGTGCCTCGGCTGGAAAATGAGGCGTAGCAAGTTGAGTTGATGCGGGGAGGATCTGGGGAAGTTTTGAGATATCAGAGGATGTAGTAAAAGATGAGATTGGCATTAGGGATCGTTAATGGTTCCTGGCGATCTGGTAACGATAGCGCCCGTTGCTAGATGCAGTCAGCACTGCCTTTGCAGGGGTTGATGTGTTGGATCGGCGCTGGAGGCAGTTGATCGATTAACTACAGTGAATAGAAGGGCTAGAACAGTTACGAAGAATAGAGTTTGTTCTTCTGTTTAAGCTAAATTTGGTAGGGTCACAAAGAAAACGTTAGGGGCTTTGGGCGTTGTAAAGGTTGATTATCGAGGTGTATTCGTCCCAACACGGAGCGTAGCCAGCCAATCTGACCCGTCAAACTTCCAATTGCTTACAAAAGAGGAATTAATCTTCAAAAGAATAGTAAATACGTGATATGTATACAATTGAGGAGCAAGACGTTCAGCTGCCAGCTTGAATGATTTAGATGGGAGATGATCGGCATCGGGCCTTGGACTCCCCGACCTCACGTGATATCGTGATGTCGTGTAGCTATGCTCCCCCATCCCTCCACGTATCGATCCAAATCGACAGGGAGCTCTGATAAGAGCCTCTTCACCATCCCCGTCTCAACCTCAATTAAAACGGCATAATGGCGCCCGGCGACGTCAAAGACACTTCCGCGGCGCCGTCCGCTCCGCCCCCCGAGAAACAATCCGACATTTACAGGAGAACCCGTATCGTCATCTCCTTTTGGTTGATAGTGCTGTGTTTGGGCGTGCCGATATGGTGGAAGACTACTACGATATACCGGGCGAATCTCCCTCTCGATGGGATGATGCAGTGGGCTGAGGGAAAAGTGAGCAGAAACCTGATGGTGATGTGGTGTTGATGGCTAATGAAGGGGTAGGCTTGTCGTCCTGTGTTTCCTCTTCAGATCTCTGTGAAAGCGGATGCGCTGCAGGATAATGAGGCGCAGAATCTTGTGCGGTTGACGCAGCATGCTCTTGACGACCATAACGACTTCTCGGGACATCATCTGCGTCTTCAACTTGCTCCCAAGGGGGGCGCTTCGCCTTCGCCCGCCGCCGATGATGATTCCCATGTCGCACTCACGATCCAACTTGCGCCTGGCGAGAGCAACTCTGCTACTTTAGACCCCGACTCGGCTGTCCTCAACATCGGTTATCCCTCCAACGCAATCCCTTCTGCGTCGTCATCGTCTTCCGCACTCGCTACATACATCGCAAACGAGCTACAGTCGACATTCTCCGAAGAACAATCCATCATTTCATACCTCCTATCGACATCTTCAGCCCCCGATGCGAAACCTCAAGGCTTGACCCCCGAGGTCGTCGACAGGTTGTCAAAGCGAACTACACGATCTCTACGATACTCGCCAACATACCATCTTACCTTCTCCCTATTCACAGCCGGCGCAGCACCGAGCACGTGGGATATTGAGAAGGCGATCGAGGAGTACATGAAGCCGATGCTTGATGTCCTAGGCCCAATTCATAACTTTACTATTGATACTCAGGTTCAGCTGTATGCGACGCCCGGTGCTCAATCGCAGGTGTTGAGTAAGGAGGACCTAGCATCTTTCATCAATGCTGCTGAATGGCCTCTGTCTCCTTCAATTGCGGGTGCTCCGACCGTCAACTTTGTTATCTACATTGGCGACCAGAAGATTGGCCTTGATTCGGAGACAGAGACGTCACAGTCGTGGATGTTTCCCCAATGGGGCAGTGTATACTTGCTTTCGCTACCCGAGACAACGACGCATGTATCCAGTGAGACACTCAAGCAGCCAATGCTCACATTCACTGGACATTTGCTGTCACTCCTGGGTACACCTCAGTCAGGTTCCCTCCCACTACGACTATCCACCCTCTCCCGCATCCGCTCAGCAGATCTCCTCCTCCGCGCCTCATCAACTCTCGGTTCTCTCGCCCGTCTGTCTCTCGCCCTCCCCTCAATCTCAATTCCCCACAGTGTCGCCGATGGAGTTGCTTCAACAATGGAGCATCTTCAACAAGCATGTGCCAGTCTCGGCGCTCCCTCTGGACTCTTGCACGCTAGAATCGCAGAGGAAGAGGCAGAGCGAGCGTTTTTCGAGAAGAGCATGGTTGGACAGCTATACTTCCCTGATGAGCATAAGATAGCGGTGTATTTACCGCTGCTGGGACCGGTGGGTGTTCCATTGGTTATGGGACTTATTAATGAGCTTAGAGGGTGGATTCAGAGGAGGAGACAGAGGGCAAAGGATGCGGGAGAGAAGAAGGCCCAATGAGATTAGATTTGATATAGACGATACCTATGTATGAGCATTAATAGCATGTTTTCCTTTGCTATCAGCCTTTTATAGGGCTAACGGTAAGCAAGGGAACAGTGTGTTTCTTGTTATGTGCTTCAATTGACCGTCGTTGTGACATTTACATGTAAGCCACGTGGTTGAGGCGTGCTATTTTTACTTGTGATTGTCACGGATCTCGGCTCTTTTTCCCCGTCTGTGCGCCAGCTCTTCCATTGACGTAACGCCAGCTTATCTTACACAATCCCATGTCATCCGCAATCTTTCCCATTTCCTGCTTCTCCAAACCCAATTGAACCCTCTCACCATGTCATGACACGGCCAAAATGCTTCCAGAACCAACACTCACACTAACCCTCCCCAGCATCCACGATGGCATCACCCTCGACTGTCGAATCTATCATCCTCTCTCACTGTCCGCGAATCCCAAAGCTCCAACATGGCTGAAACATGCTGCTGTGGTTGCTCATCCTTATGCGCCTATGGGAGGATGCTATGATGACCCTGTGGTTGGAGCGGCAGCTGCGCAGTTACTACGGAAGGGGTTCTTAGTAGGGACTTTTAACTTTCGGTAGGTGATTCTTCGGTCTGGGGAGCTGGAGCTGATTGTGTAGAGGTGCACATGGATCTGCGGGACGGACTTCATGGACTGCGAAACCCGAACGAGACGATTATGCTACCGTTGTCGCTTTTGTTCTACACTACGTTCACGACCTTGATCCCTTCCGACCGCACATCGACAATACCCTCCACAGCGAACCCTCCACGCCGACAAGGTTAGAAGCGCCGATTAGTCTCGACGCAGTTGTCACTTCAGCACCTCGACCACGACCAATCTTGCTTATGGGAGGTTACTCCTACGGCGGAATGGTCGTAACGCTGATCCCACCCCTCGACGCAATTCTCCAGCCGTTCATATCGCCCATCGCAGGATCCGACGCCGCAGAAGTTCGACTTCGAGCTGCGCATCTTGCTGAGCAGCAGAACATCGTGCTTGCGAGTGCCCGTGCCGCAATGATGGAGGGGTCAGCGCGGGGGAGGAGCAAGCGAGGTGTAAGAATTGGGGGCGACGAGAGTGGGAGTCCACGACGAAGTCATTCCAGTGCCAGGAGAAGCTTTTCGCTGGACGATGAGAGGTTTAGAAAGGGTGTTCACGATTTCATCGCCAAGGCTCGAGCTGGGAGACATTCGAGAAACGTTTCGCAAAATCCACCTACGGCTGTCGTACCGCCTGAGCCAGGAGAGCATCTCCCTCGTATTACGGATCTCACCATGCCACGACCTGCTTACCTCATGATCTCACCTCCCCAAGGCGTGGTTACACACCTAGCGACCATGTCACTTCTCCCGTCAGCGTTAGTGAAGAACAAGGATCCCCAGGATGTAGCGGCTGAAGAAAAGCTGATTAGGAATTCGTCACTTGTGATCTTTGGGGATGAAGATGGGTTTGCGCCTGTGGGGAAGTTTAGAAGTTGGAAGGCGAAGATGGAGGGCAAGATGGGATCGCAGTTTAGGGGGAGGGAGATTGAGACGGCGGGACATTTTTGGGTGGAGGAGGGGGTTTTGGATCAGTTGAGGGAGAGGGTTGGGGAGTTTGCTGATGAGTTACTTGCGGGATAGGAAATTTACGGGCGTTTTCTTGGGATGTTGGAGTAATATGGACTACGGGGCTTAACGGACAGTTTGAATCTATAGTCGGTATATAGCAGGGGACTGTGTGAGAGATGAGTAATGAATCAACAGACAATATCTCAATGGCACGGAGCTGATTCGATAAACACAATGACAGGCAAGTTAATATAAGTTGATTCTTAGATTATCTATTCAGCAACTTCATGGTTGAGCCGTATACAACGAGATCTCCTTCTAATAGTTCTCTACTCTTGGTGCTCAAGCTCTTGCGTCTGCTCAGCCTTCTCGACGCGGCGCTCGAGGTCCTGACCAGCAGCAAACTTGGCCTCGTCCATAAGAGGAACGAACAAGGGGGCCTCGGTGAAGAGATATCGCATTTCCTCAAGGGGTCGATTGGCGGTCTCAGGGAGAATAGCCCAGAAGTAGACCGCGTTGGTAAAGTTGCAGACCTGGGTTATCAGCATAATTCACCAGCGAGAGTGAGGGGAAGAACTTACAATGAAGAGGATATACCATCTCCAGCCAATGCCGTGCTTGTCATCAAGAGCGACAGAGGTAGTCTGGCCAATCATGGTGTTGAAAGCGAAGGACATCATAGTAGCCAATGACACACCTTTAGCACGGGTCTTCATGTCGAAGATCTCAGCGGGGATGATCCAAGACAGGGGACCACATGTAGCGCTGAAGGAGAAGTTGTAGATCCATGTAACGACGATAAAGCCCCATCCAGCGGCACCACCGCCAGTGTTCTCGGATCCAGGAGGGAAACTGGCGAGAAGAACAGTTGCGATGATGAAAGTGATGCAGTTGAGAATGTTGCCGCCGATCAAAGGCCAGCGACGTCCGGTTCTGTCAATGACGAGCATGCAGATGAACTGAGCGACCAGGGCGATGACGGACGAGATCATCTGGTATCGAAGGGTCTCGTCACCCTTGATACCGATCTTGGCGTAGATTTCGACAGAGTAGTACTGAATAGCACTAACACCAGTCATTTGCGCAGCGACTTGCACAGAGATGGCAAGCCACAGACGTCGGAAACACGACCTGTCAGTGAAGAGCTCACTGTAGCTCTTGGCAGAAGCCTCATGCTCCATCGCAAGACGCTCCTGGATCTGGTCAAACTCGGCACGCACCCAAGTATCGTTGATATCACCGTGCGCGTGGAGTTTGGCGAGCGTCTGAAGACCCTCGTCAGCGCGGCCGTGGTCAATCAACCAACGAGGAGACTCGGGGAAGAAGAGGATCAAAGCGGCGAGAATCACGGCGGGCAGGTTCTGGATACCAAGGGGGATACGCCATTGGCCTGAGTTGTCGTCGCCGATGCCAGTGTATGTTCCGTAGCCAATTGCTGTGGCGACGAGGGCACCGATGCCGAGCATGAATTGCTGGAGGGCTGTTACACGGCCACGAATGTCAGGATGGCAGAGCTCTCCTTGGTACACGGGAACGATCATGACGAGAAAACCGACACTGAGAGTGTTAGTTTGTATATCATATGGGGGGTTCTGGGGAGACATACCCAAGACCAGCGAGACAGCGGCCCGCGTAGAGGTAGTTGATGTGATCAGCAGCAGTCTGAAGACTACCACCCAGAATAAAGATCAAAGCACCGATCATGATTGTCCATTTTCTTCCGAGACGATCACCAGCATAACCAGCGAACATGGCACCAAAGAAAGCACCGCCCGTGAACACAGACACAACAGCACCACTGCACTCATTAGCTTCAGCTCTCATACAGCGAGGAGATGAGCGTACGTAGCATTGGGATCATCGCCAAACTTGCTCTTGAAGTTCCCAGAGGCAATGACCTCGGCGATTACACCGAGATCATAACCGTAGAGAAGAGAGCCTAGAGAGGCAAACACGGAAACGAGGAACTGATACCACTTTGGTGGAAGAGCCATGATGTCGATGATGGTGGGTTTATTTACTGATCAAACTGAGGGAGGAGGTTTAGTGGGTGGGTGTATTTATACATGTCAGTCCATGGTATTATTGCAAGGGGGTCGTTCCGAGTACCCGAGCGCGTCAAGAGGAACTTTAGAAAAAGGATCATCCATCGAGACCCAAAGCAAGTTTGAGTGAACTATGCTTTTCTTCTCCATGGGGTGAGTCAACTCTAGTTTGACGAAATACGGGGTCTACAGCGGGTCATTGTCCCATGGGGATTTGACGAGGAGCGAAGCAAGCGATGTACCCAGTGGAGTTGATATCTTTGACCTGTCAACGCGGAGATTATAAGAAACCCCGCGATCCCTTCCGATTGGAGCGCACAAAAAGTGCGGCTCTGTACCGCTACGCGTACCGGTTTGTTTCTATGACTGGTGCGCAAAGTTTTCTGGTTCACTTACACAGGGTTAGGCGAAGCAGAGTCTCTAAAGTTAGTGGAGAAGAACTTCCGGACTTGGATCTCCCGGCCGAGAAGGGTCTCGTGCTGCGGAGGAGGACAAGCGCGCCAATGGGAGGCAGAGAAAGGTGGGTTAAGAAACGCCTTATACAGGGTTTAAACAAGCGCCGTGACATGCTTGCGCCTGATGCTATTGTCCAAGGTGAGGGGTTCGCCGTACTTGACCGTTAGTATGGAGATGGCGAGAATCAGGCATAAATTGGTTGACTTCTCTCTTTTTTGGTCTGTCAAATTTGTAAACAATTGTTGAGTTTATTCTTGTAGACTGCAGTTGAAAATGGCTACGTTTACTCGCATTGCTGACGATGAGCGTCCCTCCATCTCAGTAGACCCCAGCGCCATCATCTCCAAGATCGAGGATAACATCTATGGTGGTTTCACAGAGTAAGTCCCCAGCCTCACCCTCAGCTGATGAATCACACCCTGACATACGTGGTACAGGCACATGGGTCGCTGCATCTACGGCGGCATCTACGACCCCGGAAATCCCCTGTCTGACGAGAATGGTTTCCGAAAGGATGTCATTGAGGCCTTCAAAGAGCTCAACTGTCCTGTTGTGAGATATCCTGGTGGTAACTTTGTTGCTACGTATCATTGGCTTGATGGTGTTGGGCCTAGGGAGAAGAGACCTGCTAGGTAAGTGTTGTTTTTTTATGAGGAGGAATTGAGTGAGAGGCTGATGGAATAGACCTGAACTTGCGTGGATTGGTACAGAGACGAATGAATTTGGCACAGATGAGTTTCTTAAGTGGTGTGAGGTTGTAGGCACTGAGCCTTACTTCGCTCTCAACTTTGGAACTGGTAAGTCTTATTTGCGCTTCAAAGAGACGGTTACTAACTGAGTTTAGGTACTCTGGATGAAGGTCAGTCTCACCATCACTCTCTAAACACCAAATACTGACTCTACTAGCTCTCGCATGGGTTGAGTACTGCAACTCCGACAGACCAACATACTACGCCAACCTCCGTCGTCAAAACGGCCGCGAGAAGCCCTACAACGTACTCCCTCTCCTCTCCCCTCTCCCCTCTTCTCGGTTCCCTCACTAACACTCTCAGGTCAAATACTGGGCTCTCGGAAACGAGATGTACGGGCCCTGGCAAGTCGGCCAGATGACAAAGGAAGACTACGCCAAGAAGGCCTACCAATGGGCCAAGGCCATTAAGCTTCTCGATCCCAACGTCGAGCTGATTCTCTGCGGTGAAACAGGCCACAGCTCTTGGGACGCGTATGTCATCAAGGAGTGCATCAAGTTTGACATTCACGGCCTGGGTGGAAGCACGACTGCTAGTCTTATTGATCAGCATAGCATTCACATTTACACTGCTAGTGAGGATCACTACAAGAACGCCACTGGTAAGTTCCCCCTTCTTGGTTTGCGCAGTGGAGGTACTAACGGTGTAGCCCCTCGTTCTGCTGAGCGTGCCATCGAGATCACAGCCGGTCTCATCGACCTCGCTCGCATCGAGAACAAAGTCCCCCCCTCCGTTCGCCGTCAAAAGATCTGCTTCGACGAGTGGAACGTATGGGATCCCGTGCGCGCCCCAGGCGAAGAAGGCGCCGAGGAGAAATACAACCTCTCCGACGCCCTCGCCGTAGCAATCTGGCTCAACGTCTTTGTCCGCCAGTCCAAACACATGGGCATGGCCAACATTGCGCAAAGCGTAAACGTCATTTCGCCCCTGATGACCACCAAAGACGGACTCCTCAAGCAGCCTACCTGGTGGCCTTTGCTTCTGTACAGCAAGTACATGCGTGGCTCTACTATTGCTGTCAACGTTCGTGCGGGAGAGTATCAGGGCCCTACGCATCCGGAGTGGATCCGCGGTGCTATTGAGACGCCGTGGTTGGATGTTAGTGCTGCGCTTGATAAGGATGGTGTTGTTAACCTTGCTGTTGTGAATATTCATGAGGAGAAGGACTTTGAGACGGAGTTGAGGGGCTTGACGGGTGGCAAGGAGGTGGAGGTTCATACTGTTAGTGGAAAGGATGTCAAGGTTGTTAACACTGCCGAGAAGGAGGAGGTTGGTATTAAGGAGTCCAAGTGGAATGGTGAGGGCTTGTTTACGTTCCCCAAGCACTCGTTTACTCTGCTGCGCTGGAAGCTGTAGACTTGGATAGATCGGATGGCTTGGATATAGAACAATAGATGTCAATTCATGATCTTTTCGCCATATGGATGTGATCTTGCTTTCTCGATTTCATGCGTGCTACAAAAAGTTTATATGTACTGAATTTAACCACATTTATCTGACCTTTGGAGAAGTCATCTAAAGTTAGGCCAGAAGCTTACATCTGGAGTCCTATTTCTCCTCTGGCTTGGTCTCCTCCGTACCATTCACAAGACTCTCATTCTTTTCTCCCTTACTCTCAGCCTCAATAGCATCAGTCTTAGCTTTCTCCATTAGCCTCTGTTGCTCCTCAACCCACTTCCCGGCAGCATCAACAGCCCCAATCGGATCCTCGTGCATGAGCAGATACCCCTGGATGGCCGCCGGACTAAACACCAGCGAGGGAACTAGCCTTGTGAATTCCTCCGCCAACGCAGCTACCGACTTTGTTGTGTCCACTGACTTTTCCGGAGGTTCCTTCGCAGCATGTTCAATTGATCCAACCTCATCGTGGGAGGTTCCGTACATTAGTCTAAACAGCTGGGTGATCGTTTCAGACGAAGCGAGGCCAAACTCAACAGAGAAGTCGACTCGTCCAGGGCGCAACAGGGCAGGATCGATGTTTTCGGTGTGATTAGATGTCATCACAAGAACGCGACCTTCCTGTGCGCCTACACCGTCAATAACGTTGAGCAGGCCTGACAAAGAGATAGGTTCACGCATAGGCTTCGGCGGCCCATTATTTGTTTGGGTCTCCTGCTTCTTACGCTTGTTGGTCAAGCCCGCTGCATCAATATCCTCCAACAATACAAGGCAAGTCCGAGGTAAATCGCGGAAGAGCGTTGCGAGACTATCTTCCGAGAGGTTAGGCGAGCTGAGACTGATCATATAGATGTTGAGACCCATCAGCCCAGCAGCAGCAAGCGTCAAACTCGTCTTTCCCGTGCCGGGCGGGCCTGAGAAGAGGTAGCCCCGTCGGTAGGGAATACCCCTCGTGGCGTACCAATTCTTAGTGCGAGGGTTCAAGTATCGCGAAAGGTCCTTGATGAGGCTCTGCTTGATGGCCTCATCGAGCGCAATAGTCGACATGGGCCGTGTTGGCTTGGACATACACTTTGTCCAAGAGAGCTCGTCGCCGAAGGACTTGACTGCTCGGTAGATGCTTGTGCGGCCTCGTTGTTTCTCGAGGTACTCGATGCGCGCATTGTAGATAATGCGCTTGAGCACATCGGCGTTACGACCGAGGCATGAAAGCTCAATCTTCTCCGGGCGTCGTGAGAACGGGGACGATTCCTGGCTTTCGACGGATCTTGTGAAGGAGATGAGGCGATTCTCATGCATGAAGAAATGCGTGCCCACAGACGGTGTCCAATGCAAAGGCCTCGCATTATACAGAGAAATCTTGGACCTCAATTCATCAAGACTAGCAGTCGGATCAACATCCTCAACATCATCGTCCCCACCACCCTGATTACTCGGCGACGGGATCAACGAAAAGGGCTCATGGTCGAGGGTGCTCGACGCAAGAAGACGATGATTATTGCGCGAGAGCTTATGCCTCGCAACCCAACTCATGACATAGTTAAAAATCTCATCGTGCGCTTTAATCTCGACACTCGAGATGAACTGGGACTTTGCGGCGCTGCCAACGGCTTGGAAGAGGTAGGGTGTGAGGTAGAGGAGGAAAGCGACAGAGGGGAGGGTTGTGCCGCCGGGGAAGAGGGATTCTACCAGGCTGCTGACTGAGCCTAGGGCGAGGATGCTCTTTGTGCTGGGGGCTGTGGTGTTGGTGGCCATGATGGATGATGCTGAGGATGGGTTGAGGAGAGAGAGGGAATGGGGTGATTATATATTTACTCTAGCTGCCCTTTTTCGTCATTTACTCAGTCATTCACTTATTATTCGGTGCATTTTATTCACTGCCTCTTTTGACGTAGGCGATAGCCAACAAGTCTCACCTGCATAAGGCGATGCATCACGATCAATTGACCCCTGAGGTGACAAAAGAAACCGCCGATCTATCTCAAGGTTTGTCAAAGCTCTTACAAGTTTGGGATCATTTCTTATATTTCTTCACGAATAGTAAGCACAGGAGATACCCTCTTCTCTTTATTGTAACGTGGCTTGACTTTACTTATTTTATATCATGTTTGTATAAGTTAATATGAGCGTATTCACGCCTCCAGACTTGGGTTTCTGTCACCCTTTGCCGTCCCATCCAAAGAGGCAGCCGTTAATGCAGCTGACCAACGGACCTGCATAACAGCCACTGTGCCTTACCAAAATTGCCTCTACAGAGAGAACAGTGACCCACGGTTTGCCTCTTTTTTGCAATAACCATCAAAGCCATTCCGGTGACTTGCATTGCATCCTTGCTGATCGCAGCAGAAGGGGGAGTGTTTTTCTATGGTGACCCCTCACAGGCTGCCTGTAAGTGGAGTTTAGGCAGATGAGGGGTGTTGAAGTATTTGGTCAGCCTTTATCATCGCAGTTGAACAAGACTGGGATGCGATGCGATTCATTGGTCTGCTTCTTGGAGATGGTGTTTTGTTTTCTTGGCGGAGTCATTTGCGTTGATGCCTACCCTAGGCCTGATGGCGAACCAGACCTACCCAGCTCTTCAACGACAATGGACTGTTTAGAGATCGAGTGACAGGAAGTGGAAGATTGGTTACAAAATCTGGATCAATACCTACTTGCCTTTTTACAACGATCTATAATACTCCGTGACTTTTTAAGCATTCTACTTTGCCTTTGAGCCTTTGAGCCACAGAAGCACCGAAAAATAGCACTAGTTGGCCCGCAGTTTTCTGCGCTATCTGAAACACGTTTCAACGTCTGAGGTTTCCCTAACATCGCTACGTCATCCCTTTTATAATCGCCATGAAACATCGTGAACCTCATGAGGCGTGATTTTACTTCACAGTTCAGCACGCGGACCGTCAGTACTATGAGAAGATAGAGAAATTAAGAATGGTATTTTCCAAAACACGCGTGGTATCGGTTAGCGTTTCAGCCATGAGGTCTTGCAACGCTCGCTCCATTCAATAACAATACCCAAACACACTCAAACCCCTGATCATGACCATATAGAAGAGAAGTTCCAATACAGTAACACAATATGCGCTCCAGTGCGCCCATACACGCTTTTCATTATCGTCAGATCGTCTGACTATAATGCATTTAGGTCATAACGTGATCCTGCACGGCATTCGAAGAGTTCTATAATCTCAGTTAGCTAAACCATTCGTCCCTTGACGGGTCGATAACTTACCTTGTTGACTTCACCAACCACATCAACACCACTGTACCGCAGCTTAAACAACAAGCTATCCAGTCCCAGAGGACCCAGCCTCAACAGCGAGGCTATAAAGCTGTAATACTGCACATTGCGACATATTCCCCTCTCCTTCTCCTGCAGTTCCTGAAACTCAGCATACTCCTTCTCAAGCTGCCCCCTAATCTCAATCTCCCTATGCGTCGCCTTTTGA